>NC_073391.1:30027680-30332680 GCF_028641065.1 Leucoraja erinaceus | reverse complement strand
ATCCATGTCCTTATCCGAGTTCTTCCATAATTTTGGAGGATTTGCCCCAATAACTTACACCTCTTTATATTTTATTTGAAATTTAGTTGTTTAATACAAAGTGACCAAACACGGTTGATGGATCAGCTTTTTGTCAGATCATCCCCTTGTAAAGAGCCATGTTGTGATTTTATATTAAGCTGGAAAGAGTGCAGAAAGGTCTTACGAGGATTTCGCAAGGAATTGAGAGCCTGAGCTCATGAGAAGAGGCCGAGCAGGCTAGGACATTATTCCTTGGAACGCAGGAGTATGAGGGGTAATCTTATAGGGGTATAAAAGATCATGAGGGAAATATACAATCTTATCCCCAAAGCAGGGGAAAAATGACCAAGGGGACATAGATTGACAGTGAGAGCGGAAAGATTTAGAAGACAGAGGGACACCATTTTCCCCATAGTGGGTGGTGGATATGTGGAACGAGCTGCCAGGGCAGGCAGTGAGGCAGGTACTTTAAAAACATTTAAAAGACATTTGGGCAGGTACTGGTGAGGAAAGGTTTAGCGGGATATGGGCCAAATGAGGGCAGATGGTACTAGTGTAGATGGGCTATCTTGGTTGGGATGGGCTGATGGGCCCGTTTCCGTGCTGCATGACTACGACCATATAATAGGTATGTTGCAAAGCCTACCTGAAGATCGCTGAAAATCTGTCCCAGCCCGTGTGCGCGATTTTGGCGCCGTTTAGAGGGGGGCGGGTTTAAAACGCGATTTTCCCTAGGCTGTTTAAATCGAGGTTTTTCAGCCTAGTTAATTATTAACGAAAAATCGCTGGAAGATTCCGTAGCTGGAGCTATTTTTAGTTTTAAGGGCTTTCTTTACTTGTTATAGTAGGTTAAAAATTAACCTCTAAACCCGCGACCGCCGACAACGGGTCGGATCTCATACAGGGGAAAACGGAAGGTAGGCTGTTTATTTTTACGTTAAAAAGGGCTTCTTAAGATCCCTTTAAACAAAGTTTAATGTTGCGAGTAGCTAATTTGGGCCCCATTATATCCCGCAGTATTTTTCTGGGCATTTAACGGCACAAATCTACCGCAATGTGAACGCTCTAAACCAGCGTGTCCACAGGATCCCACTAGAAAGCTGATTTAAATGGACTTTAATTTACAGCAATTGAACACTAAATTCCTTCCATTTGGCCTATAAATTAATGTAAATGAGATTTAAAAATCATGTTTTATTGTGAATTATTTGTGAGTATTATTTGGACACTTAGGCTATTTAAAAATGTTAATCATTTATTAAGAAATGGATAGATGTTTAGATCTAGTAATTGAAGTTTGAAATTAGCTACAATTGGGTAACTAACTAATTATATGCTTTAATTTCAGGTCATCCAAGTAAGATTATTTTATATTTGTTTCAGAATGCTTTAATCTATGATAACTGAAAATTTCATTCAGTTCTCTTAATTTTTAAGAAAGTTATGTGCTTTTGACTGTCCACGATCACAGCTTTTTTGTTATGTCCATAGAAAATCAATAGGGAACAAGATACTAATTTCCGAGTATGAAAATGGCCATAACTTTTTAAATACTTGAGGTATGAAAGTGAATTAGGTGTCAACTTAAACTTCTTTTTATGCTTTATCTGATGGGATAAATTGCAGACTTGATTTTTAAAATCTCAAAATGTTGTAACATTGCTACATATAAATTGATGTTTTTGTCACCAATTGTTTCTCCTCGCTGTTGTGACCATTTTTAAGCATTCATTTTTGTTGGTTCCTTATCCTCCTTATTCTTTCTGTGCCACTAGGAAAGGACAGAATAATTTTGGGCTCACCACGAAAGGGTGGCACAGATGACACTTCCGTACTACAACATGCTGAATCACTTCAGAAACATAGGAGCAAGACTCCTTCATTTAAATCCAAAAGATCCATACATTTGCCCTCTCCTCGGACAAGCCCAGTACTAGAGGCTTTTATGAAAGGTGTCTTAAAGTCGGAGAAAAGAACAAATATGGGCGGTGTAGTGAAATGCCAGGTCACTCATCACCCTAATTCTCCACGAGTGATAGTGCGAAGACTGTTTTTGCCATCAAGTCAATATCCTTCAGAAGGTGATATACTTAAAGACAAAGGAGAAAATGTAAAAAAATCTTCTAATACTGAAGAATCCTTGACAAAGCAGAACAATTTGCATTCCAAATGCAGTACAGATGAGTATAGAAGAACAGCTTTGTGGCACAAGTCTCTGCCCAGTCGGTTTTCAGCACCAGCTTCACTGGAAGTATTGAAGTATTCTGATGACACAAGAAATTCAGAACATACCCCTTGGTACATGAGACCCCGATTATCTCCAAGAAGGCTTAAACATCAGCATGGATTATTCAATGATAATTTTCAGAATACCCTTCAAGCTTATAGGAGGGCACGAGAGTTGAGGAAAATCAGGTTGCAAAATGGAAAACATTCTTATTCGCCACCGAATCAGGCAAGTAGCCAGCATCTTTGTGCTGTCCTCTTTGTGTGTTGTGCATGCAATCTTTGTGCCTGTCATGATTGTAACAGATTATAGTTAAGTAACAGATGTGGACAATTCACTGAAAGCTTTTTCAAAGTTGTTACATCTATTATGTAGCATTTTGGGCCTATTTCTAAGAGACCCTCACATGATCTTCCCCCTAAACCTTGAGTGCCCAAAGCTCTCTATTGTAGTATAGGTCCACTACTGATTTCCTGGCAACTGGTGGTCCGACACCTCCTTTAATCAGGACAAATTTACGAGAACGTACTTGAAATATCGTCCAGGAGTTCACTCAAAAATGTGGCGCCTAGACCAGGTGAGGCGACCAATCTCTACACCCCCCCCCCCCCCCAAGGCTGTGTCATCTGTTGATTTGGGAAAACGGATAATACAACAAGGCTCTGCAACGAAGGGTGCCAGAAAATCAGTGGTGGACCTGTTTCACAATGTTGTCCCAGTCTCATCCATTACCACCTTCTTCTTCATTGATTCTTTTCTATCCCGATCTAGCTTCTTGTTGCTTTTTTTTTTTAACCCGTTCTTTAAAGTAGAGCATAGAGATTAATTTTAGAGTTACTGAATGAAATCAGCAATCCAACGCTGTAATAATCTGGAGCAAATTCTCATTATAAATTCATGGTGCTCTGCGAAGAGCTGCTTGATCTTATTTCTGAGTTCATTTGTAGATTATTTCAAAATCTATGCTGCACGAGTTAACTAATATCCATTAACAATTATTTATCTGGCTATAATGAGTTTTTTGTTATCCATCTACAGAGCCATTGCTTTGTCTTTACCATGACAAAACATATTATTTATACATGGGTATTTTATCTAGCTGCACGTGAAAGCTACAGTGCCCTCCATAATGTTTGGGACAAAGACCCATCATTTATTTATTTGCCTCCGTACTCCACAATTTGGGATTTGTAATAGAACAAAATCTAATGCGGTTAACGTGCACATTGTCAGATTTTATTAAAGGCCATTTTGGTTTCACCATGTAGAAATTACAGCTGTGTTTATACATAGTCCCCCATTTCAGGGCACCATAATGTTGGGGACACATGGTTTCACAGATGTTTAATTGCTCAGGTGTGTTTAATTGCCTCGTTAATGCAGGTATAAGAGAGCTCTCAGCACCTAGTCTTTCCTCCAGTCTTCCCATCACATTTGGAAACATTTATTGCTGTTTATCAACATGATGACCAAAGTTGTGCCAATGAAAGTCAAAGAAGCCATTATGAGACTGAGGAACAAGAATAAAACTGTTAGAGACATCAGCCAAACCTTAGGCTTACCAAAATTAACTGTTTGGAACATCATTAAGAAGAAAGAGCAATCGTGAGCTTACTAATCGCAAAGGGACTGGCTGGCCGAGGAAGACCTCCACAGCTGATGACAGAAGAATTCTCGCTGTAATAAAGAAAAATCCTCAAATACCTGTCCGACAGATCAGAAACACTCTTCAGGAGTCAGGTGTGGATTTGTCAATGACCACTGTCCGCAGAAGACTTCATGAACAGAAATACAGAGTCTACACTGCAAGATGC
Organism: Leucoraja erinaceus; assembly: GCF_028641065.1. Classification (NCBI taxonomy): domain Eukaryota; kingdom Metazoa; phylum Chordata; class Chondrichthyes; order Rajiformes; family Rajidae; genus Leucoraja; species Leucoraja erinaceus. Next base: position 30,328,618 of record NC_073391.1, on the reverse strand, counting down.
AAACCACTGGTTAGCCGCAAAAATAGAATGGCCAGGTTACAGACATGATCACATTGAATGGCGGTGCAGGCTTGAAGGGCCGAATGGCCTACTCCTGCACCTATTTTCTATGTTTACAGTTTGCCAAGAAGTACTTAAAAGAGCAACCACAGTTCTGGAAAAAGGTCTTGTGGACAGATGAGACGAAGATTAACATATCAGAATGATGGTAAGAGCAAAGTTTGGAGGAGAGAAGGAACTGCCCAAGTTCCAAAGCATACCACCTCATCTGTGAAACACGGTGGTGGAGGTGTTATGGCCTGGGCATGTATGGCTGCTGAAGGTACTGGCTCACTTATCTTCATTAATGATACAACTACATAGAAACATAGAAAATAGGTGCAGGAGTAGGCCATTCGGCCCTTCGAGCCTGCACTGCCATTCAATATGATCATGGCTGATCATCCAACTCAGTATCCCGTACCTGCCTTCTCTCCATACCCCCTGATCCCCTTAGCCACAAGGGCCACATCTAACTCCCTCTTAAATATAGCCAATGAACTGGCCTCAACTACCTTCTGTGGCAGAGAATTCACACCACTCTGTGTGAAAAATGTTCTTCTCATCTCGGTCCTAAAAGACTTCCCCCTTATCCTTAAACTGTGACCCCCTTGTTCTGGGCTTCCCCAGCATCGGGAACAATCTTCCTGCATCTAGCCTGTCCAACCCCTTAAAATTTTGTAAGCTTCTATAAGATCCCCCCTCAATCTTCTATATTCCAGCGAGTGCAAGCCGAGTCTATCCAGTCTTTCTTCATATGAAAGTCCTGACATCCCAGGAATCAGTCTGGTGAACCTTCTCTGTATTCCCTCTATGGCAGGAATGTCTTTCCTCAGATTAGGAGACCAGAACTGTACACAATATCCAGGTGTGGTCTCACCAAGACCCTGTACAACTGCAGTAGAACCTCCCTACTCTTATACTCAAATCCTTTTGCTATGAATGCTAACATACCATTTACTTTCTTCACTGCCTGCTGCACCTGCATGCCTACTTTCAATGACTGGTGTACCATGACACCCAGGTCTCGTTGCATCTCCCCTTTTCCTAATCGGCCAGCATTCAGATAATAGTCTACTTTCCTGTTTTTGCCACCAAAGTGGATAACCTCACATTTATAGATTTAGATTTAGATTCCTTTATTGTCATTCAGACCTTTTGTTCTGAACAAAATTATGTTGCCTGCAGTCATACACAGAACCAATAAAAACAAAACATACAATAAACACAAATTAAATATCCACCACAGTGAGTTCATCAAGCACATCCTCACTGTGATGGAGGCAAAGTCTTAGTCTCCGTCTCTTACCTCCTTTTTCTCCCTCTGCGCTGAGTCGATCGATCCAGGGCGGAGATGCCGCCCTCCAGTCCAGCGGACCTCCGTGGTGATGTCGCCGCCGCCGAAAGCCGGAACGCTCCAAGACGGCCTGCCACAGCATCAGCTCCGGGCAGCCGCCCCAGCTCCAGGCCGCTGCCCCAGCTCTGGGTCTCCGCAGTTATCCACATTATACTGCATCTACCATGCATTTTCCCACTCATCCAACCTATCCAAGTCACCTTGCAGCCTCCTAGCATCCTCCTCACAGCTAACACTGCCCCCCAGCTTTGTGTCATCCGCAAATGTGGAGACGTTGCATTCAATTCCCTCATCCAAATCATTAATATATATTGTAAATAGCTGGGGTCCCAGCACCGAGCCTTGCGGTATCCCCACTAGTCACTGCCTGCCATTCTGAAAAGGACCCGTTTACTCCTACTCTTTGCTTCCTGTCTGCCAGCCAGTCCTCTATGAGAAATATCAGTTTGAATGCATCACTCTGGGGGGCCAAGTAAAAATATTTAACAACATGTAATTTAACTACCATCACCTATACCACTCATATAAGTGCTCTCTCCTACCTTCCAGCTTTTCTCATACTTTCCCTTCCCTCTCTGACCTTTTCTCTGCATCTATGAGCAGTATAGCACAGGAACAAACAATTCGGCCAACAACATCTGTGCCAAACATGATGTCAAGACCATCTCTTATCTCCCTGTACACAATCCATATCCCTCCATTCCCTGCATATACACGTCTACTCAAAGGTCTCTTAAATCCTATGTGAAAAGTAGGGGGTGAAGAGCTGAAGGTGAGAAAAGACCAATCAGGGCCAGCAACAAATGACCGCAGGCAGGGAGGTGCCCTGGTGCCATCGATGTCTGGGGAAGTTATAATCTCTAGAGGGATACAATGTGGTGAAAAGGACCCGTTTACTCCTACTCTTTGCTTCCTGTCTGCCATCCAGTCCTCTATCCACATCAATACTGAACCCCCAATACCGTGTGCTTTAAGTTTGCATACTAATCTCTTATGTGGGACCTTGTCGAAAGCCTTCTGAAAGTCCAGATATAACACATCCACTGGTTCTCCCTCATCCACTCTACTAGTTACATCCTCTAAAAATTGTATAAGATTCGTCAGACGTGATTTACCTTTCATAAATCCATGCTGACTTTGTCGAATGATTTCACCACTTTCCAAATGTGCTACTATTCCATCTTTAATAACTGACTCTAGCAGTTTCCCCACTACCGATGTTAGACTAACTGGTATGTAATTCCCCGTTTTCTCTCTCCCTCCCTTTTTAAAACGTGGGGTTACATTATCACTAATGCATCCACTATTTCTGTGGCTACTTCCTTAAGTACTCTGGGATGCAGCATATCTGGCCCTGAGGATTTATAGGCCTTTAATCCATTCAAATTACCTAACACCACTTCCCGGCTAACCTGGATTTCACTCAGTTCCATCTCATTTGATCCCCGGCCCCTGCTATTTCCGGCAGATTATTTATGTTTTCCTTAGTGAAGACAGAACCAAAGTAGTTATTCAATTGGTCTGCCATGTCCTTGTTCCCCATGATCAATTCACCTGTTACTGACTGCAAGGGACCTACAGCTGTTTTAAATACTGATGCGAGTAACATAATTAATTCTGAATGGTATAGACACACCCTATCTGCTCAAGTTCAAACAAATGCCTCAAAACGTATTGGCCGGCAGTTCATTCTACAGCAAGACAATGATCCCAAACATTATGCTAAAGCAACAAATAAGTTTTTCAAAGCTAAAATCTGGTCAATTCTTGAGTGACCAAGTCAATCACCTGATCTGAACCCAGTTGAGCATGCCTATTATATGCTGAAGAGAAACCTGAAGTGGACTAGCCCCCAATACAAGCATAAGCTAAAGATGGCTGCAATACAGGCCAGGCAGAGCATCACCAGAGAAGACACCCAGCAACTGGTAATGTCCATTTTTGCGGACATCAAGCAGTCATTGCATGCAAAGGATATGCAACATAACTACTTTCATTTACATGACACTGCTGTGTCCCAAACATTATGGTGCCCTGAAATCGGGGGACTATGTATTAACACTGCTGTAATTTCTACATGGTGAAACCAAAATGTATAAAAATGGCCTTTATTAAAATCTGACAATGTGCACTTTAACCACATGTGATTTTTTTCTATTATAAATCTCAAATTGTGGAGTACAGAGGCAAATAAATAACTGATGGGTCTTTGGCCCAAACATCATGGAGGGCACTGCATGTTACGACAAACTGATGAATGTAATTTACAGTATGGCTATCTGAATTAGATATGCAGGTTTGGGTTTATTATTGTTGCATATACCAAGATATAGTGAAAAACTTTGTCTTGAATACTATCCAAACAGATCAGATATGCCATACACAATTAACAACAAGTCATGACAGATCACTGGTAATATTAATGCCAAGGATCCCAAAGCTGTCAATCATTTCCATTTCGACACCATTGATGCCTATCTTCCACTGTGCTTCCTGAGATCTTGCTCCTTTGTCTTATTGAGGATACAGGTTATTGCCCTGACCATATTGTTAAATTCTCTATCTGCTTCCTGTACGCTGCCTAGTCATTGTTTGTGATTTGGCTTATCGCAGTGGTGTCCTGTGCTCTGCTTTGGGCCATAAGTGCTATGAGTAGTGATGTTTTCATGGTCTTGGCGTAAACATTTCCACAAAATTCACAAGATAATTTGTAGCTTTTGTTTCATTGCACCCAAGTGGAGCACAGTGACGCTGCGGTAGAGTTGCTGTCGCCAGAGAACTAGGTTCAATCCTGAGGCCAAAGGACAAGGGTTATTACTGATGCGTCGCTCTCCTCTATTGAGATGGAAAAACTATATTCCTCATTACCTACATAGTTTAAACAGCGTTTTGTGTTCTAGGATCAGTCCTTTGTTAAATTATTGAATTGGCAGACACGCGTACAGATATATTTTAACGGTGATGCCACCATTTTGTCTCCTTTGGAAGGTTAGAAGAAGGGTCTTGTTCCGATATGTCCCCCATTCCTTCTCTCCACAGATGTGGCCTGTCCTGCTGAGTTACTTCAGCATTTTGTTTTCGATCTTGGAAGATAGAAAGTTGTTTTTGTAACATTGTTCGACCAAATCACCTTTAATGGTCATACTTCGATGGTATTCGCAGCTGTATTTTATATCTCTATTTTGAGTTGCTAACTGCCATTTTTTTTGTTTCTTGCAGAGCACCTTGAAACGATCATATTCTTTGCCGTCAACGTCACTAACAGGTATCTAAAGCAATCACAGCCTAACCTTTGCGTCTGTCGGTTTCATTTTAATAACTATTATAGAGATGGTAACGTAGGCTTCATAATGAAATTGCATATCAATGCGGGAATAGGTGCAGGAGTAGGTCATTCGGCCCTTCGAACCAGCACCGCCATTCAATGTGATCATGGCTGATCATCCACAATCTGTACCCTGTTCCTGCCTTCTCCCCTTATTCCCTGACTCCGCTATCTTTAAGAACCCTATCAAGCTCGCACTTGAAAGTATCCAGGAAACCGGCCTCCACCGCCCTCTGAGGCAGAGAATTCCACAGACTCGCAACTCTCTGTGCGAAAAAGTGTTTCTTCATCTCCGTTCTAAATGGCTTAGCCCTTATTCTTAAACTGTGGCCCCTGGTTCTGGACTCCCCCAACATCGGGAACATGGTTCCTGCCTCTAGCGTGTCCAAACCCTTAATAATCTTGTGTTTCAATGAGATCCCCTCTCATCCTAAATTCCAGAGTATACAACCCCACCCACTCCATTCTCTCAGCATATCACAGTCCCGCCATCCCGGGAATTAACCTTGTGAACCTATGCTGAACTCACTCAATAGCAAGAAGGTTCTTCCTCAAATTAGGGGACCAAATTTCAGAACATCCTGCAGCTTCTCATTATGCAAACTGTGCTGTGAGCTATGGGACTGCTCTTACTGGTTCACGGTGATTCAGGCTTTATATACCTGCAGGAATCAATGCTGATCGATAAAGGACAGTGGTTTTTAATATTGTCGTTTTGACCCGTTCAATGATGTTGATGCAGATCTTCCTACAATCTAATTGGGATTTGGAGGAGCAGGGTGAAACTACATAAGCAATGCTACATTACACATTAATATATAATACTACTTCATTGTCACATGTACCTAGGTACCGTGAAATTCATTTTTTCAGTAAAAATCTTACTATATACATAAGCACAATCATGCTTACGTATAAGTGCAAGAATAGTAGATGAAACTGTTGATGAATCTTCTGGCTTGTTCTCTAAAAACATGACAGAAGATGAGAAGTTTAGCAGATGGACCTGCTGATTGCATATTATGGACGATTTGGGTTGCGTTACTGATGTACTGGGCGAGTGAGATCAAGTTTTGCATAGATTGAACTTTGCCATATATACAGTTCTGGTTCAGTGCTGTCGCCTGCCCATTGGTTTCCTGTGGTGCGAGGATGGGGTTGATGATGGAAAGGAAGTGTCAAGCATTTAGAGTGCATTCTCAGAGAATGTTGTGGTTGACAAATACTTGTTTGGTCATAGTGTTTGAAACAATTAGGGTGATTGATGCAATTAGGTAGTTGTAATGCAGTAATTATGTTTATAGACTTGATTAAACTGTGAGGGAGCTTAAAGCAAAAAGCAGACAGGAACCACGATGGCAGCCGCACAAAAGCACCAATGGAGTAGGGCCGAGATGGCCTGTTTCCGTGCTGTAATTGTTATATGGAGTCTATGCCAACCTTCGATCGCCCATTAACACCATCTCTATGTTATCCACTTTCTCGTCCATTCCCGACATGCAAGGGCAATTTTACAGAGGCCAATTAACCAATAAACCCGCACGTCTTTGAGATGTGGGAACACCCGGAGGAAACCCACGTTGTCACAGGGAGAACATGCAAACTCCACAGACGGCCATTGTGTTGCCCAGACCTTGGAGGAATACATTGCATCCATACTGATTTTTGATTTTGTATTAAATCGGTTAACTTGCATACCTGAAATGTTTCACAAATGATTTAACAGTTTTGGCTTCAGTCCAAATTGACACTCGTTGAGACAATGTTCTGAAATGTCAGCATTGCTTCTATTTAGGATAATCAACACTTCAGAGACCTGAACACCATTTTCAATCGATGCATTGGAAATGGCATGTTGCACTGCTTGAAATCCCATCTTTAAATGAGATGTTAAATAAGTAGAGATGATTGAAACCTTAATTCTTAGGAGTAAACTAGACTAAGTGGGACCCGTTGGGTCCCAGCATCACACGGGAGGGCTGGTCCCCCAACGCAATATTCCACCTCTCCACCAATTCCAATATTGGTGGCCAGTGGGCGGGCGGGGGAGGGGGCGGGGCTTTCTGGAGCGCTAGTATGGGTGTTGAAGGGACTGGTTTCCAGAGGGCTAGTATGGACATTGTGGGCCGAATGGATTGTTGGGCTGGCAGCTCAGTCACTCAAGCCTGTTGTGCTGGCAGCTCACTCACGGCTGGTGGGCTGGCAGTTGACTCACGGCTCTTTCTTGAAATTCCATTTCAAGCAGGGTGCAAGGCCACTAAAGACAGCTAATCGTGACCTCTCCCTCCTCCATCCTGCAGAGACTGAGCCACGCCCACACTTCTAGGTTTTATAGTCCCCCCCCCATCCCATCAGAAGGGGCGTGGCCTTCATGGCATGATTGACAGGAGAGAGAATCTCAACATTTTTTAAACACTAATAACTCTTTTATTTTTCATCGATGGAAAAAATTCTCAGCACCTGATGAGCGGAGGGGGATTCTGAGTAAGATGGCCAAATAAATCACAGCCGTACATGGTAGCGTTTTTTCTAAAATCAATATAAAGCGCGGACAGGAAGTGGTCAAGATTAGACTTTTAATTATATAGAAGGCAAGGCAACTTTAATTGGGCAAGGCAACTTTAATTAGGCAAGGTAATAATTAGGCAACACAGCTTTAGCATTTCCAAACCAAAGGCAACACAGCTTTAGCATTTCCAAACCAATGGCAACACAGCTTTAGCATTTCCAAACAATATTTTCAAACCACATTAAGGGCACTGACATGCCAGTAAAACCACTCACAGTTTAATAGACATGTGTTCAGTGTTATTCACAGCTCAGACTGAGAGAGGTGACCCTCTCGCTCCCCCATCTTGCAGAGACTGACTGAGACACTCAACACTTCTGGGTTTTATAGTCCTTCCGGAAGGGGCGTGGCCTTCAGGGGAGACAATCTCAACAATTGTTTAAACACTAATAACTCTTTTATTTTTCATCGATGGGAAAAATCCTCTTTTCCTGTAAGTGGTAGCCTTTTTTCTAAAATCAATATACAGAACAACAGGAAGTGGTGAAGATCAGACTTTTAGTAATATAGATATCACCAGCAACTTGTCCTGCACCTCCCATATTGAATATCCAAGAAAGCACATCAGTGTCTCCACTTCCTTAAAGCTTTTCGGAAATTTGGCATGTCCCCAACCACTCTCGCTAACTTCTACAGATGCGCTGTTGAATGCATTTTATCGGGATGCATCACAGCATGGTTTGGGAGCAACTCTATCCAAGACCGCAAGAAATTGCAGAGGATTGTGGATGCAACCCAGACCATCACATAAACCAGCCTTCCCTCCATTGAATCCACTTGCATCTTGCACTACTTTGGCAAGGCTACCATCATAATCAAGGACGCGTCGCACCCCAGCCACTCCCCTCTCCCATCAGGCAAGAGTATAAAAGTGTGATAACGCACACCTCCAGATTCAGGGTCAATTTCTTCCCAGCCATTACCAGGCAACTGAATCGTCCTACCAACAACTAGAAAGCAGAACTGAGCTACTATCTACGTCATTGGAGACCCTTGGATTATCTTTGATTGGATTTTAGTAGACAAACATTATTCATGTTTTTCCTTTATCGTGTATCTGTATACTGGATAGCACGATTACAATGATGTATTGACTTTCCGCTGAATGGTTAACACGACTAAACCTTTTCACTACCCTGTAAGCCAAACTAAACAAAAATGATAAACCGTCCTTGTCTGGCATCGGGTGATTTTATTTTTGAGTTGGAGCAGTTAGATTTGGCCAACAGATTAAAACACATCTGTTTGTTGCCTGATTTCTGGAGTTGTAGCTGTGCCAATTGCTAGCTGTCGTTAAATCTTCAAATAGGCAGCAATTACCAAACTGGACACTTGATATTAACCATTTAGATCCAGAAATTCCCTACTTTCCAACTTAACAGTTCCAACCTAATCTTCAGAAATAAATGACCTTTTTTGAATGCAAGTACTTGTATTGTAAAATCCTATAAGAATGCTAGGCTTTGTTGTATGTTAATAATGATGCACTAAATAAGTCTTGGGAGCTTTCGGAAAAATACTACGATTAACATTCCTTCATATATAAGGGATTTTAAACTAGTGACTGAATTTATGTTCATACTAGACTTAAGTGGGACCCGCTGGGTCCCATGTTCACACAGGAGGGCGGTCCCCCAACGCAATATTCCACCTCCACCAAACCAAGAATTGGATAAGTCTCCAGGTCCGGACAGGATATTCCCTAGGACATTGAGGGAACTTAGTGTAGAAATAGCAGGGGCTATGACAGAAATATTTCAGATGTCATTAGAAACAGGAATAGTGCCGGAGGATTGGCGTACTGCGCATGTTGTTCCATTGTTTAAAAAGGGTTCTAAGAGTAAACATGGCAATTATAGACCTGTTAGTTTGACGTCAGTGGTGGGCAAATTAATGGAAAGGATACAGAGATAATATATATAAGCATCTGGATAAACAGGGTCTGATTAGGAACAGTCAACATGGATTTGTGCCTGGAAGGTCATGTTTGACTAATCTTCTTGAATTTTTTGAAGAGGTTACTCGGGAAATTGATGAGGGTAAAGCAGTAGATGTTTTATATATGGACTTCAGTAAGGCCTTTGACAAGGTTCCTCATGGAAGATTGGTTAAGAAGGTTCAATTGTTGGGTATTAATGGTGGAGTAACAAGATGGATTCAACAGTGGCTGAATGGAGATGCCAGAGAATAATGGTGGATGGCTGTTTGACAGGTTGGAGGCCAGTGACTAGTGGGGTGCCACAGGGATCTGTGTTGGGTCCACCGTTGTTTGTCATGTACATCAATGATCTGGATGATGGTGTGGTAAATTGGATTAGTAAGTATGCAGATGATACTAAGATAGGTGGTGTTGTGGATAATAAAGTAGATTTTCAAAGTCTACAGAGAGATTTATGCCAGTTGGAAGAGTGGGCTGAAAGATGGCAGATGGAGTTTAATGCTGATAAGTGTGAGGTGCTACATCTTGGCAGGACAAATAAAAATAGGACGTACATGGTAAATGGTAAGGAATTGAGGAATGCAGTTGAACAGAGGGATCTAGGAATAACTGCACAGTTCCCTGAAGATGGAATCTCATGTAGATAGGGTGGTAAAGAAAGCTTTTGGTGTGCTGGCCTTTATAAATCAGAGCATTGAGTATAGAAGTCGGGATGTAATGTTAAAATTGTACAAGGCATTGGTGAGGCCAATTCTGGAGTATGGTGTACAATTTTGGTCGCCTAATTATAGGAAGGATGTCAACAAAATAGAGAGAGTACAGAGAAGATTTACTAGAATGTTGCCTGGGTTTCAGCAACTAAGTTACAGAGAAAGGTTGACCAAGTTAGGTCTTTATTCTTTGGAGCGCAGAAGGATAAGGGGGGACTTGATAGTGGTCTTTAAAATGATGAGAGGGATAGACAGAGTTGACGTTGATAAGCTTTTCCCACTGAGAGTAGGGAAGATTCAAACAAGAGGACATGATTTGAGAATTAAGGGACAGAAGTTTAGGGGTAACATGAGGGGGAACTTCTTTACTCAGAGAGTGGTAGCTGTGTGGAATGAGCTTCCAGTGAAGGTGGTGGAGGCAGGTTCGATTTTATCATTTAAAAATAAATTGGATAGTTATATGGACAAGGAAGGAATGGAGGGTTATGGTCCGAGTGCAGGTAGGTGGGACTAGTGGAGAATACGTGTTCGGCACGGACTAGAAGGGCCGAGATGGCCTGTTTCCGTGCTGTGATTGTTATATGGTTATTATATGGTTATTCCAATATTGCTGGCCAGTGGGGGCTTTCTGGAGTGTTAGTATGGGTATTATGGGCTGAAGGGACTGGTTTCCAGAGGGCTTGTATGGTTATTGTGGGCTGAATGGATTCTTGGGCTGGCAGCTCAGTCACTTAGGCCTGGTGGCCGGCAGCTCAGTCACTCGGGCCTGGTAAGCTGGCAGCTCAGTCATTCGGGCCTGGTGGGTTGGCAGCTCAGTCACTCTGGCCTGGTGGGCCAGCAGCTCAGTCACTCTGGCCTGGTGGGCTGGCAGCTCAGTCACTCGGGCCTGGTGGGCTGGCAGCTCAGTCACTCGGGCCTGGTGGGCTGGCAGCTCAGTCACTCGGGCCTGGTGGGCTGGCAGCTCAGTCACTCGGGCCTGGTGGGCTGGCAGCTCAGTCACTCGGGCCTGGTGGGCTGGCAGCTCAGTCACTCGGGCCTGGTGGGCTGGCAGGCAGCTCAGTCCCTCGGGCCTGGTAGGCTGGCAGCTCTGGCCTGGTGGGCTGGCAGCTCAGGCCTGCTGGGCTGGCAGCTCAGTCACTTAGGCTTGGTGGGCTGGCAGTCACTTAGGCTTGGTGGGCTGGCAGCTCAGTCACTCACAGCTGGTGGGCTGGCAGTTGACTCACGGCTGGTGGGCTGGCAGTTGACTCACGGCTGGGGGATGCACACACACACGCACGCACGTACACACACACACCATCCATCGCACACTCTCACACAACATATATATGACAGTAAAACTCACCTGAATCTACTCACGAGGTTGAGCGCGGCCTCTCCCCTCAGCGGGACGTCCACAGTGAGCGGGATGTCCGGAATGAGCGCGACATTCAGTTCAAGCAGCACAGTGCAGACCAACCCTTCAATTCAGTTCAAGCAGCACAGTGCAGACCAACCCTTCAATTCAGTTCAAGCAGCAGAGTGCAGACCAACCCTTCAACAGGGCTCTCGCTTAACTTTTTTCCCCTGTTGCCAGCCGGGCAACTTTGGCAGCTTTTTAGGTTGCCAAATGACAGTTTAGGTGGTCATTTAAGATGGCTTGCAATGACGCGTGCGATAATGTGCTCGGACGAAGTGCTTAGTTACCAGTCGGAATTATACTCAATGAAGCATTCACATATTATTTCTGCTTCAAATAAAGTCACAAACTAAACATATTCACCAATCAAGACATGATATATCCCACAATGACATGCAGCAAAATTATAAGACAGTATCTCAACTCTTTTTACACATTGCAATTAATGCAATTTCTATTAGTTCTTTCCACTTCCAAACTAAAATGTGGTTGGATTATTCAGCATATGATCAACCTGTGTCAATAAATCCTGCACCATGGTAACATATATGCTTAACCATGCACACTACAGATTGATGCAAGCATGTTTTCTGTGAAGGACCGAAAATTACCATAACATGGCCATAGCACGGGTCGTTATTGCTATTGGTACAGAAATACTCTCGCTTCCCACATAATTTATCCACAACAAAATATACAGGTTGCAAGGAAATTTCTATAGGCATTTTATGATAATAGGTGTTAAAACCGACTATACCCATCTGATAGGTTAAACATTCCACTGACTGACAAGAGATGGCCAAAGGACATAACTGTCCCAAAATGTCACCTATCCATAAAGAGACACAAATTGCTAGAGTGGGTCAGAAAATAACACTGAACACATGTCTACGCAACTGTGAGTGCCCTTAATGTGGTTTAAAAATGAAAATATGGTTGGTTTGAAGTAAACAGTCACTGCATGCAAATGGTTGTTTGGGTTGAAGTAAAAAGGCACTGCATGCAAATTGTTGTTTGGTGGGTTTTGGGTTGAAGTAAAAAGGCACTGCGTGCAAATGGTTGTTTGGGGGGTTTGGGTTGAAGTAAAAAGGCACTGCGTGCAAATGGTTGTTTGGGGGGGTTTGGGTTGAAGTAAAAAGGCACTGCATGCAAATGGTTGTTTGGGGGGTTTGGGTTGAAGTAAAAAGGCACTGCATCTAAATGGTTGTTTGGGTTGAAGTAAAAAAGCACTGCATGCAAATGGTTGTTTGGGTTGAAGTGAAAAGGCACTGCAAGCAAATGGTTGTTTGGGGGGTTTGAGTTGAAGTGAAAAGGCACTGCATGCAAATGGTTGTTTGGGGGGTTTGGGTTGAAGTGAAAAGGCACTGCATGCAAATGGTTGTTTGTCTAAACTTGACAGCTTTCTGTTTGCACTATATTGATTTTAGATAAAACACTACGACTTACGGCTGTGATTTTTGGCCATCTTACTCAGTCCCCCTCTGCTCATCAGGTGCAGAGGATTCTTCCCATCAATGAAAAACAAAAGTGTTATTAGTGTTCAAAACACGTTGCGAATCTCTATCTTGTCTATCACGCCATGAAGGCCAGGGATTAGGGAGGGGGAGGGATTATGAAACCCGGAAGTGTGGGTGTGGCTCAGTGTCTGCATGATGGGGGAGGGAGAGGTCACGACTCTGTCTGAGCTGTGAATCAACTGAACACACTGAATGTCTACTGAACTGTGAGTGTGGTGTTTTGTGTGGTTTTATGGTGGTGGTTTTTATGGTGGTTTCACCCTGCTTGAAATAGTATGAAACTACATTTGAATGTGGTGGCCTTGCACGAAATGGTATGAAACTGCATTTGAATGTGGTGTCGTTGTACCCTGCATGAAATGGTATGAAACTGCATTTGAATTTGGTGGCCTTGCACCCTCCTTGAAATGGTATGAAACTGCACTTGAATTTGGTGGCTTTGCACCCTGCTTGAAGTGGTTGGAAACTGCACGAATTCGGTGGCCTTGCACCCTTCTTGAAGTGGTAGGAAACTGAACCTGAATTTGGTGGCCTTCCACCTGCTTGAAGTGGTATGAAACTGCACTTGAATTTTGTGGCCTTGCACCCTGCTCGAAGAGGTAAGAAACCACACTTGAATTTGGTGGCCTTGCACCCTGCTTGAAATGGTAGGAAAATGGATTTGAATTTGATGGCCTTGCACCCTGCTTGAAATTGTATTTCAAGGAATAGCCGTGAGTCAACTGCCAGCCCACCAGCCGTGAATGAGCTGCCAGCACATCAGGCTTGAGGGACTGAGCTGCCACCCCAAGAATCCATTTGGCCCACAATGTGCATACTAGCCCTCTGGAGACCAGTAGTCCCTGCAGCCAACAACACCCATACCAGCGGTCCATAAAAATGTTCCCAAAGTTGGGCAAGCCCAGAACCAGTGGCCACAGTCTTAGAATAAAGGGGAGGTCATTTAAGACTGAGGTGAGAAAAAACATTTTCACCCAGAGAGTTGTGAATTTATGGAATTCCCTGTCACAGAGGGTAGTGGAGGCTGTCACTGGATGGATTTAAGAGAGAGTTAGATAGAGTTCTAGGGGCTAGTGGAGTCAAGGGACATGGGGAGAAGGCAGGCACGGGTTATTGATAGGGGACGATCAGCCATGATCACAATCAATGGTGGTGCTGGCTCGAAGGGCCGAATGGTCTCCTGCACCTATTTTCTATGTTTCTGCACTGGCAATTAGCAGCGTATGACGTCACAATGGAACCTCATTTACATAAACTGCCCATAGGCAGTTTTCCACCCCACAGTGACATCACAATCAGATCTAATTTACATTAAAAAAAACTCCCTTTTAAAAAACACAGCAGCGTTCCACCATTACATCACAATGAGATCTTATTTATAGTTTAAATAAAACCCCCAGTTTTAAATAACACTAGCTTCCACCTCACATATACTTCAAGGGGGGTAGGGAGGGGAGAGTGGTTATGGAGGGAGGGAGTGATTGAGAGTAGGGGAAATGAGAGGGAGGGAGATGTGAGGGAGGGAGTGGGGGAAGAAGAGGGAGGGTGAAAATGAGGGGGAGGAAGTATTGGGGATGAGGGGGAATGGAGGAGGATAGGGGTAGGAAGAGGGATGGAGAGGTGGACTTGGGGAGGGTTAACGTGACTCGTGTCACAACGGGGATCTCTGGCATCACAACGGGGATCTCTGGCATCACAACAGGAATCCATCAGCCATGCCTGTGCAGTTGTTGGGTTTGGGGTGAGTGGTGGAATATTACCTTCGGGGACCAGCTCTCCCATGTGACAGGGACCCAACGAGTCCCACTTGGTCTAGTATCATCATATCTATATAATTAAAAGTCTCATCTTGACCACTTCCTGTCTGCGCTGTATATTGATTTTTGAAAAAAACGCTACCATAAATTGCTATGATATTTGGCCTTACTCACAGTCCTCCACCGCTGAGCAGGCCTTGAGGATTTTTCCCATCGATGAAAAATAAAGTTATGAGTGTTTTTAAAAAAAACCTTGAGATCCTCTCGCCTGTCAATCACATGTGTGTGTGTCTGTGTGTGTGTTTGTGTCTGTGTCTCTCTCTATCTCTATCTCTATCTCTCTCGCTCTTGCTCTCTCTCTCCTCCCCCCCCCCCCCCTCCCTCCATTTGGCCCACGATGACCATACTAGCCCTCTGGAATCCAGTCCCCTCGGCCCACAACACCATGGTAGCGCTCCAGAAAGCCGCCCCCCCCAATGGCCAGCAATATTGGAATTGGTGGAGAAGTGGAATATTACGTTGAGGGACCAGTCCTCCTGTATGAAGCTGGGACCCAACGGGTCCCACTTAGTCTAGTACTTATTAAAGTACTTAGTCTAGTACTTATCCGGAAGTGGCAGCGCTGTTGAACAGCTGCGGCTCGCCTGCAGTCCGTCTGTTTTTACTTTTTGTTGTTGTTTTTTTGTCTTGTTTTAGTTAAATTTTAGTTTATTAGGTTGTGTTATGTGGGGGGGGGGTGAAACATGTTTTTTGTCTCTTCTTTCGGGGGAATGCGACTTTTTCTTGTTGTATTCCCCTTCTCTGCCTCCGTCTGCTCTGAGGCCTAATGGCGGTCTCCAACTGCGACCGACCTCGAGGCTCCGGATGCAGAGCCAGCTACGACTTACAACGCGAGGCTGGCCGACTTTGGGGCTGAGGCGGCGGCGGCCCGACTCGCTGATGCGGCGTTCCAGCTTTCGGCAGCGGCCCGACTCGGAGCTGAGGCAGCGGGACTCGGAGCTGAGGCAGCGGGACTCGGAGCTGAGGCAGCGGGACTCGGAGCTGAGGCAGCGGGACTCGGAGCTGAGGCAGCGGGACTCGGAGCTGAGGCAGCGGGACTCGGAGCTGAGGCAGCGGGACTCGGAGCTGAGGCAGCGGGACTCCGAGCTGAGGCAGCGGTGGCCCGACTCACTAAGGCGGCGTTCCAGCTTTCGGCAGCGGCCCGACTCGGAGCTGAGGCTGTGGCCGGCCGACTCGGAGCGGAGATGGAGTTCCGGCTTTCGGCAGCGGCGACATCACTACGGAGATCCGCTGGACTGGAGGGCGGCATCTTCGGCCCGGATCGCCTCAGCGCAGAGGGAGAACAAGGAGGGAAGAGACAGAGACTAAGACTTTTGCCTCCATCACAGTGCTTGGAGGCGCTTGGTGAACTCACTGTGGTGGATGTTAATTTGTGTTTTTGTATGTTTTGTTATTTATTGTTGTTGTGTATGACTGCAGGCAACAAAATTTCGTTCAGACCGAAAGGTCTGAATGACAATAAAGGAACCGAATCAAATCAAAAAGTCTAATCTCGTGTGTGTGTGTGTGTGTGTGTGTGTGTGTGTGTGTGTGTGTGTGTGTGTGTGTGTGTGTGTGTGTGTGTGTGTGTGTGTGTGTGTGTGTGTGTGTGTGTGTGTGTGTGTGTGTGTGTGTGTGTGTGTGTGTGTGTGTGTGTGTGTGTGTGTGTGTGTGTGTGTGTCGTTGTGTCTTTGCAAAAACATCTTTGCAAAAATGACGGTAACATTTTTACATATTCAGGTTGACATTTTTCCTGTGCTGGGAGCACCTTATCTGAACATTTTATGCTTTATTTCTTGACTTATTCTCGACTCATTATTGATTAAAAGTCTAAAAAAAATCAAGACTTTAAAATTAAAACCACCAGTTTCAATGGCTCAGCTAGCAGAGATGAGCATCAATGAAGATTTCATCCTATATTTGACACGTTATTCGCAATTAAAACATTAAAAATGCCAACTTTCACAAGATTTTTACATATTCTGATTCACATTTCTCCCACACGAGGCCGAGATCACCCTCAGTGAACATTTAATGATTTATTTCTCGACATATTACTGATTAAAGTTTAAAAAAAAAAACCTTGAATTTCA
Source organism: Leucoraja erinaceus (assembly GCF_028641065.1). Lineage (NCBI taxonomy): Eukaryota > Metazoa > Chordata > Chondrichthyes > Rajiformes > Rajidae > Leucoraja > Leucoraja erinaceus. The sequence continues at coordinate 30,311,877 of NC_073391.1, read as the reverse complement.
AACCGACCAGCTTCAAGTGCAATTGGAATTGTTTTTAATGAGCACTGCTGAGGGGAGTGCTGGAAACTTACGTTCAGGAACGGCTTGAGTTGGTGGACCATGCCTCCTGTGGGGGTTATGGGTAGGGAACGGGTGCGTTGGGTAAGCAGACCCAACGGGTCTGCACTTGGTCTAGTGCATTACTAAAACTCATCGTGTTTGTTATTATTTCTGTGTGTGTGTCTGTGATGAGTGTGATCCTGGAATTACGCTGAATTACACAGTACTATGTTTGGCCCACTTACCCACCATTGTTCTGTGGTGTGGTGTATCAAATTTCGTTCAGATTGATGATATATTTTACAAGTTATGCACATTTTAAACTTTACAGAATCTTTGACAAAAATCACTTCAACTTGCACTGCCAGTGCCATCAGCGTATGACGTCACAGTGGGATCTCAAATTTCATTTACATAAAATATTTGCACTGCCCGTTACAATGTTAACATATTACAGGGTTCTCAGTGCAATGAGATATTTGTAAGGAGAGGGAGGTAGTTGGTGGGGGGGGGGGGGGGGGAGGGAGATGATTGTTGTTTAATGTTATTTAAACATCGTGTTTAGAGGGGGGGATGAGATAGGGTGGTGGTGAGGAGTGGGGGTGCAGGGAGATAGAGGGAAAGGAATGGGGTATGGAGGGGAGAGGGGTTATGGAGGGAGGGAGTGACTGAGGATTGGGAGATCGAAGGAGTGGGGAGGGAGGAGGAGAGGGGAAAGAAGAGGGAGGGTGAAGAGGGGAGGGAGTGCTGGGGGATGAGAGGAAACAACTAGAAGTTGCAGTGGCAGTTACAGCTATGACATCACAATGGAATCTCATTTATATAAACTGCCCATTAGCAGTGTTCCAGCCCTCAATGACATCACAATGGGATCAGCAGATTCCACCTCAAGGGGGGTTGGGAGGGGAGAGGGGTAATGGAGGGAATGAGATTTAAAACAAAATCTGTTTTAATCATATTCTTGGGGGGAGGTGGAGCTGCTTACAGAGTGGTGTAGGTTCTTACAACCTCACCCTCAATGTGGACAAGATGAAGGAGATGTTGATTGATTTCAGGAGGGCTGGCAAACACCATCATACACAGCTGCACATTGACGGTGCTGCTGTGGAGAGGGTCAGCAGCGTGAAGGTCCTGGGAGTTCACTTAGCGGACGACCTGACCTCAACGACCAACACCACAGCAGTCATCCAAAGAGCGCAGCAGCAGCTCCATCCCCTCCGGAGACTCAGAAAATGAGGTCTCCCCACTGTTCACCTTACCACCTTCTACAGGGGTACCATTGAAAGCATACTGACATACGGCATCACTTCCTGTCTTGGGAGCTGCAAGGCCTACGAACAAAGACAGCTAAACAGGATAGTGAAGACAGCCAGCAGGATCATTGGTGCCCCCTTCCCTTTCCTGTTGGAGATCTACCAGAAGCACTGCATCTGCAGAGCCATCTGCATCATTAAGGATCCTTACCACCCCTTCCTATCCATCTTCTCCCTCCTGCCATCCGGGAAGCGGTACAGGAGTATCAGCTGTAGAACCAGCAGGATGCTAAACAGCTTCTTCACACAAGCAACAAAAATAGTTAACAGACTGTGTCCCCTCCCCATACACACACACCCCCCACATATAAACCCCCCCCCCCCCAAACACTTTGACAGCTAGTCACCTGTCAAGGTGAAGCCACTGAACAGAACTTTAAATTGTTCCTATGTTCGGGATCGATTTTGTTCTGTCTGAATGTCTGTTTTAGTTCTATTTTAGAGATGATAATTTTTAACTTGTGGTATTTATTTCTGTTTTTATTGCGCTGATGACAAAACTGATGAGAAACAATTTTTCATTTCTTCTATGAATGCAAGTACTCAGTGAAATGACGATAAAATGAATACTGAATACATTTCCAAAAATCATTGTGGTTTTCATTGGAGGGTGGAATAGGGGTGAGGTTTCATTTACAAAAAAAAAATCCCATAATTTTCTGGGGAGGGAGGGGGGGGGGGAGTGGGGGGGGGAGTGGAGTTGAGCGCCGACGTCGCCCCCCCCCCCCCAAATACAGCCAAAACGGCACACGACAGCGCAACAATTTTAGTTGTTACCATTCACCTGCGGTGTACAGTATCAAGTTTTGTTATATTTGATAAAGTAAATCACTTTATAAACTTTAATGAACTTTATACTGTGAATGGGACAAGTTTCAATGTGGCAGTCGCTCTTGCGCAGTGCGCTCCCACTTGCCGGATCCCGTCAACCGAGCCTGCGGAGTTGGGAGAGGTTTGCCGGGCCCGGTATTCGCACGTGTGCAGTTGGGGGAAGGGTTGCTGGGCACGGTGGCGGCGCGCCCAGAAGGAATGAAAAGACTGAATTTAATAAAAAACAATGTCTCGAGGATCTCTGACATCACAACGGGGACCCAACGCGTCGTCTGGTACACATTAAAAATGGCAGTAGAACTTTAAACTCCCTTAAGTCTGCTCTGCGATTTGATTTGATCATGTCTAATCGGATTGTAAAAAAAGCTCCACATATTTAGCTTGCCAGGTATTGATCTGAGAAATGGGATCTACATGCATTTGGAAAGGCTTTATCTGATTGGAGATAATTTGCATGGCTTTGCGCATGGAAATGCGTCTCAAATGACTATCAAACCATCAAATGTATTTAGAATAACGCAGAGCACCAAAGAATAGAGTTCTGAATTGTAGAAGAATTCAAGAATGGGAGGACATAGGTTTAAGGTGAGGGAGGGATAGATTTAATAGGAATCTGAGGGGCAACTGTTTTTACACAAAGGGTGGTAGCTATATGTAACAGGCGGGCAGAGGAGGTTGCTATCACAATGTTTAAGAAACATTTGGCCAGGCACATGGGTAGGAAAGGATTTTGCAGGATATGGGCTAAATGCAAGCAGGTGGGACTCGTGTGGTTGGGGCAAGTTGATTGGTGTGGCCAAGTTGAGCTGAATGGCCTGACTCCACACAACAAGATACTAAGAAAACACAAGTTTAGAAAACGTAAATAGTTAAGAGGATAAATGTGATTTGGGCTTATGTTACAAGTATGCTCTATCCCTTGTGGTTATAATAGGAATGAAACGTGTTCTATTGATTTTGTGGAAGATCTCATTGTAATAGAAACATAGAAACATAGAAATTAGGTGCAGGAGTAGGCCATTCGGCCCTTCGAGCCTGCACCGCCATTCAATATGATCATGGCTGATCATCCAACTCAGTATCCCGTACCTGCCTTCTCTCCATACCCCCTGATCCCCTTAGCCACAAGGGCCACATCTAACTCCCTCTTAAATATAACCAATGAACTGGCCTCTAATGTAAGTTGCCTGATCTCTTCCGCTGTAAAAACTAGATTTATCAGTAGTGAGCTTCCAACATGCATTGGGAGTGATTGTTTGCATCCTCTGCTTTTAGTATTTTAAAACTGTTTTGTTTATTGTTGTTTTTAAACGGCATATTTATAACTGTGTGTGGACGGGTTGTCGAAAGACGAGAAGCTGAGTAGCCAAATAACCGAACGGATGCCACGCCGAAAAGCCAAATAGCGGACATAACGTCTCTGGGAACGGGGTTTGTCCAGGACCTTGTCAGCAATTGGTTCAGACCCCCGCGTCCATCTCATCAGTGGCCGGGGGAGACGGGAGGGTGGGAGGGGATTAATTTTCCTTTGCTGCTTTTGGACTGCCGAAGATCATAGAGCGGATTATTGTTGTAAGCGTTGATCTACCATGGGGCTTGGGGTTAAGAGGCTGGAATCCCCCCCCCCCCCCCCCCCCCCTCCCCCTCCCTCTATTTCCCCCCCCCTTTCTTTCTTCCCCCCCCCATCTTTCCCCCCCCCCCTCTCCCCCCTCCCCCCCCCTCCCCCCCCCCCCTCTCCCCCCCTCTCTTCCCCCTCTCTCTCTCCCCCTCTCTCTCTCTTCCCCCCTCTCTCTTCCCCTCTCTCTCTTCCCCCTCTCTCTCTTCCCCTCTCTCTCCCCCCCCCCCCCCTCTTTCTTCCCCCCCCCCTCTTTCTCTATATCAAGCGCTGTTTTTCTCACAAGTCTTTCTTGGTACTCTCATCAAAATGTTTTTCTTTAAATACCCTCTTGATTTACTTCCAAACCCAAAAAGATTTTCAGTCCTAATATAATTATTTTAATTCTTACAGTTTGTAATTTAATCTTGTATTATTTCTGTTGTACATCTTCTTCATTATTTCTCCTTTGCTTCGTGTTTTCGTATGTTACTTATAATGGAGGTGAAGTTTGCACATATCTGAAAGCTTGAAACATTGGTAGCAAAGATATAATGAAACTTCATTGTGTTGTTTTTAATCCACAAGTTTTAATTTACTAAACAGTATCCAAATTGTGTGCTTTAGATGTACTGTTAGCTCTGCTTTTCAACTTTATTTTGTCTTTTATGTCTGTTCAAACATGTTCTTCCGCTTTTATCTTCTAGAGAATAGCGGCATTTCTACACAGACTGAATCAGTTTTAAAACTCGTGACCAAAACGCTCCCTTCGGGTTCTCTGCAAATGTGCAGCAAAGTCCAGCGGCACCATTCCTTCCCTCCTTGTCCAGGTCGTAAAAACTCGATGAGTGCCTTGAAACCAAGGTTGCACATCTCATGTTCAAAGGAGAAAAGAAAACGTAATCTAATAGATGACGACGATCGGAGAAAGAAACGCGTTTCCTTGCCCCGTCAGATAGATGCTCCGTTCCATAAGAAAAGATGTGAAAGCAGGATCACTGACAAATATGGCAGTGACGTGACTGAAAATGTTTGCAACGGAGTGCTGAAAGATCACAATAATGGTGTATTGGAAAATGAGGACATAGCCCTGGAAGCTGATGAATTTCCAGAAAATGGCTGTTTGCCATCATTGTTGGATGATAAACTATCGAGTCACATCCCTCCAAATTCATACACACGGACACTGACAGAGGAGAAAGCCAAGACGGCCCTGGACAGTGCAATTTCTTCAAAAGAAAATAGATCTGGGCTCCTGGGGAGACATCCCTTGGCATCCTTAGACAGCAAAAGGACACAAAAACTTGAATCTAGCTCTTTAGCTGTTTTGCCTTCGGATGATGACGGTAAGTCATCGGTACCATCTCAAGAGCTTGAACAGTACACCACTGTCCAGTCATCGGAGAGCACTGAAGACCCAGAGAAGAAAGAAAGGGACAGTTACAGCGGCATGAACAGTGACGATGAACTCAGCTGCAATTTAGATAGTGATGAGGATGATGATACTTTGTTGGCTTTGGACGAACTCCTAACGCTTCAGAACAAACCAATACCTGCAACACCAGAGAAATCTGCCATTTCTATTACGTCGGTGAGCCCAAACACACCAGTGGCTTCGATGACTGTAAGTTTGGAAAAAAAATTAATAGTTCTAGATTTGTATTTCCCAATTTTACTTTGCATTAACGTTTAGAACTTAGTACTGACTGAGATTTTTTAAAATAATGGTGGTTAAGGCTAACACTTGTAAAGACAATGATACTTTGTTGTCACATGTTCCAAGGTAGAATGAAATGCTTTGTTTTGCATACAACCCAGTTCACCGAACAGTTCTATCTTTCTGTCTGCTGCCGCACATGGCAGCAGGTGCACCCCCCCCCCCCCCCACCGTGTCCCCCTTCATTCTCACAGTCATTCTCAACAGCCCCCCTACTGGGTCCCCCCATCTTTGCATTGTTAATCATAAAAAATGCTTTAGTTGGAAGTTGTATGAGGAAAAAATACAACCTAGAATTTGCTGGACTCTGTAATACCTGGTTAAATTGTTCCTTTTCCACATCAATGAAAACTTACTGTGTGCAGCCCTCCTGAACCCATTTAAAATCTCTGGAAGAGAGAACGTACGTTACGTCTACAGCTTTATTGATCTGTGGAAAAGGTTTGACTTCAAATAAACATAGCTCTGTTCTTCATTCATTTAAGAAGCAGTTGCCTCTACCAATGAGCTTATCCAATTGAGAAACTTGCCTATATATACTAACGTGTTTTGCACCTGGCTACCAATGCCACCCATTGTGGCAGTCTAGGTATTAAACCTAGGCTGGAAACCTGTATGGATGAGGCTACAATAATTTAGTTCATAGGGGAAGTACGAGCATAGATGCTGGGTGATTTTCCTTTGCAATGTTATGTATTAGAAGCCAACCTTTGTGCTTCCAAGCCAAGCCTCCGATTTCAGCAATGCATTTGACAAGGTTCCTGCAGGTAGGCTGCTCTGGAAGGTTAGATTGCAATGGGATCCAAGGAGAGATAGCTGACTGGATAAAAAATTGGCTTCATGGACGAAAGCAGAGGGTGAAGGTGGAAGGTTTCTCTTCAGACTGGAGGCCTGTGACTACTGTTGTGCCTCTGGGTTCGGTGCTGGACCTACTGCTGTTTGTTATCTATATCAATGATTTGGATGAGAATGTACAAGGCATGATTAGCAAGTTAGCAGATGACACAAACGTAGGTGATATTGTGGATAGTGCGGATGGTTGTCAGAATTGGAGTAGGTTCTTGATCTACTGGGCAGGTGGGCTGAGGAATGATTGATGGAATTTAATACAGAGAAGTGTAAGGTGTTGCATCTTGGGCAGTCCATCAAGGGCAGAACCTACACATTGAATGGCAGGGTTTTGGGGAGTGTTACAGAGCAGAGGGGTCGAGGAGTGCAAATACACAGTTCCTTGAATGTGGCATCATGGGTAGATAGGGTGGTCACAAAGGCTTTCAGCACATTGGCCATCTGTCAGTATCGAGTACAGAAGTGGGGAGGTCATGTCACAGTTGTTTAAGACATTGAGGCCACATTTAGAGTATTGTGTTCAGTTTTGATCACCATGTTATTGGAAAAATGTTGTCAAGATGGAAATGGTGCATAGAAGATTTACAACAATGTTGTCAGGACCCGAGGGCCTGAACTACAAGGAGAGGTTGAGCAGGCTCAGACTTTATTCCTTAGAGTACAGGAAAATGAGGGATGATCTTAAAGAGGTGGACAAGATCATGAGAGGAGTGGTGCGTGTAGGGAATGAGCTTCCAGAGGAGCTAGTTAAAGCAGGTACTATCATTGCTTTTAAGAAACATTTGGACAGGTACATGGATATGATAGGTTTAGAGGATTATGGGTCAAGTGCAGATGGGACAATTGACAATTTTACAAAAACCAATTAACTTACAAACCTGTATGTCTGTGGAATATGGGAGGAAACCGGAGCACCTGTAGAAAATCCATGCGGTCACAGGGAGAACATACGAACTCCATATGGACAGCATCCATAGTCAAGACCGAACCCGGATCTCTGGCGCTGTAAAGCAACAACTCTACCGATGTGACACTCTGCCGCACTCTAATTTCTCCATCTGAGGAAATGTCCCAACCCGAAAAGTCGCTTATCCGTATTCTCTGGAGATGCTGCCTGCCCCGTTGAGTTAGTCCAGCACCTTGTCTTTTGTTTTAAACCAACATCAGTGGGTTCTTTGTTTTTACATGGAGAGTGCAGTGTATTAAATAATTTAAAATGTTTTTCGTGTATCCGAGATTAATTGATGGGTTTCTGCCTCCTATTCTAGCCTTTCAGGTAGACCCGAAGTCCATGTTTTGATTTATACTCATTGGCTGCCCAGCAATTGATTGAGCTCTGCCCAACACCAATAATCCACTATCTGATTCTTTGGAAATCCCTGGCATATAAACTGTCCACTGACGTTTATTACAAACCGACTGATTCCCACAGCTAACTAAGACTACATGTCTTTCCACCCTGTCCCTTGTAAGGCAGCAGTTCTACCGCTGCGCCACTATGCCGACCACAAAAAATGATAATTTGAGCCTAGAGATGGATGGTAAAGGGCCTTTGTTCTATCTAACACTGTATCTAAACAGGAGTCAGAATAGGGGGGGGGGGGGGATAATCACTTGATTCAGATAATCAGAAACTAAATTATTGAAATCCTGTGGCTATTAATGTTTAAATGCACTTAAATATAGCAAGTAATTTCATGGCTGTGTCATTATTCTGAATCTCCATATTCCGTGATTAACCTCAAACACTCAAAGAAGAGTGTGCAATTAATTCACGTGATCAGGAAACAAATCTCTGCTCCTAGACGTGCAGCTTGGTCTATTTTAGTGTGAAAATAAACTTCAAATTAGTACTTAACCTTTTATCCTAAAAAGTATTTTAATACCATTTCATTTGAATCCCAGTTCAAAGTTATTAAGCAGACGAGTTATTCAAATGGCTTGGAACGTCTTCTTAAAGAAAAGAAGCAGTCGGAGAGGTGAGTGCTCATTATCCTTCTACCATGGCTGAAGTTTTATTCTTGGAGCTATTGTCATTGGCATTTTGTGACTAAAATCCAAAGCCTTTTTAAAACCATAATTTTGATCTCACCTCCAATTACTATCCATTCTCTGTTGAAATTTGTATTCAATAATTGTACTTTAATACACCTTGAAATTAAGAATGGGTGGGAGGGCACTATTTTATCACGTCAATAATATCACTGATATTTCAGCCAGCTCAGAAGTGATTTTTATGCTTCAGTATGTCCCGTGCAGTTAATATGTGGAGATACTGAGTGACGGAAGCTCCACAGAAATATAACAGTATTGGGGTTGATCGATGTGATCAATCTCAATCTCAATCTGCCCATTGAGTAGAGTAGACTCTATTCTGAGTAGCCTAATTCTGCCCCTATATCTATGTCTTGTAATTCTAAGGTAAGAATGAATGTATACAGGTATAATTTGAATTTCTCTTACACTAGCACAAAGGAAAAGCTGTTCAGAATGAGTGCTTTTTGTGCAGATTATATCTGCAACATGTTTTCTCAGAATATTTCCTACACTCTTGTTTCCCTGGGAATGCTTGAGGTTGCTGACACAGTTTAATTAGGGCAGCTGTTGCGTATAACTGCGTTTCAATCGAATGCTGATCACTTTGCACCATCCTTAGAATGTGTGAAACACTAAAGGACCTTAAGAAAAACGGACTGTATCAACTCAATGTGACACATGACATTACTCGCCTGACTGATGAAGATGACGAACTCAGCATGGATGAAGGCATGGATCAGATTGCAGAGGAACACAGGTTAGTGACACCCAACAACTGAAGAATTATAAATAAATGGAATGAATGACATTTAAGAGTTTTGTGAAATAATTTAAACTTGTGTCACGTTGAGAGGCCGTTCATGTTCGTACTGGCCAAAATGTTCCTATTTTATTTATCTCAGTTCCTAACTTTCTTAGGATTGGACTCTTTACATCAGGGATCAGCAACCTGGTTCTGCATAGGGGCCAGGACGCATGTCAGAGCGGATGGCGGGTCACATCTATCACGTGTGCACATGGATCCTGCCCCAGATGACAGGCATCAAATCGTGTGTTCACATAGATCCTGCCCCTTCGAGGACACCACCCGGAGCACTGGCCCCTAGTTATGGGGACTCACGAACATGGCGCACCTGCGGAACATTGCCTTGGCTCTGTCCTGAAGGCGGTGGCTCAAATACTCACACTCACTTGTCCCCGGCCTATTGACAACCCCGATCCCTACAGTGAAGCCCAGACACAGATGAGCAGCTGTGCCGGTGTCTTTACGCAGGATGCGGTACAGCTAGAGCTCGGCCGTCGCTGGCGCTCGTCCACGACGACGCTCATCGGCGCTTGGCCTCTTAGGTGCTCTGCGCTGCCCGGCGGCTCCGCCATTGCGGCCGCCAGCGCAGGCCTCCTTACGTCCTTGCGTCACTGCGCCTGTGCACCGCGGCCTCGTGCCCGGGAGGTACCGGAGATGACGGAAGTCTGTGGGCTGGATAATTATAGGAAAAGAAATACGCCTGCGGGCCGGATGATTTCGGGTTAGGGGCCGCATTCGGCCCAGGTGCCGTAGGTTGCCGACCCCTGCTTTACATGCATAGTGCAATAGTATTTCTTCCCCCACTCTCAGAAAATGCATTAGACTCCTCATTGAATGGATTTAAGTTAATTGATGGGTTTGACGTGGATTGTCCTCTGCTCCATGTCAAACCTATTATTGAACTTAAATCCATTTTGTATATTGTGATTAAATCTTCCTTTCCCTGTGTTGTGGTGATCGGAACTCTACGCTGTATTGTCATCTCAAGTTATTAAGTTCTTCGCACTAAGATTCCAAGAACTTCCAACAATCGTCACGATTTCTAATGGGATTACGAACGTGGGCACTGTCTGTACCTTTGTTTTGCATCTTTGCTTGAGATCTGCATGCAAGACCATTGAACAGAGAACATGCAGAGTCTGCATTTGCAGAGGTTATCGAGTTGATCTTTGTTACCCAGCAAACATTAGCTTTCCACAAAAAAGATCAATGAAGAATGTTGTAGATGGGCTAATGCCACTAACTGATGTTATTCACACAACACAAAATGAAATGACCTAGGATGACTGTAATCTGTATAAACATCATATTACTGGTAAATGTAAAGCATTTTTGTGTCAAATTATTAAATTAAGTTCTAAAGAATACTAGTAAGTACCATTCATTTAAGACTTTAGAGATACAGCATGGAAACAGGCCCTTCGCCGCACTGAGTCACAAGCACTATCTCACATTGGGGATGATTTACAATATTTACCGGTCAATTAGCCTACAAACCTGTACTTCTATTGGAGTGTGCGAGGAAACCGGAGCCCCTGGAGAAAACCCACGCGGTCACAGGGAGAACGTGCAAAATCCATACAGACAGCGCCAGTGGTCAGGATCGAACCTGAATCTCTGGTGCTGTAAAGCAGCAACTCTACTACTGTGCCACCCTCTAATTTTTCCATCTGAAGAAATATCCCAACCCCAAACGTCGCTTATCCATGTTCTCTGGAGATGCTGTCTGTCCCGTTGAGTTCGTCTAGCACCTTGTCTTTTGTTGTAAACCAACATATGCTGTTCTTTGTTTCTACATGGAGAGTGCAGTGTATGAAATCATTTAAAACGTTTTTCTTGTATCCGAGATTAATTGATTGGTTTCTGCCTATTATTCTAGCCTTTCAGGGAGACCCGAAGTCCATGTTTTGATTTATACTCATTGGCTGCCCTGCAATTGATTGAGCTCTGCCCAACTCCAATAATCCACTATCTGATTGTTTGGAAATCCCTGACATATAAACTGTCCTCTGACGTTTATTACAAACCTACTGAATCCTACAGCTAAATAGACTACATCTCTTTCCACCCTATCCCTTGTAAGGATGCCATCCTTTTACACTAGTTTTTCCATCTCCTCCGCATCTGTTCTTTTGGCGAGGTCTTCACTCCAGTTTATCTGAAATGTCCACTGCCCCTGTCATTCCCATTCCACCTGGTTACCTCTGCCTCTCTTTTTTACTCTTTCTTCCTTGTCTATTTCCATCTATCGCCCAGCTGCATCACCAAAGTCCTGAACATGCTGGATTAAATGAATTTTGCTATTCAGTGTATCTGCCATTCAAACAGTTCTCATCTTGCTCATCTCCCTGATCATGTCCTTCAGGATTTTGTAAAGTAAAACAAATAATGTATGGAAGCAAGTGAGTATGTGTGTACCAGGCAATAAGAGTTGCCAACTCCATGAAACAAACGTTTTCAATGGAAGTACAGAATCAATATGGTCATAGAGGGTTAAAGTGTGGAAATAGGCTCTTCGGTCCAACTTGCCCACACAAGGCAACATGTCCCATCTACACTAGTCCCATCTGTCTGCATTTGGCCCATATCCCCTTAAACCTGTCCTTTTCATGCACCTGCCTAAATGTTTCCTAAAAACTGCTCAACTATCTCCTCCGGCAGCTCGTTTCATACACCCACTACTCTTTGTGAGAAAAGTTCAGATTTCCTATTAAATCTTTCCTCCTCACTTTAAACCTATGTCCTCTAGTTTTACTGTATCTGCCATTCAAACTTCTCATTTTACTCATCTTCCCGATGATCTCCTTAAGGATTTTGTAAAGTAATTTTGTAAATGGTGGTGAGCATACTCTTGGCTTCTGAAATAGAAGTTGCTCCCTCCAACGCAGGAGAGAGATTTTTATTTTAAAATAATATTTCTTGATGATTTAGACAAATAAATGTAATGTTTTAAAACATCTTTTCAAAAATGTTTTTCAATCTGTGATGTTGAACTATTTTCTCTTTCACTTTTTGTGCAGGGCATTCTTACTCAAATTCTCTGTAAAATCAGACGGCATACCAGACTTGCATCCTGGAGAAAATATTTTCAATGTTTTGGAGGCTGGAAAACATTTTAATCAGCATAACCTCATGTTGACTCGGGGTGAATTAACACCTCAAAACTTCGTGGAAAAGACTCTCATCAAGTAAGGAAACTAGAGTGTTCCAAACTCCATAATGTTTGGGACAAAGACCGATCATTTATTTATTTGCCTCTGTACTCCACAATTTGAGATTTGTAATAGAAAAAAAATCACATGTGGTTATAAAGTGCACATCGTCAGATTTTATTAAAGGCCATTTTTGTACATTTTGGTTTCACCATGCAGAAATGACAGCTGTGTTTATACATAGTCCCCCCATTTCAGGGCACCATAATTTCGGGACGTATGGCTTCACAGGCGTTTGTAATTTCTCAGGTGTGTTTAATATTCTCCATTATGCAGGTTATAAGAGGGCCATTATTTGGAAAGTGAACCAAATGTTACACACGTTACCAAATGGCTTCCAATAAAGTAATACATTAAACATTTCTTTTAAGAGATTAAACTTATTCATTGCTATTTTCCTACCTACAGAACTATAATGCATGTCTGCTAAAGATATAAACATTCTAGCTTTTTAAAATTCACAAGAGTTTGTAAGGAAAATCCGAGTTATCAAAAAAAAAGTTTCTGTGTGAGGTCACACACATGACCAGTCATATTTGACCTCTGACCCTAAACAAACATTGTCAGCATAACATAAATATTTCACTTGATAATCTTCGAAAACAAATGAATCATATATACAGTACAAAACAATATACCTGTAATGCTTTCAGAATTAGAAGAGATGCATTCCAGAAATTTTCATATTTGTTTGTCACACACGTGACTAAGAATGGGCCACGAGGGCTCTCAGCATCTAGACTTTTCTCCAGTCTTTCCATCACCTTTGGAAACTTTTATTGCTGTTTATCAACATGAGGACCAAAGTTGTGCCAATGAAAGTCAAAGAAGCCATTATGAGACTGAGAAACAAGAATAAAACAGTTAATGATGTTCCAAAATCTACTGTTTGGAACATCATTAAGAAGAAAGAGAGCACTGGTGAGCTTACTAATCGCAAAAGGACTGGCAAGCCAAGGCAGACCTCCACACCTGATGACAGAAGAATTCTCACTATAATGAAAGCAAACCCCCCAAACACCTGTCCGACAGATCAGAAACACTCTTCAAGTCAAGTCAAGTCAAGTCAAGTTTATTTGTCACATACACATACGAGATGTGCAGTGAAATGAAATTCAGAAGTCGGGTGTGGATTTGTCAATGCCCACTGTCCGCAGAAGACTTCATGAACAGATATACAGAGGCTACACTGCAAGATGCAAACCACTGGTTAGCTGCAAAAATAGGATGGCCAGGTTACAGTTTGCCAAGAAGTATTTAAAAGAGCAACCACAGTTCTGGAAAAAGGTCTTGTGGACAGATGAGACGAAGATTAACTTATGTTAGAGTGATGGCAAGAGCAAAGTATGGAGGAGAGAAGGAACTGCCCAAGATCCAAAGCATACCACCTCATCTGTGAAACACGGTGGTGGGGGTATTATGGCCTGGGCATGGATGGCTGCGGAAGGTTCTGACTCACTTATCTTCATTAATGATACAAATGTTGATGGTAGTAGCATAATGAATTCTGAAGTGTATAGACACATTCTACCTGCTCAAGTTCAAACAACTGCCTCAAAACTCATTGGCCGGCGGTTCATTCTACAGCAAGACAACAACCCCAAACATACTGCTAAAGCAACGAAGGAGTATTTCAAAGCTTAAAAAAAGGTAAATTCTTGAGTGGCCAAGTCAATCACCCGATCTGAACCCAATTGAGCATGCCCTATAAATGCTGAAGAGAAAACTGAAGTGGACTAGCCCCTAAAACAAGCATAAGCTTATGGGCCTGTCCCACTTAGGGAACTTTTTAGGCGACTGCAGGAGACCATGCGGTCGCCACATGTTCGCGGGTGGTTGCCGGGCAGTCGCCTTCATGGTCGTGAGGAGATCCCGTTGAAAAATTAGTGGCGACCTGAATGAAGCCGCTATGGAGAGTAGTGAGAACTCTTGCGCCGTGGGTGGGTTGCCAGGAGGTCCTAGTGGGTTGCCAGGAGGTCTTAGGTTCTCGTAGGTTGTGGCCGGTGCTGACCGGTGAATTTCATTGGCTCATTGGGAGAAAAAAAAACGTAAGCAGTGGTTTTCAGAACCAAGGATAACCGACCAGTAATGTTAATGTCTGCCGAGCTACACAGATGTGTATCCCTGGCTTCTTAAAACTTGTCTCCACTCCTTCGCCCCCATCCTTCTTCCCCCTTGTCCCCCCCTAATTTAAAGGACTTACGTGAGCCTTCCCGTACACTGCTTTCCCTGTCTTAATTACAGCGCCAACCGTCCTGTTCATCGCGGTGTGTGTCTGGCTCACATTGGCTTTGCACCGTGTGAATTTCACTCAGACAGCACTCGCCCCGTCCCCCGCCAGCATAACGGGCTGGTGAAGGAAGCGATGTGTATGTGTGCGTGTTCCACTATGACAGTCGCCGTTCCAGTCGCCGGTTTTTCGGGTGACTGCCGGCGAGTTGACATTCACCTGATAAATCGCCTAAGCTGGACAGGCCATAATGATGGTTGTAATACAGGCCTGGCAGAGCGTCACCAGAGAAGACACCCAGCAACTGGTGATGTCCTTGAATCGCAGACTTCAAGCAGTCATTGCATGCAAAATACTAAACATGACTACTTTCATTTACATGACCCAAGCTGTGTCCCATACATTATGGTGCTCTGAAATTGGGGGGGACTATGTATAAACACTGGTGTCATTTCTACATGGTGAAACCGAAATGTAGGAAAATGGCCTTTATTAAAATCTGACAATGTGCACTTTAACCACACGTGATTTTTTTTCTGTTACATATACAAATCTCAAATTGTGGAGCACAGAGGCAAACAAATAAATGATGGGCCTTTGTCCCAAACATTATGGAGGGCACTGTATATAATTCACTTTCTCAACCATCTTGAACAGATGATTTTGTCCTTTGTCCTTTGAAAGGAATGTCTAATGCATAGAGTATCAGTTCTGGATTAACACATCAAAGTATGTGGTATTCATGTAAAAAGAAAACCAAGAGTATGAACATTGAATTCTCTAACTTTAAGTAACTCGCACACCCCTCTCCCCTTCCTGCCTTTTCCCATTCCCTCGCCCTAGTCGTCGTTTTACCAGTTTCACAGTTCTCCACAATGTTTACCTTGAGATCACACCTTCCCAAACCAACAATGGACCTACCAGGCACCTTAGGTCATTTGTGGCCCAAAGCCTCAACCTATCCCTGTTCTACAGAGGTCCTGCCTGACCCGCTGAGTTGCTCCAGCACCACGTGTCTACATGATATTTGTGATTGGTGGTAACCATAAATATATTTCGGGCAACTATTTTACACAGCTGAAATATTTAATTACTTGTAGAGCATTTTATTTAGTCAAGGGCTTTTTCTTTAGAATTATTTGGTATTTATGGTGTTTGTGATGTTCTTTTAATTGGATTTTGACCAAACTTTTCATTTTGCAAAGTTGAATGTTTTATTATGTTGTGTAGCCCACCACAGTTGGTGCACTGCTGCCCTAGATTCAGAATGTCCTGGTCCTGAGAATTGAATGAATAATTAGAAATAATTAGCTGATGCATCACATCTGTACAAAGGGATTGTTGTATTGTCACAGATCCTGTCGTTTAACTGAGTCATGAAACTGAAGATAGGCACAAAATGCTGGAGCGGGTCAGGCAGTGTCTGAAGAAGGGTCTTGACACAAAAAGTAATCTATTCCTTCTCCCCAGAGATGCTGCCTGACCTGCTAAGTTACTCCAGCATTTTGTGCCTATCTTTGGTGTAAACCAGCAAATGCAGTTTCTTCCTATTCATGAAAATGAAGTCAAAAGCCCCTGTCCCACTTAGGAAACCTCTGGAGACTTTGCGCCCCACCCAAGGTTTCCGTGCGGTTCCCGGAGGTTGCAGGTGGTTGCCGGGGGTTGCCGGAGGTTGAAGGTAGTGGAAGCAGGTAGGGAGACTGACAAAAACCTCCGGGAACCGCATGGAAACCTTGGGTGGGGCGCAAAGTCTCCAGAGGTTTCCGTTCAGGTTTCCTAAGTGGGACGGGGCATAACTTCACTCTCAAGGTAAAGGATCGTGTTATATGGCCAGCATTTATATCTTATTCATATAAATTACAATTGTCTGGCCATTATCCCATTGGTTGTAAGATCTTTATGAATACACATTCATCATCATTGTCGGTGATCACTCGAAGTCGAGCATGATTGTCCTCCAGGTGGACGTCTGTGCAGAACATCATTTAATGTGGGGATATTGGTGCACAGATAGCCACAGCTGTCCTTGGTGGAGTCAGTCCCGGGTCCAATGGATGGACTCCACCACGGTTAAGATTTTGTCCCTGCTGCATTCTTCTTCCGCCTTCTCAGCTGTTGTGGTGCTCTGCTTGTTGGCCAACCGCCATCTCCTGCCTGTTCCACCATTGCGGTGCACCTCTTGGGCTGCACTTTGTCAGGAACCTCTCCATCGACATGCCCGTCCAAGTGACCCTGCCAGGCTGCATAGATCCAGGTGCTTCAGCTCACAGGATCTTGGGCACGTGCAAGCTTCTCCATCGACGACAAGGTGTCAACCCTCGGAGAAGAATGCCTGTTCTATTTTGTCAGCAGTGACTATGATTTACAATGGTTGATTGGCTGTAAAGATTTTCGGGGTCCTTGAGATTTGTTTAGGGTGCTGATTAATAGTTTTCCTCCCATCCTTTCCAGACTTCCTCCTGTCCCCTTTTATCCCAGTTACATCCATTGTTCTATTGAACATTGGAGCAAGTGGGGTTCTACATTGGCTAATTGTACAAGAGGACAATACAAAAATGAAAAATGTTATGCGTTCTAGATGTTGTACACATATCTGACTCTTGCAATTTTTACTGATTCCTAAAGCTGAGCACCTTTATATAGGTTGATAACAACTTTATATAATAATGATTTGTCTAAAGTGTTGTTAAATAGTTCAGAGTTCTCAGTCTAGAACATAGAACACTATCAACACAGGAATGGTTCCTTTGGCCTATGATGTTTGTGTCGAACATTATGCCAAATTAAACTGATCTGTCTGTACATCCATATCCCTCTATTCACTGCACCTCTATGTTTTTATTTAAAAACCACTATCTCATCTGCCTCCACCACCACCACCACCACGGGCCCTGCACTCCAGGCCCCCCACTACTCTGTGTCTACGTTGTTATGTTTTTATTGTGTTGGCTTTTACATCAGTAACAATCTTTTAACTTGGATAATCATTGTGTCATGAGGAAACCATTGCATTATCTGCGATGGCTATTATCCAATGCTAGATTATTTAACATCAAGTTCGGTAATGGTATTGTTTTTGCTTTTCAGTTCTGGAACCAGTTACCAGACATTTTTATTCACTAATGGGATTGTAAGCCAAACCTATTACACATTGCCATGTCCACAGCCAGTTTACAGACTCTTATTTAAGGTAAGGAACACTTGGTCACATGGAAATAACACTGATGTTAGCATTGGTGGAAATCAACGATTTTGTTTCGTTTTACTTCAAATATGTTACAGCAACACCACTCCTTTCCTGTGTGGAAATGTTGTGCAGTTTTTCTGTGTTTTTAAGATGTCTCTTTGCTGGGCAGGGAAACTGAAAACCTTCATCTTGTAGCAACTTGCGATTTACTGGCACCAGTGTTATGTTATCAAACTTCTTAAGTCTCATCAGACAAGCAGTTAATATTTTTTTAATTCTCAATGTATAACGTATTGCATCATTGCCAAATTGTCATTTACACACATGACAGCCGAACGTTTGTTGAGAGGGTGGTGTAGGTGAGTGGAGGAGCGTGTAAGAAAAATGGACATTTAATGCTGTTCAAACTTACTGCCATGGTTGTACAGAATTTTAAAACTGTGTAAATTAATGTAGGCCAGCAGAAATGGTGAATTGTACACACACAAAATGCTGGAGTAACCCAGCGGGTCAAGCAGCATCTCTGGGGAAAAGGAAAAGGTGACGTTTCGGGTCTGAACCCTTCTTCAGAAATGTGATGCCCTATTTTTGTATCCGTTTCTTTGACGACATCATTTTTTGTCAGTGTGCCTTTTGAAACCCCAACTACTTATTAATACATTTAAATGTGCTATATGTTAACCAAAGTTGCTGTTGGATACTTGATTTTTTTCTCTAAAGAGCTTCAAACCAAATGAAAATATGAGGGGTTAAAGTCAGTTACCACACAAATTACCTGGGGTTGATGTGAAAGTTGGTAATATATGTTTTCATGAATTACAGGTTTAAATTTTGCCTTGCAGATGATGACCATTCATTCCGATTACATTGTTTCGGTGCACATTTTCAAAGCACTTTGGGACATCTGGACTAATGCTGCCAATAGAATAGGTTGGTGTGCAATTACTGATTGAAAGTTCATCTAAAAAGTTGTGTTTTTGTTCATGTTTGTGGGGGAGGAGAAATAGTAATACAGGTTGGAGTGGGAGAGAGAGAGTAGTAGATCTGTGAGTGGATGTGAGTGAATTTTTGAACAGTGCATCGTCCAAAATAGCTTTGAATATGGTATAAATTGTGTACGCTAGGAAGTTTTTTACATTGGTTGAAAATTTTTAGTCTATTCCTCTCATGATTTTATATTCCTCTATAAGATCACTGGTTATATAATGCTGGTTAAACATCTGCTTAAAAAAATGGCAATACAAAAATATATTACAACTGTGTTTTCCTAATTTCTGCTAGTTAAAGGTGGCGACCGCGAGTTCAAGGTTTGGACTCCAAGCCTCAAGGATATGGTTGCTGTCTTTCTGAACCTAGGAGTAGAATTCAACACTTTGTTTCCCTTGAAGCACCTTCAGCCAGACTTCACTGAAGCAGACGTTTTGTAAGTGATTAATCAAATATTTGTTAAAGCTGTTTTTATTTTAAATCGAAAGATTCATCATCTCAGAGCAAACTTTGGTTGCTGTGCATCATACTGGCGCATTGAAACTCTTCCAATGCATTTGGTAGATAAAGGTGTGTGGTCAGTCATCTTTTTAAAAACATACTTTAGTTTATTGTCATGTAGACCTCCAATTGCGTTGAATCTAGACCTATTAAAATTAACACTTTTCCCCGAAGATTGTACCTTTTGGCCATTCACTTCGCCCTTTGCAGGAGATTATCATTGGAAACTAAGTTGTTAAATGTTTTAAAAACTGTACAAACCATTGGCATGGGCAACAATAATGAGTAGATTTAAAATTAGATCTTTGTTTCTTTCCAGGTCTGGGCTCCAAAATGATAAGGAAAATTATACAAAGGATAATGCGCCAACCTCCCAGCAAGAACCTATCTTCAGCTCTCTGCCAGAATTTGGCATAAAGAATGTAGTCAAGGTAAAATTATATTAAGAGGAAAAAGTTATTTGTATTAAAGTTTACTCCAGTGGCACTAATTAGGTTGACTTCCTCTGTCAATCAGGTAAAATTAGTCTGAGCCAATATTGTCCCACTTGATTCTTTTAAAAGCTCATTCGTGGGTGATTTGCCAATTTGCCTTCTCTTTCCCCTTGGGGAATTTGTATGTAATGTAAAGATTTCAACAAAATTAAGATAGTACAAAAGTAAGGATATACAAAGACTGCAATAAAAACTCAGATGCATAAGACTTAAGATTAATTGTTCAATTTACAAACCAGCTTGATGTTAAGTTTATCATATAAATTGGCAATTTGTTATTCACGATGTTTAACCATGGAGAACTTGCAGTGTCCTCCATAATGTTTGGAACAAAGACCCATCATTTATTTATTTGCCTCTGTACTCCACAATTTGTAATAGGAAAAAAAAAATCACATGTGGATAAAGTGCACATTGTCAGATTTTATTAAAGGCCATTTTATACATTTTGGTTTCATCATGTAGAAATTACAGCAGTGTTTATACATAGTCCCCCCATTTCAGGGCACCATAATGTTTGGGACACATGGCTTCACAGGTGTTTGTAATTGCTCAGGTGTGTTTAATTGCCTCCTTAATGCAGGTATAAGAGAGCTCTCAGCACCTAGTCTTTCCTCCAGTCTTTCCATCACCTTTGCACTCTTTTATTGCTGTTTATCAACATGAGGACCAAAGTTGTGCTAATGAAAGCCAAAGAAGCCATTATGAGTGAGAAACAAGAATAAAACCGTTAGAGACATCAGCCAAATCTTAGGCTTACCAAAATCAACTGTTTGGAACATCATTAACAAGAAAGAGAGCTCTGGTGAGCTTACTAATCGCAAAGGGACTGGCAGGCCAAGGAAGACCTCCACTGCTGATGACAGAGGAATTCTCTTTATAATAAAGAAAAATCCCCAAACACCTGTCCGACAGATCAGAAACACTCTTCAGCTGTGGATTTATCAATGACCATTGTCCCCAGAAGACTTCATGAAAAGAAATAGAGGCTACACTGCAAGATGCGAACCACTGGTTAGCCGCAAAAATAGGATGGCCAGGTTGCAGTTTGCCAAGAAGTACTTAAAAGAGCAACCGCAGTTCTGGAAAATGATCTTGTGGACAGATGAGACGAAAATTAACATATCAGAGTGAAGGCAAGAGCAAAATATGGAGGAGAGAAGGAACTGCCCAAAATCCAAAGCATACCACCTCATCTGTGAAACATGGTGGTGGGTTGTTATCTCCTGGGCATGTATTGCTGCTGAAGGTACTGGCTGACTTATCTTCATTGATGATACAACTGCTGATGGTAGTAGCATAATTAATTCTGAAGTGTATAGACACAGCCTATCTGCTCGTTCAAACAAATGTCTAAAAACACACTGGCCGGCGGTTCATTCTACAGCGAGACAATGATCCCAAACATACTGCTAAACCAACAAAGGAGTTTTTCAAAGCTTAAAAATGGTTAATTCTTGAATGGCCAAGTCAATCACCCGATCTGAACCCAATTGAGACTGCCTTTTATATGCTGAAGAGAAAACTGAAGGGGACTGTCGGTGGGGGCGCTGTAATGGTGGCAGCCCTGTCAGCAGCGCGTTATTTATTTTCAACTTTTTTTATTTTTTTTAGTATGTTTTAAAGTATGTTTTTAATGTTTCTTTGTGTGTTTTGTGTGGGGGGTGGTGTGGGGGGGTGAGAGGGAAACCGTTTCAGTCGCCTCCTCCAAGGAGAGGCAACTTTTTCCAGGTCGCCTCCCCCATGGCCTAACAGCGAGGATCGGCGCGGCCTTTCCCAGAGACGCGCTCGGGGCTCCGGCGGCGGGTGCAGCGTGGCCTGCCAATGCGGAGCGGGCGAGCCCTCGCTGGGGCTCGCTGGAGGGGAGCGCTCCGTTTCGCTGGCCCGCAGCAGCCGGCGGCCTGAAGCTGCGGTCTGCACAGCTCCAGCCGGCGCGGCGTCCGGGATCCCTCGGGGGGGACCTGGGGTAAGAAGAAGCTTCCACTGCCGGCCCGCAGCCGTCTTCTACCGCGGGCGCGGTATGGACTTAACATCACCCCTGGAGGGGAGCTTTGACTGCCGGTCCTGCAGTCTGCGGTGCTTCTGGCTGCAGCGTGGAGGGAACTTTAAATCTTCGGCCTGCGGTCTCCGGTGGGGAAGAGCCGACTCTGGACTTACCTGGACTCGTACCTTGTCCTTGCCATCTGGACGCCCGCAGCGGCGGCTGCGGTGGGTTGAGGTCCCGACCACGGGGGAAAATGGAGGAGGACTGGCCAAATTGTGTGCCTTCCACCACAGTGATGAATGCTGTGGTGGATGTTTATGTTAAATTTTTATTGTGTTTTTGTGTGTGCTCTTTATCATTGTATCGCTGCTGACATATCCATTTCACTTGCACTTTTTGTGCAATGTGACAAATAAACCGTATTGTATTGTATTGACTAGCTCCCAAAACAAGCAAAAGTTAAAGATGGCTGCAATACAGGCCTGGCAGTGCATCACCAGAGAAGACACCCAGCAACTGGTGATGTCCATGAATCGCAGACTTCAAGCAGTCATTGTATGCAAAGGATATGCAACAAAATACTAAACATGACTACTTTCATTCACATTACTTTACTGTGTCCCAAACATTATGGTGCCCTGAAATGGGGGGGACTATGTATAAACACAGCTGTAATTTCTACATGGTGAACCCAAAATGTATAAAATTGGCCTTTAATTAAAATCTGGCAATGTGCACTTTAACCACATGTGATTTTTTCTATTACAAATCTCAAATTGTGGAGTGCAGAGGCAAATAAATAAATAATGCGTCTTTGTCCAAAACATTATGGAGGGCACTGTTATGGAGGGAATCTAATAGACAGATGCAAATCCAGGTAATGTCTTCTGGCAATTTAAAAACTTTTATGCTTTATTGCTCTTGCTCATCTCTTGAGTAATGTGCCTATATTTTTCTTAATACAATTAGTTTCTTCTGCTGTGCACGTCCATTTGCCCTGAAGCATACTCTGATAAAGAATTAATATTGCTGATAAGCTTGTTGGGGAAGATTGGCCTTGAACGAGAGTTTCAGCTGACCCCGTTGAAAGACTTGCAGTGTTTGCTTGACAATCTTCTCAACAACATCCGACACTGGAGTACGAGGGTAAGATTGGTTTTACTTGTGATGGAATGGTTGTTTTATGACTTTAAAGGTGGTTTAAGTCAATAATATTCTACATGGCTGTTGTTTGAAAGAATCTTTTGTGTATCACCCTTGCTGCCAGAATGTGTGCAACTATTTATATTGAACAGTTACACGTGGTGAAAAACTGCATTCATTGATTCAGTGTGGTACTTTATAGTCACATACAGAGAAAGCACCCGGAGAAAACCCACGCGGTCACAGAGGGAACGTGCAAACTGCACACATTCAGCACCTGTAGTCAGGATTGAACCTGGTTCTTTGGCACTATAAGGCAGCAACTTTACTGTCGTGCCACTGTGCCGCCTGACTTAACTCAGGCCAAAGAACTGCCTCGTGCTACGCCACTCCAGCATCAGACAATATTGTCAGTTGGCCAGTTAGTCATGTGTGGGTGAGACCATCAGTTAGCACGATTGCCGGAGGCTTCAGTTGAGAGCAACCATGTAGCGAGGCGTTCTGTTGCCTCTGCTTCCTCCTTTATTGAGCAAGGAGCTGCTGAGCTCATTTGATCCCCATGTCTGTGGTTTGTAGCAGCTGCATAAAAGCAGCTTCAAAGATGTCAGACCAAGGGCTGGAGCGGACACGTAAACTTTATAGTTGGCTATATCTTGTATCGTGCTTCATTCTTTATTTATTGACCATAGACCAGTACAGCACAGGAGTAGACCCTTTGGCCCTCAATGTTTGTGCCGAACACAATGCCAAGTTAAACTGATCTCATCTGCCTGTACCTGATTAGACCAAGTCCAAGGCCACATTCACCCTTTACCAGTTTCCGGATGATTTTGCATAGGTCAGAATGAAGCACTGATGTTTTGCCAGTCTTAGCACTGTCAATTCCCCTCAGTATCTGTGGACTGGGCATGTTTCTAATGATCGGTTGCCAATCAGCCTGAGATACCTTTTGCCCCAAATCGGCACATGGTATTCCCAATCTGATCCTTAAACTTCACGTCTCTAGGGGCCTCTGCTGTCTTGGAGGTCACAACAACTCCGAACATTATAGAGCAGCAACAGGCCCTTCAGCCCACAATGTCTCACCGAACATAATGCCAGATTAAACTCATTGCTTCTGCTTGTAGTTTGTCTGTATATTACATTATGTTTCTTCTGATGGTTTTTCATCAGCTACATACTGAGCTCCTCTCAATAACAGGTGAAATATTGCCTGGTTAATGGAATTGGCATGGGACAGATGAACGGATTAATCGCAACAAGCTTGATTAGACATGAAAAATCAGTGAATAAAATGTTGTAACTGTTGCTTAACCTCTCCCCGATATCCTGGAGCGGCCATGGTATAGATGCTACCGCAGTGTTGTAAGGAGAGATCATGTGTTAGGCAAAATCATGTTGTTTGTTTCATAATGATCTACTGTGCTATAAATTAATACACAGAGGTATCAATTAAACTGATTATATCATCTGTTCGCCACTGGGTCACTGGTGAATTTGTATTAAACAACTTTGTATACAAATAAATCATCAACAGTCAGTGTAGATCTCTTAGCCCTATAGTATTTGGTTTTGCATGAGATTGGTAATGTTATATAACACCACTGAAACCTTGAGTACAGTTGGCCTTCATTGTTCCTGTAAATTCAACTACTGTTGATCCAACAAACCATCCTTAGAAAAATTACTGCAGCTGCTACTTAGTGCACCAGGGAGTGACCAGGCACCAGGTAGGAAACTTCACCAGTGTACAAGAGTAACAAGATTGCTGAGAGCAGCTTGGAGCAATGAGCTTTGCGACAAGATAACGGGACCTTCTGCACAACCTGATGCATTGAAATTGAGTCATGCACCACAGGAACAGGCCATTTGGCCCAACTTGTCCATGCCAACTAAGATGCTCCATCTGCACTGGTCCCCACCTGCCCGCTAAACTTTTCCTATCCATGTACTAGTCTTAAATGGTGTTATAGTACCTGCCTCAATTACTTCCTCTGGCAGCTCATTCCATGTACCACCACCTTCTCTGTGGACAAAGTTGTCTCTCAGGTTCCAATTATATCTATCCACTCTCACCTTAAACCTATGGCCTCTGGTCCTTGATTCCCCTACTCTGGGTAAAAGACTGTGCATTCATCCTGTCTATTCCCATTATGATTTTAAACATAAATATTAGTCATTGCCAAGAGAGCATTCCAGGGCTGTGTAAATTAGTGTTATTCAGCATGGGTGTGAATACATATTTTCTTTCAATTGTCTGCAATGTTCATGTTCACCCAGTTACCTGGATCTTTTGAGCTTTTGAAGATGTTATCATTTTTATTTGCTTGACTTATGTTTGTCGGTAAATCGCATATCTGCAAATATGACTTTTTTTGCTTGAATTTGTCAAAACCACATGCAAACGCAAATTATCTTGGTTTTTAACAGATGTTCGAACTCTGCAAGATAATAAGTGACTTATCAGAACATCATCATAATCTTCTATACCTAGTTCAGCTGTTGCCTGATTGCAGTACGCGAGGAAGGTAATGTGTTTTGCTCAGTGTGAGCTTTGGTTCTGTTTTAAAACTGCAACAATTTACCATGTTTCTGAAGGAAGCCAGGCTCTATAATTCATTTTGTCTAAGGAAAATTAGGAACTAGTTGTATCTCAGGAATGTAAGTGATCAATTACTACAAAATGGAAATTATTTTCTCTCGAAATACTCGCTCAAAGTTTTCAGACTTGGGCATGAATATGCTACTCAGATACCAAAAACATGCTCTGTCATTTAATTAGATGAACAAGGTGTGTATTGTAACTTTATTTATCCACCTTGTAGCCATTCAGTATGTTCATGTTTTTGGTACCTCCTCCGCCCTAGCTATCAGGCCAGCTTAGTTTAGAGATACAACAAGGAAACGGGACTTTTGGCTCATCGAGTCCGTGCTGACCAGCGATACCCATATACTAGCACAATCCTACACACTAGGGACAATTTGCAATCTTTACCGAAGCCAGTTAACCTACAAACTACTTCTGTGGAATGTGGGAGGAAATCAGAGCAAGGGGAGAACGATACAAACTCCGTACAGACAGCACCCATGGTCAGAATCAAACCCGGGTCTCTGGCGCTGTAAGGCTGCAACTCCACCACTGAGCCACTGTGCTGCCAGCTGTAGCGAATGTTCTTAGTGTGGGGCAGTAGGATGTCTCCTCCATCTGGGTGCAACCACTTAGAGGGCTACAGAAATTGGAACATTTTAACAATTTACTTTCACCAGATAAACTACTGTTGTCACTTATTGGCCAGACCTGTTAATGAAGGGAATGTGTCATTGTTATGTACATCCCAGACTTAATATTCCCCTCAAAATACATCGACTCACTTTCATTTAAGAAGTTCCATACGCACTCTGTCTAACCACCTTATCAGTAGTATCATTCTGCAGTCAAAACCCAATCTTCTTTGCCATCAGTGATCACCAATTTTTATGGCATCTGTGAACTTAGTAATAGTAAGAACATAAGCACAAAATGCTGGAGTAACTAAGTGGGTCAGGCAGCATCTCTGGAGAAAAGGAATAGGAGACGATTCTAGTTTTAGATTCTAGATTTCAGACATATTTATCAACATTTTTATCTACTAAAGCGACCCTTCTGTCTTGGGCAGCCTCCATTGCCAGAGTGGGGTGGAATTGGTGGAATAGCACCTCGCATTCAGCATGGGCAGCTTACAACCCAATCCCTTTTTTTAGCCAGTTTTCAAGCCAGTTTTCAATCCAACTTGCCTACATGCCCTAGATACTATCATCCCAGTTCCCTTTTACACCAGTTTGCCACGTGGACCACATCGACTGCACGGAATGCATCCATACCCTCAGTTATCCCTTTGAAATATTAAATCAAATTAGCCTGATAATATCACCACATAATAAAATCATGTTCACTATCCTTAATTAATCTCTGCCTCTCCAAATGCAGATTAATCCTGCCCCTCAGAATTTAATCCCAATAATTTTTCCTCCCACTCGAGTGAAACTTGTTGACTTGTATGTACCCGCCTTGTCCTTGCTGTCCACGTTGAATATGGGATACGACTGCTTGCTTTTTGTTTAAGATAATGCACATTTTTACTTATTAGCAAGGCAATAGTTATCTAATTGTACGGGAGCAGATTATAAATTAACAGATCATTAATTTTCTAGGCAACTCAGGAGGCACCTTAGTTTGGTGATCATTTCAAAGCTGCTTGACAAAGGTCATATGTATATACCGAAGGATCCAGATATAAAGGTATGAATTAATTAAGTCGCCAATTGCGTGTTCACATGTAAAAAGTAGTTTGCCAATCTGAAATTAACCACTGTATTCCGTATATTGTCTTTCCACCCTGTATATTGTCTTTCCACCCTGGGGAAAAAAGGTCTGACTAACTACCTTATCTATGCCTCTTAATTTCATATACGTCTCTCAAGTCTCCCCTCAATCTCCAACCTCCCAGAGAAAACAATCCAAGTTGACCCAACCTCTCTCTGTAGCTAAAACCCTGTAATCCAGGCATCAGTCTAGTAAACCATCTCTGCACCCTCTCTAAAGCCTCCATATCTTTACTGTAATTGGTTGACCTAAACAGCATGCAATGCTTCAAATATGAGGAATGTTATTTGAATATTAATACTTCAAATGTCAGAAAAATGTTTACACGTGGGTCAGTCAAGCAAGTATCAAATATTTAAAAGCTGAAAAAGAAGGTGGTAAAGCTACTAGTAAAAGACAAGCATGATTACTCCATGTAACAAATTTGTCAATAAGTATTAATATCAATCACATCAAATCAATAACAATTATCAATGTACTCTATGTACCAATTTTATGAATACAAATGCATTATTATTTTTCAAGATTCCAGATTCTGGAATGGTTCTCACAGATTGAAAGCTAACAAAAATATAACTCTACCGTGATTTTAAAAAAATGAGGGAAAGAGAAGTATATAAATTACAGACCAATTAACCAAACTTGGCAGTAGGAAAAGCATAAGAGTCTCTAATAAAGAAGGTGATAATGGGACACTCACAAAACAATAATGTGATTGCACAGTTGTCATAAACTTCTCATGGCAAATCATTCTTAACAAATCTAGAGTTTGTTTTAATTGTAGCTATTAGGTTTGATGAGGTCAAAATAGTTCTTGTTTACCTAGACTTTGTAGCAGCTGGAAAGTAATATGGAATAATATGTAAATGGCCATCTGCTTTGACAGACAAATATGCAGAGCATGTTTAAATGATCAGAGATAAAAGTCAGTGTTCCGAATGCCAAGGTGTCCTTGTTTTGTTAATTCACGAAAATTAATGTCCAGGAAGAAGGCATAAAGTGCATTAGTTCTTATTTAAAGTGATTAAAGTACAAGAATAGAAATGCCATGCTCCATTTAGAGGAAGCCCTGATGAGACCATATTTGAAATATTGAGTGCATGTCTGGTCTCCATACTTTGAGAAAGAATATGCCTGTTTTTGAGGCAGTGCAGCAAAGGTTCACAAATTTGAATTCTGGCGAGGGAGTATTTGTCCCGTGAGAGGTAATGTCAACTAGGTCTATGCTCTCTGGAGTTTCTGTTCAAAAGTAGAAAATGCTTTTGGGACATGACAGGATGTTTGCATTGGCTGGGGAGTCTAGGTCCAGAGGGCATCGTCTCAAATCAACGGGTGCCCATCCAAGGCAAGGAGAAGACATTTCTTCATTCAGTGGACGGTGAATCGTTGGAATTCTGCTCAGGAAAATGTGAAGGTGCATTCACTAAGTATTTTCAAGAAAGAGGAAGATAACCTTTTATATATAGGGATATGAAGAGCCAAAGCCATGGCACTGAAGCCAATGATCAACCATGATTTCTTTGAGAAGGCAAAGGGGGTAGTGTGAATTACATCTGCTCTTGAATCTTGCATTATCTGTCTCCTTGTGGAAAAATATTGCATATCACTACTAAGGTTGCCAGCAAAACATTCTTTCCAATATTGGTTACCTTTCTTTGGAAAGGTTGTCTCACCAGTGATGTTGGAGGCAGTTATGACAGTGGCATTTAAGAGGTTTTTAGATGGGAACATGGATATGCAGGGAAAGGAGGGGTATGGGTATACTAGGGGCAGCATCTGCCTACAGTCTGTTTGTTTTTCTATCTGTTTTTAATATTTAGTTATTTTAAAAGTATGTTTCTTTAGTTTCTTTAACTTTTCTATGTGGGGATGGGGGTAGGGTAAGGGGGAAACTGTTTCCCAGTCACTTCCTGTCAAGGGCGCGACTATTCTCCGAGTCGCGTCCACGCGGCCTACCAACTGGATTGGTGCGGCCTTTCCTGCCGGGGACCGGACCAGAGCTTCAGCAGCAGCGGCGGCGCAGCGCTGGATTCACAGCGGCGCGTGCGATGCCTTACCTGGGATCGCCGTGGAAGCTCCGGAGTGTTGGGCCTGCTGCATCTACATCGGAGCTGTGGTCTGCAGAGCTTCCAGCTCGGCCGGCGCTGTCTTCAACATCGCGGAGACCCGGGGTCCTTTGCCGAGGGCCGTCAGCATTGAATCTCCGCCCGGCGCGGCCTGTGGACTTCGGGAGCCATGGACTCTGGGAGGAGGTGGCCGTCTCGGATGTCCAAGCCGCAGAGGATGTCCTCCAGTCCTAATGTCGGACTTCCATCACCCCGGCGAGCAGGCCTGAACATCGGGCCGGTCGTAGCGGCGACAGAGTGGGTTCGGGAGCCCCCCGACCACGGGAGGACAACGGAGGAGGATGACTGAATTTTGGAGCCTTCCCTCACAGTGGGAAACTTTGATCCCGCTGTGTGGGGATGTCTGTGTTAGAAACTATCGTGTTCTGTGATCTTTATTATTCGTATGGCTGTATGGCGACCACACATTTCACTGTACCAATTGGTACATGTGACAAATAAATGTATCTTGTATCTTGATTATGTGCAGGCAGGTGAGATTTGTTTGTCGTATTTGGCACAGATATTGTGGGCCGAAGGGCCTGTTCATGTGGTGTACTTTTCTATGTTTATCGATATCTCTTTTTCTGTCTCCAGATCTCTAATCTGTGTCGATACTTGTATATGATGAAACCATCTTCGTTGTTGAAAACGATTGAAAAGGAAAGACAAGAGGATGAGCATCAGGAAGCTGCACTTACAGAGCTGGATCAACAGGTATTGTTTGGTCTTCTTTGCCTATGCTGAGTTACCATGCTGACTATATCCTCACTGAGGGGCTCAGGTCTACGAGGCTTTGCAATCATGGTTATTAGATTATTTGCTTTAAAAATTCTGGTGGTTTTTCTGTATAACATACCTTCAGATACAGAACATGTCATAGATATGGTGTCCAAAATTGCTCACAATGTTCAAATGCGGCCTTACCAGTGATTAATAACGTCTCAGCATTACATCCCTGTTTTTGTATACAAGCCCCCTTGAAATAAATGCTGGTATAAACTTAACTAAACTTTAAAGAAAGTTTTTAAAATACGAGATTTACAAGATCATAAGGCATAGGAGCAAAATATGGCCACTCGGACCATGAAATCTGTTCTGCCATTTGATCATGGCTGATCTATTTTTACCTCTCAATCCCATTCTCCTGCCTTCTCCCCGTGACCTTTGACACCCTTACTAATAAAGAACCTATCAATCTCTGCTTTAAAAAGACCCTATGACTTGCCCTCCACAGCAGTCTGTGGCAATGAATTCCACAGATTCTCCTACCTCTGGCTAAAGAAATTCCTCATCATCTCCATACTAAAGTAGCCATTCATAATCAGCACAATAGCAAATGAATTGGCAGCGGTGCTGACTTTTCTTATTGTTCCAGAATGATAGAATTGGAACTGGCTGACGAGGTCCTGTGCAAACTGTGTTTTCCTCATCTTAATTCCATTCCCAGTTGGTTCAAGAATGCGGAAAAGAATTTAATTGCTTAATTTAGCATTCATTTGTCGGATGTGGAAATGGAAATGTTGTGTCTGTGCGGTAATCCCCTCCTGAATTGAGGGCAAAGCACACAGAGCAGCACAGTGGCACAGCGGTAGAGTTGCTCTCTTACAGCACCAGGGACCAGGGTTTGATACTGATTACAGGTGTTTTCTGTGCAGTTTGTATGTTCTCCCTGTGTCTCCATGGGTTTTCTCCGGGTGCTCTATTTTCCTCCCGCATCCCAAGACGTGCTGGTTTGTGGTTTAATTGGCCTCTAATTGCCCCCAAGGTGTCGGGAGTGGATAGCTGGAGAACTATTGTCAATGGGCTGATCAATACTCGGCGTGAACTTTGTGGGCCCAAAAACCTGCTTCTGTGATGTAACTGTGATTAGCTGAACTAATCTTTTTGAAATTGCTTATTAACCACATTAATTTTATTCACTAGGCTTATTATCTGTGCTACAACCTTCTGGTCCTGGCAAATGAAGTACTACATACGGACAGTGTTCCTGCCAGTCAGCGGGTAGGTCTTTCTCTTCTATCTATGAGCACTCAAGGGAGAGGAATTGTAGTTCTGCCGTATGTCTATTTTAAAGTTGACTTTCACTGTTCTTTTGTGGTAGGAACTTGTTGATGGGTGAATTTTTATTCTATTTCAGGGTCATCTCATGCAGCTCTGCGCTGAAATAGAAAAATACGTCAAATGTGACATAAGGGAAGACCCCAAACTACTCTACCGAAGCAAGGTGTTCTATACTTGTTCAGTCTGTCTGCCTTGCAGTTTTAGTTTGCTGAAACTATGGAACTTTCACTGGTTTCTGCTATTTAATATCTATCCTTGTTGTGTTCAATGTGATGCCACTGAACCTGAAGCACAAAGTATGTTGTGTTTCAAACATTAAATCCATTATTAAAGACGCTGGAGATTAGAAAGATGATGGGAGACTTTATTGAAAATAGTGTAAGGCCTGGATAGAATGGGTGTGGAGAGGATGTTTCCACTAGTGGGAGAGTCTAGGACCAGTGGGCACAGCCTCAGAATAAAAGGATGCACCTTTAGAAAGGAGAGAAGGAGGAATTTCTTGATCGGAGGGTGATGAATTTGTGGAATTCATTGCCACAGATGGCTGTGGAGGCCAAGCCATTGGGTATTTTTAAAGTGGAGATTGATACGTTCTGGATTAGTAAGGGTGTCAAAGGTTATGGAGAAATGGGATTGAGAGGGAAAGGTAGATCAACCATGATTGAACGGCAGAGTAGACTCGAATGGTCAAATTGCCTAATTCTGCTCCTATGCCGTCTGAACTTACGATGTGGTGAGGCCTCAAGTAAAACAGAAGGCAGCAACAGTTTGTAGAGTTAGTTTGTGAATCATTCTGCTCAAGGTTTCTTGGATTCTGTTAATATCCACAATGTTAGGCATTCATGTAGAAACTCACATGGCCTAACATTAGTTTTGGTAAGATCTTGCGTTTACATGACATTGCTATATCCCAAACATTATGGTGCCCTGAAATGGGGGAGACTGTACAAACACGGCTGTAATTTCTACATGATGAAACCAAAATGTTTAAAAATGGCCTTTATTAAAATCTGACAATGTGCACTTTAACCACATTTGATTTATTTCTATTACAAATCTTAAATTGTGGAGTACAGAGGCAAATAAATAAATGATGGGTCTTTGTCCCAAACATTACTAATGTTGTTTAAGGCTTTTAGATAGGCTCATGCATATGCAGGGAATAGAGAGACATGGATAACAGGCAGGCGGAGGAGATTTGTTTAACCTGCCATCGTGTTTGGCACAGACATTGTAGGCTGAAGGGCTTGTTCCTGTTCCTGTGCTGTAGTGTTCTCTATGTTCTATCTCGATGACTGTGATTTAATGCAAATACTATCTAAATTTGTTCATGTTACTCTATAAGGCCACGCTGTAGTTTTCTACGTTGATGCTACTGCTTTGTGCCTGTGCTGCAACTTGCATCTTTGTGCAGAAAATGTTGCCTCAATATCAGCATGCATCAAATTCTGAATTCTTGCACATTAAGTGCACAAGTACTGCCATTCTTATAAATTGCAAACCTCCTGATCTGTAAAGGCCTTAAAGGATGGTGACCTTCACAGGGAAACAAAATCCCAGCTCCTGCTGATGTTGTTGGAATGGCTAAGAGTTATCAGACTTCAGCCAGACCATGGCTTCAAACATCCAGTGAAAGTTTTATTAAAGCAAGGTTCCTTCCTGCATCAACTCGAATCCACATGTCAGTTCTTCCACCTTTCTGTGAAGGCAGGGATAGGTAGCATTAGACTTTAAAAAAAAAAAAGCCTATCCCAAACTAACCAGTGTTTTTGTGTCTAGGTGAAAGATTTGGAAGCAAGAACGCATGCAAAATGGCAAGAGATGCTCCAGCGTTCACGGCCAATTCAGGTAATACGACCCAGGATAAATTATGCTTCAATAATGCTGTGGTGGTTAGGTGGGGATTGAAGATTTGCCAAATTCAAAGCAGGGAATGATCTTTCCCTGTAAAAACAAAGAACTGCAGATGCTGATTAATACACAGAAGGTGTATTTTTTCCCCCCTTGCATCTAAACATGAGAGAAATGTTTCGATTAATAAAGAGGAAAAAGTGGACATGTTGCAGTAAAGCGTCTCAGTAACTGATCACGGGGTGGGGGCTGCTGGTGTCCGGTATTGCTGATTACCATAATTGACTAATGGGGGAGGGGGGGTAACGTTAAACCCAAGACTCAGAGGGAAGAAACACAGCATGGGGGGGGGGGGGGGGGGGGGGGGGGGGTTAACGAGGGAATTGACGGTGCAGGAGCTGCAGAGGGACGGGACGGGTACTCACGCCGCCTTTGCGCTGCTTGCTCTCCACTCCCGTAACGGGAAGCACATCACATGACGCCAGCTTGTTGGGTAACCTGACTGAAGCGGGGGGAGATGGGGGAGAGGGGTGGTAACAGGAGCCTCGGTCCGCTATTACTGGAATCTGCTGTATAGTGGTCCGTTATTATGTTATTTACTGTCATAAGTGATAGGAGTAGAATTAGTACATTCGGCCAATCAAGCCTACTCCGCCATTCAATCATGGCTGATCTATCTCTCCTAACCCCATTCTCCTGCCTTTTCTCCATAACCTTTGACACCTGTATTAATCAAGAATCTATCGACAGTGCCCTCCATAATGTTTGGGACAAAGACCCGTCATCTATTCCCCAATTTGAGATATGTAATAGAAAAGAATCACATGTGGTTAAAGTGCATATTAACAGATTTTATTAAAGGCCATTTTTATACATTTTGGTTTCACCATGTAGAAATTATAGCTGTGATTATTCGTATTATTTCAGGGCACCATAATGTTTGGGACACATGACTTCACAGGAGTTTGTAATTGCTCAGGTGTGTGTCATTGCCTCATCAATGCAGGTATAAGAGCGCTCTCAGCAACTAGTCTTCTCCTCCAGTCTTTCCATCACCCTTTGGTAACTTATATTAAATTTATCAATATGAGGACCAAAGTTGTGCCAATGAAAGTCAAATAAGCCATTTATGAGACTGAGAAACTTAGAGTTATCAGCCAAACCTTAGGCTTATCAAAATCAACTGTTTGGAACATCATTAAGAAAAAAGAGAGCACTGGTGAGCTTACTAAATCGCAAATAAATCAATGATGGGTTTTTGTCCTAAACATTATGGAGGGCACTGTATCTCTGCCTTAAAAATATCCACTGACGGCCTCCACAGCCTTTTGTGGCAAAGAATTCCACTAAGTATTTTGCAAATCCATCCATTCCTGACATGTTGTATGATCTCTCTTCAGGGAAAACTCCATGACTATTGGGAACCTTTGTTTGAAGATCTGAATTGCCCGAGTCAGTCGTGCGGTCTTGATGAGGAAACGGAACACTACAAGGTTCAAGGACTTGCTGGTTGTGATAAAGATTTGGACTTTCCTTAGTACAACAAACATAACTTTTTATAACGATTATAAAGCCTCTGACTTGTTTATATACAATGTTTAGACCTTAAGTTTGTGTTCTGGGTTTATTTTTGTTCTTTATTTTTGCACATGAACCAACAAGTGGTGTTGTGTGCCAAGTAAATTTTGTTATAGAGGTTAATGTTTTTGATAGTTTAGCTCTGTATCAAAGGATATATAAAAAAATATTTTGTGATAATGTTAGAGATCGAGTTTATTTATATAATTGCAGCCATGTTTGCAGTGTTTTGTAGTATCAATTTTATTGCTGTACATAAAACTTTGACCCTTTTTGTAATGTCATTTTTATTGAACGTTGAAATTGTTATAATTGAACTTCTGAAGCATTCTACTTGAAAATGTCAATTCTTTTCTCTTTTGCTTTATGCCATTTGGAAATCAAATTTCAATTCAGTGGACTGCTTCTTGTGGAAGATGCAATGAATTCACAAATTGCTGAGTAAAATGTTTGCAAGCTGCACGTTTTATCCGTACTGAAGCGACAATTTTCCCTCTCGCCACTTTAACTTTGTCGTGCTAATTGAGTTTGCACGCACATCTCTCTCGCCATTCTTGGTATGTCTTTACATTGTAGCCTGCAGCACTGGCATACACTTTAAAATGTTTAAAGATGGTTAGGAATTTTCACGTCATGGCTTTTATTGTTTCCTCCGCTCCGTTCTCCAGTGTCATTTTTTTTTTTGTCGGCGCTAGTTTGTGCTCAGTTGAATTTGTTGCCTAAAACAACCAGTCGACACATTAATTTATAACATTGTATAGAAGAAAAGGCTGGTAAGGGGAGTCACCTGTCATTAACATACCTATTGGTTCTTGTATCGCAAACCTAGAGTTGGGGGGCTTGAGTTGTTTTTATTTATCACTTGGCCCCTCAGCTGAGTTTTTTGCCTTGCAGCTCCTTTACCTAGCATGTAATTTATGTATCCGTTGTAAATTTATATCTGTGCCCCATCTTTTCGGGTAGCAAATGAAAGAATTTTCGATTTTTTTTAAGGCAATTTTGTAAGACTTGTAACTGTTAAAGGAAAGTATTAAATGCTTGGTTATGTTTGTGGAAAGTGCTGGATTATTCACTACATGTCTGTCTTGTATTTATACTTTTGATTTCTAATCTAATTAGTGCAGGGTGCTAGAATTTCATCTCAAGAACTTCTAACAGGAGCAAACTGCTGCAATTCCCACTTTACATCGTAAAGTCAAAAGGAGTACGATTTTGGATGTCTCAGCAACTAAGCCAAGGCCAGTTTATTTGCAAACTGTGTGTATGTATACAAAATAAAAGTGAGTGTCATAATGCTGCCTTTAGCTGAGCAGAGTGCATGAATAGGAAATGTTGCCTACCAAAATCAATTTTCATATTACTGAGAATATTTGTCATTTTATTGGCCAGGAGCATTCTTGCCCAAAGCAAATTTTCTTTTACCTCAAGATTGGAGAGGACGAACTAATTGCCGATGTGAAGCATCCGCTTGAGTGAGAACAGCAATACCTTTTCTGCTTGGGCTTCGGAAATGGAGCGTGGCTTGGGAATCTTAATTTTTTTTGTAAGAAAAAAATATATAAGATGCCATCATATATTTAGGATTTACTCTTGTGTTCTTGGGCACGAAGCTATGACTTGGAGCTACCTCACTGACATTCCAGGGCTCTGTAGGTTAAGACTAGCCATGCTAGTTAACAACAACCCCTTAAAGCAACTTGGCAAAACATCTCCCTATGAGATTGAATGCCTTGAGATTGGACTTAGACTTGTGTTTAACTAACTGTATAATTTCTCTAAATTCAATATATCTGTAGTAAAGTGTTTTAAAATCTTTCTTAGTAATAAAATAGTTTAAAATGTGGCACATTTGCTCAGGAATAGATTCTGCAATTGTATGGTGTACTGAAGGAGAGGAGTGAGCTTGGAGATGTGCAGAAATGCCTTCAGGCTATCTGTGTATTACAAATGACTGGTTTTGTGGTCTGGCATTGAGTCTTTAACCAAAGAATACAAGATTAAGCTCTCAACTGTTAGTTGATCTACCTCAGGACAGAACTGAATCTTTGGTCAAAGAACGTGTCCTCAGGAAACGTCTGTAATAATTCTGCCACCCTGCACTTCAGAAATGTATAAAAGACTTAATATTATTTTTCTGCTTTAACACATTTGCATTTTTTATTTTTTTTAAACAATTCCTTTATACACACACAATTTGAGTTATTTTGACAAAATAAAATTTCAATATGATTACCAAGTGTTTGTGTTGCTTTGTGACAGTTCACTAGATTGTCTTAATCAAAACATCGGAAATAGCAGGAGGGCACAAAGTACTAGAGTAACTCAGTTGGTCGGGCAGCATCTCTGGAGAACATGGATAAGTGAAATTTTGGGTCAAGATGCTTCTTCAAAAACGTCACCTTTCCGTGTTCTCCAGAGATTCCTGACCTGCTGAGTTACGTTTGTGTAATGACCAGCAGCTGTAGTTCTTTGTTTCTATACTAACAAATTGCAGAAGGGCACCATTTTGCCCTCTACCATTCAGTAAGTTCATGGCACATCTTTTACCTCTGTCACTTCCCTGCCTCAGTTAATTGATCTCTCATTCAACGATAACCCTCTTCTACAGAGAACCATATAACCATATAACAATTACAGCACGGAAACAGGCCATCTTGACCCTTCTAGTCCATGCCGAACACATAATCTCCCCTAATCCCATATACCTGCGCTCAGACCATAACCCTCCATTCCCTTCCCATCCATATAACTATCCAATTTATATTTAAATGATAAAAACGAACCTGCCTCCACCACCTTCACTGGAAGCTCATTCCACACAGCTACCACTCTCTGAGTAAAGAAGTTCCCCCTCATGTTACCCCTAAACTTCAGTCCCTTAATTCTCATGTCATGTCCCCTTGTTTGAATCTTCCCTACTCTCAGTGGGAAAAGCTTATCCACGTCAACTCTGTCTATCCCTCTCATCATTTTAAAAACCTCTATCAAGTCCCCCCTTAACCTTCTGCGCTCCAAAGAATAAAGCCCTAACTTGTTCAACCTTTCTCTGTAACTTAGTTGCTGAAACCCAGGCAACATTCTAGTAAATCTCCTCTGTACTCTCTATTTTGTTGACATCCTTCCTATAATTAGGCGACCAAAATTGTACACCATACTCCAGAATTGGCCTCACCAATGCCTTGTACAATTTTAACATTACATCCCAAGAATTGCAAAGTTTCACTACCCTCTAGGTGACAAAATCTCTCGTCCCATTTCTGAATAGCCAACCACTTTGGAGACCGACCACTGGTTCTTTATGCCCCAGCCAGGGGAACATCATCTCTATGCCTACTTTTTCAAGCCCCTTAAGAATTTTGTTTGTGTCAATAAAATAAATAAAATTTGAATGAAAAGGGCACTGCTACCTACCTCATCTCCTTTATCTTTAGAAATACAGAATGGAACCAGGCCCTTCGGCCCACCAAGTCCATGCTGACCAGCGATTACTGACACTAGTTCTATCCTACACACTATGGACAATTAACTGAAGCCAATTAACCTACAATCCTCTTTAGAATGTGGGAAGAAACTGGAGCACCCGGAGGAGGAGGAAACGCACACATCACAGGGAGAACATACAAACTCCCTATAGAGAGCTCCCATAGCCAGGATCAAACTGGATCTCTGGCGCTGTGAGGCTGCAACTCTACCACTGTGCTGCCCTAATACAACAAATCTTCCCACCTTCACCAAACCATTCCAGGAGATCTGTTCCAGTATTCCCTTTCGTAGTTATTACTTTCTTATATTTGTGGCCGGTCCCTTTGCTCTTTCTTCCCCCCCAGGTAGAAAGCTCTCCTTCAACCATATTAAAATTCCATGATCGTGGATCTGTCAAGCTATCTGTTTTCCCCATCTGGTTCACTCCTTCCTGATAAATAGCCATACAACATGGAAATGTGGGAAGAAACTGGAGCACCCAGAGGAGGAGAAGCACACATGTCACGGGGAGAATGTACAAACTCCTCACAGAGATCTTCTCGTCCTTGCCCACCTAGTTGCCCTCATCTTAACTGGTCCTACTTGCCTGCATTTGGCCTATTTCCTTAAACCTGTCCGTGTACCTGTCCCAATGTCTTTCAAATGTAATTATTGTACCTGCCTCAACTACTTCCTCTGGCAGCTCATTGCATACACTCGCCGCCACCTGTGTCAGACAAGTTGCCCCTCAGGCTTCTATTAAACCTTGCCTCTCTCACCTTGAACATATGTGCTTTGTTTCTTGACTCGCCGTACCCTGAGGAAAAGCCACTGTCCGTTCACCGTTTCTATTTTTCCCCATGACCTTATTCACCTCTATAAAGATCACC
Organism: Leucoraja erinaceus; assembly: GCF_028641065.1. Classification (NCBI taxonomy): domain Eukaryota; kingdom Metazoa; phylum Chordata; class Chondrichthyes; order Rajiformes; family Rajidae; genus Leucoraja; species Leucoraja erinaceus. The sequence goes on along the minus strand of NC_073391.1, from coordinate 30,272,641 downwards.
CCTGAGCCCCCTGAATGAAGCCCTAGTCTGCCCAAAGACTCTCTAGGTTTAGGATGACCCGAGCAGTCTCCCTAGAGCTTCGGCATTGTGGTGGAGGCAGGAAAAGGTTGTGGGGTGACATTGTCCGTGGCAGAGAGGGTGATAAGCTAATTTGTTCAACCTCTCCCTATAGCTCAGGCCCACATTCTTTTGATACTGTCTGAACTGAATATAGAAATTGGGGTGGGGGGGGGGGGGGGGGGGGGGCGTGGTCATGCTGCAGTGATATAAGACGTTAGTGAGGGAGAGGCTGAGCAGGTTAGGACTTTATTCCTTGGAGAGCAGGAGGCTGAGGAACGATTTTGCAGGTGTATAAAATCATTAGAGGCATAGATTATTATGCACAGAGTCTTTTACCCAGGGTAGGGGAATCGAGAACCAGCGAACATAGGTTTAAGGTGAAGGGGGAAAGATTTAGTAGGAACCCGAGGGGTAACCTTTTTACACACAAAGGGTGACGGGTGTATGGAAAGAGCTGCCGGAGGAGTTAGTTGAGGCAGGTACTAACACTGTTTAACATAGAAACATAGAAATTAGGTGCAGGAGTAGGCCATTCGGCCCTTCGAGCCTGCACCGCCATTCAATATGATCATTGCTGATCATCCAACTCCGTATCCTGTACCTGCCTTCTCTCCATACCCCCTGATCCCTTTAGCCACAAGGGCCACATCTAACTCCCTCTTAAATATAGCCAATGAACTAGCCTCAACTACCTTCTGTGGCAGAGAATTCCAGAGATTCACCACTCTCTTGTGTGAAAAATATTTTTTTCATCTCGGTCCTAAGAACTTTCCCCCTCATCCTTAAACTGTGACCCCTTGTCCTGGACTTCCCCAACATTGGGAGCAATCTTCCTGCATCTAGCCTGTCCAACCCCTTAAGCATTTTGTAAGTTTCTATAAGATCCTCCCTCAATCTTCTAAATTCTAGCAAGTACAAGCCAAGTCTATCCAGTCTTTCTTCATATGAAAGTCCTGACATCCCAGGAATCAGTCTGGTGAACCTTCTCTGTACTTCCTCTATGGTAAGAATGTTTTTTCTCAGATTAGGAGACCAAAACTGTACACAATACTCCAGGTGTGGTCTCACCAAGACCCTGTACAACTGCAGTAGAACCTCCCTGCTCCTATACTGAAATCCTTTTGCTATGAATGCTAACATACCATTCGCTTTCTTCACTGCCTGCTGCACCTGCATGCCTACTTTCGATGACTGGTGTCCCATGACACCCAGGTCTTGTTGCATCTCCCCTTTTCCTAATCGGCCACCATTCAGATAATAGTCTGCTTTCCTGTTTTTGCCACCAAAGTGGATAACCTCACATTTATCCACATTATACTGCATCTGCCATGCATTTGCCCACTCACCCAGCCTATCTAATATGTTGGCCTGTTTCCACACTCTATGACTCGATAACTAGGTCAATGATAATGTAATTCTCAATGATAATTTCACGTATATCTACATTTGATTAATATCCTTTCATTACCTGCAATGTGTGAGAGCTGATCCTCTGGAATATGCCGTTATGTATCTGATTATTTTAGAAATAGTGGCTTATGTCATAATGCTTGATTGGAGATTGGACATGCAACTTGTGACCTCATCAAACAATGCCTAGCGATAAGCTGACCACAACACAATAGGTTTTGTCGCCTATGTGTCCACATCTATCGGAACAAATGCCATGTTGGCTCTTTTGTTTTTGAGTATTCTTCATACAATACCTAACTTTGTCTCCAGTTTTCATCAGAATTTGTTTCTTGGTGATTGAAATCGACCTGACACAAAATTGGCTCCATTTTGTGCACCCTGCTAATTGAAGTGTGTGATGTCTTCCCAAGGCTGGTAAGTGAAATCATGGCTTTCCCCCCCCAAGGCAGAGCTGCTACCTCACAGTGTCACAGACCCAGGCTCGATCGTGACCTCGGGTGCTGCCTGTGTGACGTTTGCACGTTCTCCCTGTGACCGTGTGGATTTCCTTCGGGTCATAGAGTCACACAGTATGGAAATGGGCCCTTCAGCACAACTCGTCCATTCTAACCAAGATGCCCACATTGAAGCTAGTCCCATTTGCCTCCTTTTGGTCCATATCCCTCAAAACCTTTTCTTTCCACCTACCTGTCCAAATGTCTATTAAATGCTGTTCAAGGTGTCTGCTTCAATTACCTCATACGGCTGCTCATTCCATATACCCTCCACCCTCTGATTCCTCCCATATTGTACGGGTTTGCAGGTAAATTGCTTCAGGTGTACGGGGAGTGGATGTGAAAGTGGGATAACGTAAAGCTAGTGGGAACGTGTGATTGTTGGTCGGTGTGGGCTGAAGGACCTGTTTCCATGCTCTGTATCTTTCAATTCAATTCAAGGCCAGTCTGTCGGTGGAGAAATGAAACTGGTGGCCAATCCACACATCCTTGCCCATTCAGTTGACTGATGATAAAACATTGGATAGAGAAGAAAGGGTGGAAGATGAGTACTATTCTTATGGCTGTGCTGAGATAGTTGTGGGGACTTATTTCCTATAGACCTGACTTGTTACCTCCGTCTGGCAAGTCCATGAGGATGGATTCTGGTGCAGATGGTTGGAAATAATCCAAGACTGAAGCAAAAGCTCAAAACATCAATGTTATCGCTAATGCACATGGAAAAGCATCAAATAAATAAGATGCATAGAAATCCCCATTTCAAATTTAGTACCTGTATATGTGGTCTTTGTATGCTTGCCAGCTTTTTGCCACCTTGTAGAACTCTTGCTGGTCTCTGTCATGCGGGCAGCACAGTGGCGCAGCAGTGATAAAGTTGCTGCCTTACAGCCCCAGAGACCCGGGTTCGATCGTAACTACGAGTGCTGTCCGTGCGGTGTTTGTACACTCGTCCCGTGACTGGGTTTCATTCAGGTGCTCCGGTTTCCTCCCACACTCCAAAGACGCGCAGGTTTGTAAGCCATTTGGATTGGCTTCTGCACAACTCTAAATTGTCCCTGGTGTGTAAGATGGTGCTAGTGTACGGGGGGATTATCACCGGTCCACGCGGACTCGGGCCGAAGGGCCTGTTTCCACGCTGTATCTGTAAACTAAACTAAATGTTCTACCAGGTATCGCTTGTGACACAGAAATACTGCTCGACTGCTCGCAGAAGATCTACTGCATCAGGAGATTGAATTCAAGTACATTACCAGAGGTGTGGGCACCAAACACGAGACTGATGTTGAGAATGTGCTATGTTGTCAGATGTCAGATCTGGACCAAAGAACTGAACTCTAGAGATGTGGTGAGTGTGACTGACCTTAATATCATGGCAGCGTTTAACTGAGTGTGGTATTGAGGTTATATAGCACAGAAACTCATCCATACCGCCCGTGACGGGCCATCTAAGCAAGTACTATTTGCCCGCATTTGGACCATATCCGGCCAAACCATTCACCTGTCCTTGTAAATATATTATTGTACCTGCCTCAACTACCTCCGCTAGCAACTCGTTCCATCTACCCATCACCTTGTGTGAAAATGTTCCCCTCAGATTCCTATGTAGAACATAGAACAGTGTAGCACAAGAACAGATCCTTCGGCCTACAATCTCTGTGCCGAACATGATTCCAGGATAAATTCTTATCTGCCTGCACATAATCCATATCCCTCCATTCCCTGTATATCCATATGCTTATTCAAAAGTCTCTTAAATGCCACTCATGTGTCTGTCCCCATCACCACCCCTGGCAGTACATTCCCAGCATGCACCACTCTCTGTAAACAAACTAGCTATGCAAATTTTCTTTAAACTTTGCATCTTTCATTTGATTTTTTCCATCCTGGGGAGAAACGTTCTGGCTGTCTATTATCTATTCCCCTCATAATTGTATATACTTCTATCAAACCTCCCTCTGGTGTTCCATGGAAAACAATGCAAGACCACTCCCTGTAGCTAATACCCCTTAATCCAGGCAATATTTTGGTAAATCGCCTCCGCACTCTTTCCAAAGTAAGAAAAAAGAAAAAGGATTTGAGTATAGGAGCAGAGAGGTTCTACTGCAGTTGTACAGGGTCTTGGTGAGACCACACCTGGAGTATTGCGTACAGTTTTGGTCTCCAAATCTGAGGAAGGACATTATTGCCATAGAGGGAGTGCAGAGACGGTTCACCAGACTGATTCCTGGGATGTCAGGACTCTCTTATGAAGAAAGACTGGATAGACTTGGTTTATACTCTCTAGAATTTAGAAGATTGAGAGGGGATCTTATAGAAACTTACAAAATTCTTAAGGGGTTGGACAGGCTAGATGCAGGAAGATTGTTCCCGATGTTAGGGAAGTCTAGGACAAGGGGTCACAGCTTAAGGATAAAGGGGAAATCCTTTAAAACCGAGATGAGAAGAACTTTTTTCACACAGAGAGTGATGAATCTCTGGAACTCTCTGCCACAGAGGGTAGTTGAGGCCAGTTCATTGGCTATATTTAAGAGGGAGTTAGATGTGGCCCTTGTGGCTAAGGGGATCAGGGGGTATGAAGAGAAGGCAGGTACGGGATACTGAGTTGGATGATCAGCCATGATCATATTGAATGGCGGTGCAGGCTCGAAGGGCCGAATGGCCTACTCCTGCACCTAATTTCTATGTTTCTATGTTTCTATGTCTTCACATCCTTCCTGAAATGGGCAACCAGAATTTCACACAATACTCCAAATGCAGCCTCATCATCCTATAAAGCTATAAACCTAACCAAAGATGTACCCACCACCCTCTGGGTGAAAAATGTTGTCTCTCAACTTCCAATTAAATCTTTCCCCTCTCACCTTAAACGTTTGTCCTCTGGTTCTTGATTTCCCTATTCTGGCAAAAAGACCCTGTGCATCTACCCGATCTATTTCCCTTGTGATCTTATACGGGGAGAAGGGACACAGAGACTATTGAAGTGGTCGATCCATCATTTTGCACTCTTTTCCTGAACCTTTCTCAGATAAAGAGGGAGATTTTGTCCTGAGTTGATCAGTGCTCCATGTTCAATCCATGCCAGCAACCGCAGAGCACCTGGTTGTTTATCTCACTGGTATTGGTAGGAACTTATTGTCCATGAAATACTAGTTAGTTGCTGTAAAATCATAGTCATGTAGTGTGCAAACAGGCCCTTCGGCCCAACTTGCCTATACCAACCGATATGTCCCTTCTAGACTAGTCCCACCTGCCTGCGTTTGGCCCATATCCCTCTAAATCTATTATATACATATACCTGTCCAAATGTTTCTTAAATGTTGTGAGAGTACCTGCCTCAACTACTTTCTCTGGCAGCTCGGTCCATACACCAAGCACACTCTGTGTGAAAAATTTGCCATTCCGGTTCATATAAATCTTTCCCCCCTCACCTTAAACCCATGTCCTCTGGTTCTTGATTCCTCTACTCTGGGCAAGAGACTGTACATTTACCAAATCTTTTCCTCTCTGTGTTCCAAGGAATAAAGTCCTAGCCTATTCTACCTCTCCCTATAGGTCAGGTTCTTGAGTCCTGGCAACATCCTCTTAAATCATCTCTGCACCAACTTGACAACATCTTTCCTATAACATGGTATCAGAACTGAACATAATACCTAAATGCGGCCTCACCAAAGTCTTATATATCTGCAACATGACCTGATGATGTCCTTCTAAAGCATTTCTATACATGTGCTGCATTTATAACCTAGGCTATTCCTTTTATTATTACATCCAATATTAGTGGAGATTTGCAAGGCTTCGCTATACTAAACTTGGTCACAAGGGGGCAGCAGAATTCCACAATGCAATTGGTGCTCCTCATCTTTTTGTCCAGGTCGATCATCTGAATCACCTCTGCGGTTCACTCACCTGAAGCATGGTTTATTGTACTTATAATCACAGCCATGAAATCAATGCTAAAATATATTATCGCTAATGTTCCAATTGCTATCAAACATCAATCCGAGGATTAGTCCGAAGAAAGGTCCCGACCCGAAACTCCATCCATCCCTGTTCTCCAGAGATGCTGCCTGACCTGATGGGTTTCTCCAGCACTGTGTATCTTATTTTTAACAGCAATCCTTTCAAGGAAGGTGAGGGGCAATTTCAAGCAAAGAAGATTGGGCAGGCTGGAGTGATGTCACAAGGAACTGATGATACTGGTTAACAAAACAAAAAGACACAAAATGCTGGAGTAACTCAGCAGGTCAGGCAGCATCTCTGGAAACATAGAAACATAGAAAGTAGGTGCAGGAGGAGGCCATTCGGCCCTTCGAGCCAGCACCGCCATTCATTGTGATCATAGCTGTTTGTCCCCTATCAATCATTTAAAAATAAATTGGATAGTTATATGGACGGGAAGGGAATAGAAGGTTATGGTCTGAGCGCAGGTGTATGGGACTAGGGGAGAATACGTGTTCGGCACGGACTAGAAGGGTCGAGATGGCCTGTTTCCGTGCTGTAATTATTATATGGTTATATGGTTATAATAACCCGGCCTTCTCCCAATATCCCTTGACTCTCTTGACTCCACTAGCCCCTAGAGCTCTATCTAACTCACTCTTAAATCCATCCAGTGACTTGGATTCCACTGCCCTCTGTGGCAGGAAATTCCATAAGTTCACAACTCTCTGGGTGAAAAAAAAATTTCTCACCTCAGTCATAAATGGCCTCCCCTTTATTCTAAGACTGTGGCCCCTGGTTCTGGACTCCCCCAACATTGGGAACATTTTTCCTGCATCTAGCTTGTCCAGTCCTTTTATAATTTTATATGTTTCTGGAGATGGATAGGAGACATTCCGGGTCTGACTGAAGAAGGGTCCCAACCCGAAATGTTCTCCAGAGATGCTGCCTGACCCGCTGAGTTACATCAGCATTCTGTGTCTTTTTTTACATCAATTCATGACTCGAGCGTGTGTTTTTAAAATAATCCACAGGGCAAATAAACCATTAAAGTCCCCAGTGAACTGAAGTTCCATTGTGCTTCTTGCATTACAGTCTCGGGCAGGGAAAATTGTTTTTCCAATAAGCAGAAGAATGACCTATGTAAAATGATACCACTGATTAGAAAGGGCGCAATGAATGAATTCTCTGCATCATGCTAACGAAAGTCAGGATTTACACTTAAGTTAATATTGACCCCAATGGGATAAAATTAATCCCCAGCTAATTACTATTGCCAACCCCTTTTTTGATTGAATCCCTTTTTAAAGGTCTATTGTTCAGTGTTTTGAAAGCCTGTGTGTGTGTGTGTGAGAGTGGTTGTATATAGTATCCATGTTCAGGTGCCTCCTATACTTTGCTTTTTACCCTTGGGCACTGATGGAGTAGCATTGTGGTGACAGACAGCGGTCTAATACATTCCACTTAATGACTTATCTTCATCATCCACTGCAGACAGTGAACGTCAGCGATTCTTTACCTTCCCACTGTTAACAACCATCTCCCACTGGAGCCCGGTTGAACTTTCCTCTTTCCTGGCCTGCTATCAGATAGGGACATGACAGAGAGCGTGGCTGTCAAACCTATTGTAACGTCCCAAAACCAAGCTTGTCATGGAACCCACCTTGAATACCCGCTAGAGTCATAGAGCATGGAAACAGGCCCTTCGGCCCAACTTGCCCATGCCCATCAAGAAGCACCAGATGTAGAGACTTTTAGATATGCACATGGAAATGGAGGGATATGGATCATGTGCAGGGACTAGTTTACTTGGCTTCATGTGGGCCGAAGGGTCTGTTTCTGTGCTATATTGTTCTTTGTGCAGGCAGATGAGATTAGTTTAGCTTGGCATCATGTCCAACATAGTCACTGAGTTGAAGGGCCCATTCCTATGCTGTATTTTTATATGTTCTAATTCTATGCGCACAGTGTGTGAAAATGTTGGGAACACTCAGCAGGTCAGGCAGCATATGTGAAGGTAGAAACTGTTAATGTTTATAGCTGTAAACCCTTCACCAGGGTGTATATAATACAAGCTCCCTGTTTCCCAGTTGGGCTTCACAAGTTCACAAGTTATAGGAGCAAAATTAGGCCATTCGGCCCATTCAATCATGGCTGATCTATTTTTCCATCTCAACTACATTCTCTTGCCTTCTCCCCATAATCCCAGACACCTGTACTAATCAAGAGTCTATCTATCTCCACCTTAAAAATATCCATCGATGACCTCCACAGCCTTCTGTGGGAATGAATTCCACAGATTCACCACCCTCTGGCTAAAGCTATTCCTCCTCATCTTTCTAAAGCTACCCGACTTTGGCCTCTCCACTTGCACTTTATCCAGGCCTTTCACTGTTCGGTAAGTTTCAATAAGGTCCCCTTCATGCTTCTAAATTCTAGTGAGTACATACGCAGTGCCATCAAACGCTCATTATATGTTAATCCAATCATCCTCGGGATCATTCTCCTAACAATCTTCCTGGCACACTCATTAAAGATTTCAAAAAATGTGTCAACAATATAGTGAAGTATCAACCCGGCTGTTACACCGTTATTAAATCATCATGAAGGACATAGATAAGGGGGGTGGACTCGGTCTTTCTCGCGGGAGAGGGAAGTGTAATACTAGAGGGCATAATTTTTAAGGTGAGAGGGGAAAGATTTAAGGGGTCTTGAGAGGCAATCTTTTCACCCAAAGGGTGGTGGGTATGTGGAATGAACTAACGGAGGAAGTAGTAGAGGCGGGAACAATGACAATGTTTAAAAGACATTGGGACAGGATTAGGTGCACAGATAGGCAAGGTTTAGAGGAATATGGGTTAAATGCAGGCAAATGGGACTAGCTGCGGAAGGCACCTTAGATCAGTTCGGCCAAGGGACCTGTTTCTGTGCTGTATAACTCCATACCACTAAAATGGCAACTTGAATACGGATTATCTATCTGTTTTGGATGCTTTTTTCATTCTAATCTCTAACTTTGGTTCAATGGTTCATTATTGTCACATGTACTGAGATACAGTGAAATCATGTTTTTATGCACACAGTTCAGTCTTCTTGCGTAGGGCGTGCACAGCCTAAAGCTGTAGGACAACTTGGTCTATTTGACCTTATTTGATTGACACAGTTCAGTAAAGTATTACTATACATAAGCACAATCTTATATTTTAGGTACAAAGTGTATAGCAAGCAATAGTCCACTGAAACAATATGTAAGGTTTTGGCGCCATTTTCAAAGTTAAGAGTATCGTCCCTCTCCTCGCCCGGCCACTTTCAGTCTTTGTGTTCCGGTGGCACCTCCCGCAGCTGACCTCAAGGCACGGAAGGGGAAGACAGTCCTTTTTACTGGTCCTTTGTCCTTTGCATTCAAGAGTCAAGAGTGTTTTATTATCATATGTCCAAGATGGAACAATGAAATTCTTTTGAAAGAAGGAACTGTAGATGCTGATTTATAATGAAGATAGACACATAATGCTGGAGTAACGGCAGCATCTCTGGAGAAGAGGAATATGTGACGTTTCAGATCAAGACACTTCAGACCAAACAAATAATAATAGCGCAAAAAGACAAAACTAATGCCCCCAAGTTTATGTAGTTCAGAGCTTATTTGAAGGTTGTAGTGTTTAATGGCCTGATGGCTGTAGGGAAGAAGCTGCTCCTGAAACTGGTTGTTACAGTTTTCAGGCTCCTATATCATCATCCTGATGGCAGGAGTGCAGACTCCCCAAGCGGAATATAAGGTGCTGTTAAATGGAGGCGCAGGCTCCGCTTGGGGAGTCTGCATCCTGGGGGCATGAATATTGAATTCTCCCAATTTTGTTAGCCCTTGCTGTCTCCTCCCCTTCCTCAGCCCTTGGGCTGTCTTCTCCCATCCCTCAGCCTTCGGACTCCTCCTCCTCCTTTTTCCTTTCTATCCCCCCCCCCCCCCCCCCCCCCCCCCATCAGTCTGAAGAAGGGTTTTGACCCGAAACGTTGCCTATTTTCTTCGCTACATAGATGCTGCTGCACCCGCTGAGTTTCTCCAGCATTTTTGTCTACCTTTGAAGTTTGTACTTGTTGGACAAATCAACACAAGAGAATACCGAAGAACATTTAGGGATAGTTATTTAACCCTGTCTCTAAACAACAATCCTCACTAATGCTCACACACGAGATGGGGAAAAAAAACAATCATGTCTTCCATAAAATGGATTCAGGATTAGGAATATTTTTCAGTTCAGTATTTATTCCAGAACAAGATTTTTGGGACTTTTAACATTTTGTTTTATTATCGTTGACCAGATCTTGGCTACATCAATACTTTAACGCATTTATATTATAGCATTGATGTTACAGCTGTACAAGATGTTGGTGAGCTCACATTTGGTTCAATAGTTCCTTTATTATCATGTGCACCAAGGTACAGTGAAATTCTTTTTTTTGCATACAGATCAGAAGATTATTGCCATTCATAAGTACAATATGTACATAATGCATAGAAAGAGCCCAATGAGTCTATATGCAAGGGTCACCAGGTTTTGTTGCCATTTCACAGTCCCAGCTACAATTGGCCATAAAGGCCCCATTGTAGCTATCATCTCCATCTGATCATCCCGTGAACCTTCGTCTCTCTCCTCGCCCAGCCATCTTCAACCTTCGCACTCCGGGGTCACCTCCCGCGGCCGACATTCAGTAAATTTGGTCTCATCTTATCAGAGATTCCTTTTCCTCTACTCATCGTCATTCTTTACTTCTGAAAACTAGCTTGCTTTTTCTCTTTTTCACTTCCGACAAAGCGTCTTAGACCGGAAACATCAACTGCATCTCTTTCCACAGATGCTGACTGACCTGCCGTGTGTTTCCTGCATTTCATCTTTTTAGATCTGATTTCCGGCAACTGCTGCTTGTTTTTCTTTCCAAGTGCAGCATCAATTAGTAGTTGGAGATACTTTGGTGTAAAACAAACACATCATCAGATGATCTATATAATTAAAAGTCTCATCTTGACCACTTCCTGTCTGCGCTGTATATTGATTTTTGAAAAAACGCTACCCCGTATCACTGTGATTTTTGGCGATCCTACTCACAGTCCTCCTCCGCTGAGCCAGCCCCAAGGATTTTACCCATCGATGAAAAATAAAAAAGTTATGTATTTTAAAAAACTGATTGGTCCTCTCGCCTGTCAATCACCGCAATGAAGATAAAACCCTGGATGCCTGGACATGAGTCAGTCACTCTGCAAGATCGCGAGGGAGAGGCCATGACTGTCATTCTAAGCTGTGAATCAACTGAACTGTGAGTCTGCAATGTACTTGCAATAAATGATTTGTTAGCCCTTAATGACAATGCCATGAGTTGTTTGGCCTGTGCTTTGCCTGTTCTTGAAACTGCAATGCTTTATTAGGTCCGACTGTGTTTGGAAGGAATAAATGCTTTATTAGGTCCGACTGTGTTTGGAAGAAATAAATGCTTTATTAGGTCCAACGGTGTTTGGAAGGAATAAATGCTTTATTAGGTCTGACTATGTTTAGTCCAAAAGTCCCGCTCATTTTGTGACTTCCGCTTAGTGAACAGGTCGCGCTGATTGCGTAATTTCCGGTGAGTGCAGAGATCGCGCTGATTGCGGAAGTGCCGCTGACTGCAGAAGCCCCACAGTGGAGAGGCCGTGTGAGCAGATTCAAGAAAGTTTACTGTCATATATATGGTGTGTGAGTCAGTGTATGTGTGAGTGTCTATGTGAACGTATGTGTGTGTGTGTGTGAGTGTGTGTGTCTGTGTGTCTGTGTGTGTATTGGAATTGGTGGAGAGGTGGAATATTGCATTGGGGGACCAACCCTCCAGTGTAAAGCTGGGACCCAACGGGTCCCACTTAGTCTAGTATTCATTAAAAGTGGATTTAAGACGTACATGTGTTAGCTCTTCAAAAAAAGACACAAAGTGCTGGAGTAACTCAGTGGTTTAGGCAGCATCTCTGCAGGACATGGAGTGACGTTTCAGGGCGGGCCACTTCTTCAGACTAGGTCTTCAACTTCTGTTCATCTCATTTCTCTGTCCACTCTCAATATCTATGGTTCTTAGTCATACATTGCCATCTTTTTAAATAGTTTTCAACAATAACTTACAGAAGAAGACTTGCATCTGAAACATGTGATTTTTTCTGAAAAGAGAAGTGAAACAGTTGAAACAGGAATTTTGATTTAATAAGTTAAGGAACTTGTTGGTTGACTTTGAGCAATTTTACTCCAGGAGAGGTTTGATAGGATTCAAACATTTTGGGGTTTTAACACAATAAATAAGGATAAACTTTCTATGGGTGGGGGGGGGGGGGGGGGGGGGGGGGGGGGGGTGCGTTATTGGCAGGCAGAATCTTTTGTGTGATTAGTAAAAGAACAACATATACATGTGGGTTTGTTGGTTAATTGGCCTCTGTAAATTGCCCCTAATATGCAGGGAGTGGATGAGAAAGTGGGATAACCTAGAATGGGTGTGAACGGGTGATTAATGGTCAATGTGAACTCAGTTGGCTGGAAGGCCTGTTTCCATGCAATGTCTCTAAAATAAACTAGACTTGGGGTGATTTTATTATACACTAGACCAACTAGGCCCTGTTGGGTCTCAATCACATGGGAGGCCTGGTCCCACAACGCAATATTGCATCACTCACCCATAGCCCCCATGGGAGGCCTGTTCCCCCAAAGCAACCTGTTCTCCAAGGCAATATTGCACACCACTCACCCGTCTCCCCAACGCAACCCGTTCCTTCAACGCAAGATTCCACCACTCACGCATAGCCCCCAACTGCGCAGGGGCTGTTCAGTTGGCCTTATTCAAAATTCAGTGTACTGTGACTTTAAATATTTTTTTAAATGCACCCTCCCTCCATGCTGCCAGGATTTAAAAAAAAAGGATAGCAATATTCTAGCTTGCAATTGAACTTTTTAGTGGTGGCAGCCTGGCAGGACTGATTGTGCCGAGATTGCAACAATGTAGCATTGTGAAGTCATAGCTGAAGATATAGCTGCAGTGAAGAATTTATTCTCAAATCTTGACTTTTTAAAGTTTAAAAATGTAAAATTTTGTGTGTGTGTGTGTGTGTGTGTGTGTGTGTGTGTGTGTGTGTGTGTGTGTGTGTGTGTGTGTGTGTGTGTGTGTGTGTGTGTGTGTGTGTGTGTGTGTGTGTGTGTGTTTGTGTGTTGTGATTCACATGTGTGTGTGTTGTGTGTGTTTGTGCCTTTGATTCACATCTCCACGAAAACCCGACACAGAAATGGTGAAATGTTTACATATTCCGGTACAGATTGACCTCATGATTTCAAAAACCCCTCGGTTAATTATTTCCCGAGTTTTTTTACTAAAATTGTTCAAAAATCTGACTTTAAAAAAAATCTAACCGCTGGCCAGTTGATGACGTCCAAAGCCTTCTCTCCCTTCTTCCCCCTTCCTCCCTCTCCCCCTTTCCCCTCCCCTCTCCCCCTCTGCCCCCCTTCCACCTCGCCCCTCTTCCCTCCCCCTACACATCCACCTCCCTCCCCTTCCTTCCTCCCCCTCTCCCCTCCACCCTCCACCTCCCTACCCCCCCCCCCCCACTCTGCCCCACTCCCCCCCCCCTCCCCCCCTCCTCCCCCCCCCCCCCCCCCACCACACCCCCCACTCCCCCCCCCCCCCCCCCCCCCCCTGTGTGTGGGAGGTGGTTAGTGTGTGTGTGATGCTGCAAGCTCCCCCAACCCCCACAACCACGCATTCCCGTTGGTCTAGTTTAAGTTTAACATTTTTTAATTTCTTGTGAAATATAACATCAATGTGTACAAAACCTTATACGAACGACTACGGAATAAAGGTGAGTAAGGTGGCGCAAAGATTTCCGCGCTATTATGTATCATTTTGGCATAGTTCCTTGAGATCACATGCAGACCATAGACGTTCAAACAAGACGAGAGTTTTAGTGATAGATAGATAGATAGATAGATAGATAGATAGATAGATAGATAGATAGATAGATAGATAGATAGATAGATAGAAATAGATAGATAGATAGTTAGTTAGTTAGTTAGTTAGTTAGTTAGTTAGTTAGTTAGTTACTTACTTAGTTAGCTACTTAGTTAGTTACTTAGTTACTCACTCACTCACTCACTCACTCACTCACTCACTCACTCACTCACTCACTCACTGTGGTCAACTGTTATCATGCAACTAAATTATCTTACCAACAACTAGAGAGCGGTGGTGAGTTCAGTTTAGTTTGGAGCAGCGCGGAAACAGACCCTTCGGCCAACCGAATCCACATTGACCTGCAATCGCTGCACATTAACACTACCCTACACACACTAGGGACAATTTTATATTTATATCAGGCCAATTAAACTACAAACCTGTATGTCTTTGGAGTGTGTTATGAACAGAAGATGTCGGATAAAACCCACACAGGTCATGGGGAGAACGTACAAACTTAGTACAGACAAACACCTGTAGTCAGGATCAAACCCGGGTCTCTGACACTGTAAGGCAGTATCTCTACCGCTGTGCCACTGTGCCACCCTGAGCTACTATTTACTTCATTGGAGACCCTCGGACTATCGTTAATTGGACTTTACTGGACTTTATCTTACACTAAACGTTATTCCGTTATGTACGCTGTGAACGCATTGAATGTAATCATGTATAGTCTTTCCGGACTGGTTAGCACGCAACAAAATGCTTTTCCTTGTACCTCGGTACATGTGCAGTAAAATAAACTAAACTAAATTAAACTAAGACTATGCATTGGGCTGCATTATTTGAAAGCATTTTAAAAGCTGATGCAAGGGTAAGGTTCTGAGTACCAGTGAGACTAGAACAAAGAAACATGAAGATGGACACAAAGTGCTGGAGTAACTCAGCGGGCCAGGCAGCATCTCTGGTGAAAAAGGATGGGTGATGCTTTTGGCCGGGACCCTTCTCCAAACTGGCCAAGTCTGATTGGGTAGATCTTTCAAACATAAACTCTGACATAACTGGTGTAATAACCTCATCTGAATCTATGGCCCATTTAGAGAGAAATGGGAGTACTTAAAAATATTTTAAGCAAAAGATTGTCAAGTGGAATTGGATATTTCATCATTAATGATGCATCGAGTGCAGTTATGGCACTGCGCTACATCTAATTATCTTGCATCTTAATAGCCAATTATTACACATCACAATCATTAATGTGAATCTATTAATACATCATTTAATTAAGCATTTTCCCAATAAAACTATGAGGCCAAGTAAAATTAAACCATTCTCAGTACCTCCCCTTGTCTAAATGACAATATTCACAGTGACACAAGTAATAGTGAACACCTGGCTTTCTCAGAACCCTTGCATTGGACGTACAAGTCACATAGAAAAGACTGCACTATTCTTTCCTGTGGTTATCTCAAATATCAACTAACAAAATAAGTACCTTTTACATAGAACGGGCAGTTGTTTCGTAACGACTTCTGAAACTTCCCTGACCTCTGATGTAAACCTTGGTTTGATTAACAGCTGCCATTTACAGATAAGGGTGCTCTAGTTCCTATAATAATGCTGTTAAGTATTGTTGGTTTAGTTTACTGCCGAGATGGTCACGGTGGCGCAGTGGTAGAGTTACTGCCTTACAGCGAATGCAGCGCCGGAGACCCGGGTTCGATCCCGACTACGGGTACTGTCTGAACGCAGTTTGTACGTTCTCCCCGTGACCTGCGTGAATTTTACCCGAGATCTTCGGTTTCCTCCCACACTCCAAAGACCTACAGGTTTGTAGGTTAATTGGAATGGCTTGGTAAATGTAAAAATGGTCCCTAGTGGGTGTAGGATAGTGTTAATGTGCGGATCGGCACGGACCCGATGGCCCAAAGGGCCTGTTTCCGTCTGCATTTCTAAAGTAAACTAAAGAGATACAGCACAGAATCAGGCCCTTGGTTCCACTGAGTCCACGCCAAGAATCCACACTAGTTCTACATTATCCCACTTGCACATCCACTCCCCACGCACTAGGGGCAATTTACAGAGGCTAATTAACCTGTAAACCCACACATCTTTCGGATGTGGTAAGAAACCGGGGCACTTGGAGGAAATCCACACGGTCACATGGAGAATGTGCAATCTCCACATTGGCAGCAGCATAGGTCAGGAAGGCCCCATAGCAGAAGCCTTCACATCGCAGGGCTGGAAACTGGAAGTATCCTGAACTAATTCTGCTACCACCATCATCTATTACAACAAGTGATGGCTCCCACTGATTGTCGCCGGAAGCTTGCGTCCTTGAGAGGACGGATGATGACAGCGATGTCAACATTTGAAACATGGGAGATGGACACGAAAGAAGAAGACGGGTCAGGATCAAACCCAGTTCTCCGGCGCTGTGAGGCAGCAGCTTTAAGTGACAAAGACCGTTCAAAACAGAGCAACCTTAGCAACAACCAGTTAAACCAACCATACATCGATTCCATGTCTTGTCTATTTGCTGTCCAGAAAGCTTTGTTCATAATGTTTTTTCTTATTTTATCTCAATTATAAATACCTTGAACTCAGTACATCTTAAGGGTGAAGAATCCAATTCCACCAGAATATTTTAAATTAGTTTAGTTCAAAGATACAGCATGGAAACAGGCACTTCTGCCCACCAAGTCCATGTATTCACACTAGTTCTACGTTATCCCACTTTCTCATCTACTCCCTTCACACTGGGGACAATTTACAGAGGACCAATTAACCTACAAATCCGCACATCTTTGGGATGTGAGAGAAACTGGAGTGCAGAACGTTCAAACTCCACACTGACAGCACCTGAGGTTAAGATTGAACCCAGGTCTTTTGCACAAAACATTATTCCCTTTATCAGTACACTGCAGACAGCTTGATTGCAATCACGTATAGTATTTCCGCTGACTGGATAGCACGCAATAAAAATGCTTTTGGTACATGTGACAATAAACTAAACTGAACGAACCAGTCTGAAGAAGGGTTCAGACTTAAAACATCACCCATTCTTTTTCTCCAGCACTTTGTGTCTATCTTCGGCATAAACCAGCTTCTGCAATTCTTTTGTGCATGTAAACTAAATCTCTACCAGTTATACCACAGCGCTCAAAAATATTTTTAAGTTATCCCAATTCTCTTTTAAGAGGCCATAGAATCGTGTAAGGAGGAGGCCATTCGACCCATTTTATCTGTGTTTACTTTTGAAATATCTATGACTACATTAGTAGTTGACCATTGAATTTAGTGAAGCTGTAATAGCATGAATCCGCCAGAGGTGGTGCTGCTGGACCTGATTAGAGCATATTGTGCTGTTCTGTTCCGAATAGGGATCCATTTGAATTTGATACTAGACACGAGAATAGACACAAATGTGCTGCAGTAACTCAGTGACTCAGGCAGCATCTCTGGAGAACATGGACGTCAGGGCCGGCCTTAAGCCAATTGGACCAATTGCTCCCAATTGGACCCCGCGCCGAAGTGGGCCCCACGCTAGGCTGGTGGGCAACACACTATATCCGCTCAGCAAGACCCCAGTACGTGAAATTCCTCACCGGCAACAACACAGCCCCGCGGTTAACTCTCAATACTGTCACCGGCACCAGTGATGGAAATGGGGGTGTATGCAGGGGGACGGCGTTCCCCTACTTTTCAGTTTCCAGCTCGGGTTCAATGAGTCTGCAGAAAGATTGGAGTCGTTTATCACTTGATTCAACTGAGACGAAAACGATTTGTTAACTGCCACTGTTAGCACTTGTTAACAGCCAGTAGTTAACACGTAGTTATACAATGTGTCACCAATATATCGATCTGCATTCCTCAGTCAATATAATTGTGTTTTAACCAAGTATTAATGATGCTGCGTTCCTTTGAATAAAATTCACGGCAGAATTTCTTAAAACTTACTTTCATTAAGGGCTCCAGATCGCGAGCACAGGCTTCTTCTGTGCAGGTACAGTCATTCACCCACGTTATTTTAAGAAGGAACTGCAAATGCTGGAACAATCGAAGGTAGACAAAAATGCTGGAGAAACTCAGCGGGTGAGGCAGCATCTCACTCGCTGAGTTTCTCCAGCATTTTTGTCCACCCACGTTATTTAGTAATTTGTACCTGTCATTTAGGGATATATGAATTTTTTTTTAAACTTTATCCGTGTTGTTTTCTCTCTCTCCTTCAAGGTTAGTTCTTCTGTTGGTCTTTATTTGCTTCAGTTTTATTTAGTGTTATTTATCACGTTGTGATTGTAGCTTTTGAACGATTCGGATTTTTTAAATTCATATAAATTCATAGCGTTGCCCGAGTGCCAAATCCCCTCAGCTGTACCCGCAACTGAAGCTAAGGGTGGATTAGTAGACCTTAAAGAGGCATTGACACGTTGTTTTTATGTAGAGGGGTAATAGAGAAGGGCTCTGGACCGCGAGCTCACTGACTGAATGATACAGACATCCTGACTGAAAATCACACCCTTCCGATCAATTATTGTAGGACAAGCCTTTATAGAGAACATGCTACTTTTTGCTTTGCCCATTTTCAAAATATAGAATTTTGAATTTGCCGTTTGATTGGTACAAGGAGACTACAAAGTTCGTAATATCTATTTTTTTACACACTAACTTTCTACATTTCTACTTTTTGGTATATGGTCAAGTGGCAGAGGTATTCGTTGGGGAACAGTTCGGGACCAGTGATCACAATACCATTAGTTTCAATATAATTATGGAGAGGGTCAGAACTGGACCTAGGGTTGAGATTTTTGATTGGAGAAAGGCTAACTTTGAGGAGATGCGAAAGGATTTAAAAGGAGTAAATTGGGACAGTTTGTTTTATGGGAAAGATGTGGAAGAGAAATGGTGGACATTTAAAGGTGAAATTTTAAGAGTACAGAATCTTTATGTCCCTGTTCGGTTGAAAGGAAATAGTAAAAATTGGAAAGAGCCATGGTTTTCAAGAGATCTACAATAATTATAGGCAGCATGGAGTAAATGAGGTGCTTGAGGAGTATAAAGAATGTAAAATGAATCTTAAGAAAGAAATTAGAAAGATGGCAGATGGAGTTTAATGCTGATAAGTGTGAGGTGCTACATCTTGGCAGGACAAATCAAAGTAGGACGTACATGGTAAATGGTCGGGAATTGAAGAATGCAGGTGAACAGAGGGATCTGGGAATAACTGTACACAGTTCCCTGAAGGTGGAATCTCATGTAGATAGGGTGGTAAAGAAAGCTTTTGGTGTGCTGGCCTTTATAAATCAGAGCATTGAGTATAGAAGTTGGGATGTAATGTTAAAATTGTACAAGGCATTGGTGAGGCCAATTCTGGAGTATGGTGTACAATTTTGGTCGCCTAATTATAGGAAGGATGTCAACAAAATAGAGAGAGTACAGACGAGATTTACTAGAATGTTGCCTGGGTTTCAGCAACTAGTTACAGAGAAAGGTTGAACAAGTTAGGGCTTTATTCTTTGGAGTGCAGAAGGTTAAGGGGGGGACTTGATAGAGGTCTTTAAAATGATGAGAGGGATAGACAGAGTTGACGTGGATAAGCTTTTCCCACTGAGAGTAGGGAATATTCAAACAAGGGGACATGACTTGAGAATTAAGGGACAGAAGTTTAGGGGTAACATGAGGGGGAACTTCTTTACTCAGAGAGTGGTGGCTGTGTGGAATGAGCTTCCAGTGAAGGTGGTGGAGGCAGGTTCGTTTTTATCATTTAAAAATAAATTGGATAGTTATATGGACGGGAAAGGAATGGAGGGTTATGGTCTGAGCTCAGGTATATGGGACTAGGGGAGAATACGTGTTTGGCATGGACTAAAAGGGTCGAGATGGCCTTTTTCCGTGCTTTAATTGTTATATGGTTATATGGTTATATATGTGGCAATTATGGTTCATGGAATTTTCTCCCACACTGCTAATTATATTTGTAACAACATATTTAAATACGTGAAATTTTCGATCTCCACAATTCCGATTTTTTTGTTTTCCTGTTTGTCAATTTTTTGTGCCCGATTATTTGGCGGCCAATCAACCGCTGTCTCTAAGGGGGTTGCGTCCAATCACCGACCAGCTTCCCTTAAAATTCCCGTCCAATCAACAAATCGGTCTCCTCCCACCCAATCAACCACTGTTTCCAAGAGCATTGTGTCAAATCACATAAATGCGCTGGTCACTCGGCAGCCAATCAGACACAGTTTCCGAGGGGCATTGTGACCAATCACCGACCAGCTTCCTTTAAAATTCCAATCCAATCAAATTGGTCTCCTCCCGTCCAATCAGCCGTAGTCTCCAAGGGCATTGTTTCCAATCACATAATACAGTTTAATGATAATTAGCAGCTACGGTAAAGGTTGGAAGCCAGCGGAGGTTCTGACAGTCAGACGAGAGCAGGAGAGATTAAGACCGTGAATAATCCATAGCACCTTAGTGTACAATTTCATCATATATAGTAAATAACAGGGCTGACAGACCTTGGCTGGGAACCTGGGGCTCACCAAAATTGTTCCCAATTGGGTCCCGCACCTCCTAAGGCCACCCTGGGTGACGTGTCGGGTCGGGACCCTTCTTCAGGCTGAAAATAGAGGGGAGGGATCTGGAGGCAAAATAAATCCAGAACAAAGCTGGGCTGGCAACAGATGACCAAGGAAGGGTGGAGCCATAATGGCCCATTGTTGGCTGGGGAAGAGGTGTATAACGAAGTGATACAGGAATGTGAACAGTGCAACTAGTAGGACAACTAGGGTTTCAAACTGAAATGTCACCCATTCCTTTCCTCCAGAGATGCTATCGTTCCCGCCGACTTACTCCAGTATTTTGTGTCAATCTTTCGTAGGACAACTAAGGTGGGGGAGAAGGGGAGAGAGGGAATGCACGGGTTACTTGAAAGTAGTTTTGCAGATAATATTATGCATAAATACAATCGTCACACTCAAGTACAATAGGTAGAGCAAAGGCGAAGACACAGGATGCAGAATACAGTTCTCTGCATAGTTACTCCAGCACTTTGTGTCTTCTTTTATTCATAGTGGAGGTTTGTGTGGAGCATATAACACAAATGGAGATTAGTTTTACTGAACTGTCTATTTCTGTGTATAAATTCTATGTAATTATGTTGGCACTCATTAGTGCACTTATCACCCATCCAGCTTCATTGAAGATGCACACTGCTCGTGCATAGCTCGGCAAGATATCAGCTCAATCTCACTCGACATCAAGTGAATAAGATGTATGGTATGATGTTGTAATTACCACATTGTGATTAAAATCCAGATGTGTCTTCTGACCACAATCAAATGGCAACCAAATTTCACCTCCCCTGTGACCCTGCTGTTCCTAGTAGCGCAGCTGGTAGAGCTGCTGCCTCCCAGTGCCTGAGACCCGGGTTCAATCCTGACCTCGGGTGCTGTTTGTGTGGAGTTTGCACATTCTTCCTGTGATCCCATGGGTTTCCTCCTGGTGCTCGAGATTCCTCCCACATCCCAAAGACGTGCCTGTTTGTGGGTTAATTGGCCTCTGTAAATTGCCCCAAGGATTTAAGTGGGATATTACGGAACTAATGAACGGGTGATCGATGGTAGGTGTGGACTCGGTTGGCCAGAGGGTCTGTTTCCATGTTGTATCTCTAAACTAAACTAAACTAGTCCCTCTGGACCCATCTTTTTGCTCCTCTACATTTCTCATTATCATGGGAAAAGACACAAAGGGCTTGGGTAACTTAGTGGGTCAGGCAACATCTCAGGAGAACATGGTTAGGTGATTGGGTCGGGACTCTTCTTCAGA
The DNA here is from genome assembly GCF_028641065.1 of Leucoraja erinaceus. Classification (NCBI taxonomy): domain Eukaryota; kingdom Metazoa; phylum Chordata; class Chondrichthyes; order Rajiformes; family Rajidae; genus Leucoraja; species Leucoraja erinaceus. The sequence continues at coordinate 30,250,961 of NC_073391.1, read as the reverse complement.
CATGGTTTTGTGTCTCCCATCATTTCATGAGTTCATGTTTCTCCTGGGTGTTCCAGTTTCCTCCCATGGGTGTAATCGAAGCACTGCGTTATTCCAGAATCATAAAAAACTGCTGAAATACAATCAGAAAATGATGGCAATGGCATATCGAGCAACATCTGTGGAAAGGAACAGGTGATATTTTAGGTCTAAGATCCTTTGTCTTACACAAAGTGTCTCAGATCTGAAACGTTGAGGTTGGTTTATTTTCCACAGATGCTGCCGGACCTCCTGAGTATTTCCAGCTTTCTTATGTTGTTATTATTACTGTGTTATTATTACTGAGTTATTATTACTGAGTTGTTTCACTTTGTTCTGTACCGTGTGGACTCACTCATCACCAACCTCATCTACTGTATTCGCTGTTCCAGGTGTCAACTTCTGTACTCAGTCCACCTTAACCTACCTGATCTCACGGGTATTCAGCACTTTAACTCCCCCTCCCGTTCCCAATCTGACCTTTTTATCCTGGGCCTCCTCCATTGTCAGAGTGAGGCCCAGCGCAAATTGTAGGAACAGCACCTCATATTTTGCTTGGGTAGTAATTGGGTAGCAGTACTACCAGCTGCACCACTGTGCCTGATTGCCAAAAAGTCTTGCTTGCCAATTACAGGTAGTTCTCTACAATATGATAGTTGCTTTCATAGTCATGGAGCATGGAAACAGACCCTTCGGCCCTACTTACCCATGCCGACCATTGTGCCCCAACTGCACTCGCTCCACCTGCTTATATTTGGCTCATATCCTGCTAGGTCCAGAGGAGGTTTACAAGAATGATTCCAGGAATGAGTGGGTTAGCATATGATGAGCATTTGACAGCACTGGGCCTCTACTCGCTGAAATTTAGAAGGTTGAGGGGAGACCTCGTTAAAACTTACAGAATAATGAAAGGCATAGAAAGAGTGGATGTAGAGAGGATGTTTCCACTGGTGGGAGTCTGGACCACAGGTCAGAGCCAAAGAATTAAAGGTCACTCTTTTGGAAAGGAGGTGAGGAGGAACTTCTTTAGTCAGAGGGTAGTTAATCTGTGGAACTCATTGCCACAGAGAGATGTGGAGGCCAAGGCAGTGGATTATTTTAAGGCAGAGATAGACAATGCAAAGGTTATGGGGAGAAGGTAGGAACATGGGATTAGGAGGCAGAGATCAGTCATGATTGGATGGTGGAGTAGACTCAATGGGCCGAATAGCCTCATTCTACTCCTATAACTTGTGAACGTGAACTTGTAAACCTACCCTATTGGTGTACATGTCCAAAGAAAATCGTCCTTAGAAATCCCATGTTATAAAAAGCACACACAATAGTGTCAACGGGGAAGGGGGCAATGATCAGAGTTTCAGACTCGCAAATACAAACTTATTTTTCTTTCAGATTTTTCAAAAATACAGCTCTTTTCAATTGTAATAAGTTTATTTATTTTTTATTTCTGCAAGATAATAATTCTAAAGGTTGTATGTTACATTGTTTAATCGAGAATGAATGGGAAAACTTGTCAATTTCAATGGCCACCCGCATTTAAAATATCAGCTGTGTTCATAATAGACAATGGTGTCTGATATGAACACAGCTGATATTTTAAATGCCGGTGGCCATTGAAATTGACAAGTTTTCCCATTCATAGTGTCTGATCACTGCGGGGAGGATACGTTGAAACAGCACTCACCCAGACTGTTATGTTCCCCAAGACAGCTAGTCGATTTCCATAGTATTTTTAAGTAGTTCTCTGATCCTGTATAACCTTTTCATTCCAAAAAGTGCAGGTTTGTAGGTTAATTGTCTTTGGCAAATTATAAATTGTTGCTAGTATGAAGGATAGTGCTAGTGCATAGATCACTAGTCGGTGCGGACTTCTAACGAAAGGACGCAAAGTGTTGGAGTAACTCAGCAGGTCAGGCCAAAGATCTTTGGGTCAGGCAGTGTCTCTGGAGAACATGGACAGGTGACGTTTCGAGTTTGACGTTCCCAAAACGAAACCTCGCCTATCCATGTTTTCCAGAGACGCTGCCTGACCTGCTGAGTTACTCCAACACTTTGTGTACACCAGCATCTGCAGTTTCATTGTTTCCACATTAGAGCAGGATTTCTTGTATTTTCACGAGGGGGTTGGATATGTTTTTGCAAATGGAGGAGTGGGGGTGGGATAGTGTTGGAAGAAGTGGTCGCCACTGATAGGTACTTCCAGAGCGTTGGCACGGGCGCGATGGGCCGGACGGCCTCGGACGGCCCGGGATGTACGTTTCAACAGTTAATGGTCTGCGTGTTTTGTGCAGTAATCTTTCATGTAAGCGCCGCCTAGTTGATCTCACCTATAACGCAGGGAGGTGTAACAGACACCCAGTCTCGGCGCTGTCGATCACAAGCCGGAATCACGCAGCGATCTTAGCTCTTTTATTTAATGAAAAAAATATCATCGGGGCCGTAAAAACTGCAGCATTTAAAACCCAGCTTAAAGCTCCAGGCAACGAAAAAGAAAGGAAACGAGAGGGAAGACATTTCGAGGAGGCCGGAGTTTGTGTGTGTGTGCGTCTCGGAGTAAAGTTTATTTACCCGGTCTTTCATTCAAATGGTCACAGTCGATCGGTGGGCAGCGAGTTCGAAACTGCAGCGAATCCTTGCCAAGATTTGCAAATCAAAAAAAAAATCTGACCTGCGGCGACTCTCCGCCAGAAAGTAAACCTTTAACAGGTAAGTGGAGGTGTTTACTAGAGCGAGTTTAGGGGGGCGAGAAAGCAGGACACACAGCAACTGTGGCACGGTTATGGCAACACAGAGAGTCTGCAGCATCTCAACGCAATTTGCAGTAACTCTGCGGAGTTCAAACGCAGATGAAATCTTGTGCAGATGCGAGATAGGGTTGTTTCTTGTCTGCACATGCTCCAGGTGCACGCCGAGAGAGTTTCCCTGCCGACTGGGACGGGGCTGGTTTTAGGGGATCTTGCTCCATATTCAGCGCAGCCGACGTTCGGAGACCCGGGCAAGCTCTCTCTGTTTGTCTGTCATCTACCTCGCAGCTCCAGCCTCCACATCTATCGCACGTTGTCCAAGCTGGCCGGGTGAGCAGGCGTTGCAACCTTGTGATCCCATCCTGTCCAATTCCAAAGCAATTCTTAATTTCCCATTCATGGCTGATCTTTGTACCTCTTGCTTTCTCGCAGTCGGTCAAACTTAGCTTTTCCTGCCGTCAGCGATAATGCCGACAGGGTTTGGTTTGCTAGTTTACAGCTACCCACATATTCCATTTCCAAGCGCAGAACTACCTACCTTTTCCAACTGTGTTTCTCTGAATTATGTATCTACATTGCCTCTATCGCTGGAACTGTGTGTATATACATATGTATATATGTATATAACACAGTGTGCTCATACATATGTATAATATATGTGAATACATATGTGTATATAAACACACACACATCTATAATAATACTGTGTACATATTAATATATATCGCCCTATAAGTTAATTGTCCCACTCTGTCTCTCTCACTGCATTTCCATCTCGTTATATATCAGCTGTGTGTTTTCTTGTGAGCAGTCCTTCCCCAGCGATGGAAAGACCGACCTTTCAATTCAAATGACAGAGAGACGGAGCCCAGATTTGAATTTTTTGTTTAGAAGGGAACAAACAACGGCATTAGTGGAAATGGTGAAACAAGGAACTGCAGATGCTGGTTTACAAAATAAAAAACAGACACAAAACGCTGGAGTAATACTCAGCGAGTCAGGCAGAGTCTCTTGGAGAATGTGGACTGAAGATGTTTCAGGTCGGGACCCAGTCTGAAGAAGGGTCCCACCCGAAACATCACCTATACATGTATTCCAGAGATGCTGCCTGACCTGCTGAGCTACTTTGAATGTTTAAAAAGAGGACGGTGATCTATTGAGTGACGGGGAAGAGGGAGGCGGTAAAAATAAAACAAAAAGGTAGATTCCGGAACTCCTGAAAGGGAAACGTTTTAGTCTAGATACACTCAACAAGTCGAACAGCTTCTGTAGAGGGAGTGAGAGAGGAACAGAATTAATGGTAGCTGAAACATTAACTTGCGCTTTCAAAGCTGCTTTAGATATTGAGTGTTTGCAGCACTTTGTTTCTGTCAAAAGACAGAGGGTATTGTTCTGGTTAGAATCATTTGTATTTAAATTAGTTTAGTCTGGAGGTAATGCTTGTTTTACAGTGACATTTCTAATGTGTAATGAACCTTGTCTGTGTACCCAGTGCAGTCATGGCACAGCTGCAGTTGTCGTGAATCTGTCCTCATTGTTGCCTTTGAAAATTCCTGTCAGATTATATTTTTATCTCTGTCTCTCTCCCCCTCTCTCTGTCGCTCCCCCTCCCCCTCTCTCTCCTGTCTCTCTCCCCCTCTCTCCCCCCTCTCTCTCTCTCCTCTTCTCTCTCTCTGCCTCTATCTCCCTCTCCCTACCTCCTCTTCACTCTCTCCTCTCTGTCTCTCTCCCCTCTCTGTCTCTCTCCCTCTCTCTCATCTCTCTCCCCCCCTCTCTGTCTCTCTCCCCCTGTCTCTCTCCTCATCTGCCTCTCCCCTTCTCTATCTCTCTCCATCTCCCTCTCTCTCTCTCACTCCCTCCATCTCTCTGCCTGCCTGTCACTCTCTGACTTTCCCACATATAATTGCCAAATGTAATTGGTGGAATTACCCAGGGAGGTGGCCTGGCACCATTCTTCTCATCCACAGCAAAGTCATTAAGCGACTAAAATTAATATTTTACAGCCATTTGATGCAGAGTTTGTGGATTTTGTGGGAAAGACACAAAGTGCTGGAGTAACTCAGTGGGCCAGGCAGCATCTGTGGAGAATATGGACAGTTTTGGGGATCTAGTTATAGGAAAGAAGTTCTCAAGCTGGAAATGGTGCAGAGAGGATTTACAAGGATGTTGCCAGGATGAGCTATAGGGAGAGTTTGAGCAGGTTACAACTCTATTCTTTGGAGCACAGGAGGATGAGGGTTAATCTTATAAAGGGTGTATAATATCATGAGAAGAATAGATCGGGGTAAATGCACAGAGTCTTTTGCCCAGAGTAGGTGAATCAAGAGCCAGAGGAACTCGAGGGGTAGCTTTTTTACACAAAGGGTTGTGGGTTTATGGAACGAGCTGCTGGAGGAAGTAATTGAGGCAGGTACTATCATAACATTTAAGAGACCATTGGACAGGTACATGAATGGGATAAATTTAGAGGGTTATGGGCCAAATGCGGACAGGTGAGACTGGTGTAGATGGGGTATGTTAGTCGCCATGGGCCAATTGGGCAGAAGTGCCTGTTATTTCCGCTGTATCTCCAAACTAAACTGAGATTTGAGAAATAGCCCAGTGACGTTTGGCCAGCCCGTTACTCTGGCAAGATGCCACAAGTTAATTGACCCAAAGTTATTGAAGAAGATGCTAAAAATGATTTGCTGTGAGACAATTGCCAGCAAGGCAGTGATCTTTTTATCTTATGCAGGTGTGTTTTTGAACATCATGTTGGGACGTAAAGGTTAGCCTAGACTACTGCAAGCCAGGACAAGTGTTGTTCTTCACAGCAACACACTGTTCCTGTTTCTAACACATTTCCATTTGAGAATATTACTGCTAAGTACAAGGGCTAGCAGGACTGAGCTATAGGGAGAGGTTGAGTAGGCTGGGACTCTATTCCTTGGCGCGCAGGGGGATGAGGGGATCATGAGAGGAATAGATCGGGTAGATGCACAGAGTCTCTTGCCCAGAGTAGGTGAATCGAAGACCAGAGGACATAGGTTTAAGGTGAAGGGGAAAAGATTTAATAGGAATCTGAGGGGTAAATTTTTCACACAAAGGGTGGTGGGTGTATGGAACAAGCTGCTAGAGGAGGTAGTTGAGGCAGGGACTATCCCAACATTTAAGAAAGAGTTAGACAGCTACATGGACAGGACAGGTTTGGAGGGATATGGACCAAACGCGGGCAGGTGGGACTAGCATAGCTGGGACATGTTGGCCTGTGTGGGCAAGTTGGGCTGAAGGGCCTGTTTCCACACTGTATCACTCTATGATTAAGTTTTTTTTCATTATGTTAAAGGTGCCTTCTAAATATTAGTTGTTCTACTTGTTAATCCTAGTAATTATTATAATGTTTACACTTTTGCTTTTAATAAGTAAGTCATAAGAATGCTCATGCAGAAAATCTTTCATTGCAAAAATAGACTTTATTCATGTTATGTACACTGTAAATACAATCGGTACATGTCTTTCTTCACCTTTATTGAAGCGTTAATTCAATGCATTCTCTTAAAATGCGTCAATGCTGCTTGCATTTGTTCCTCAAACAATGCACCTGTGAATGACACATTATGCTGGAGTAGCTGAGTGAGTCGGGCAGCATCTCTGGAGGACACGGACAGGTGACGTTTCAGGTCGGGGCCCTTCTTCCGGCTGATTGTAGTAGAGGGAAGGGGGGGGGGGGGGGGGGGGGGGGGGGGGACGACTCAAAGCCCAGTAAGTGATAGGTAGATGTAGGGTGAGGGGTGGTTTTGTTGGCAGATAGATGGACAGAGACGAAAGAGAAAAAATAGTGAGATAAGGAGAGAGGATGCATGAAATGTGAAGCCAGAATATTGGCGGAAAGAGACGGTGGGGTGGATGGGTAGGTACCCTGTTTGCATGTTGGTTACCTAAAATCGGGGAGGTCAGTGCTCATACCAATAAGACACAAAGTGCTGGAGTAACTCAGTGGCTCAGGTAGCATCTCTTGGGTCATGGCCCTGATTATGGGGTTGGGGGTGAGGGGGGGAAGATATAGCTTGGAGAGAGGAGGGGCAGGATATAGCGTGGCAATAGGTGTGTGCAAATGAGGAGGGGGGTGGGGTTGGGTTGATAGGCTCTTGGTTGGAACAAATGCCAGAGATTATAACGGAAGGTATGGGATGAGGATTGAATAGTTGCAAAGTGTGAAGCCAGAGGAAGGAATGTGGGAGGAGGGGAGAGGTGGGTGCGAGTCCAGGTGGGACACAGGGGAGGTGGTGTGGAAGAAGGGAAGGGTGTTGGGAAAATTCCATCCTTCCCAAAATTAATCCCTTCTTGCATCTCTGGGATGTGGTGTCCAGCACAGCTGTTATTGGTCAGCTTCCCCTGTGTAAGTGTAACAGCGTAATCAATCCACTGGGCCGTTCCAAATTTTAGAGACATAGAAACGTAGAAACATAGGCAATAGGTGCAGGAGGAGGCTATTTTGCTCTTTAAGCCTGCACTGCCATTCATTGTGATCATGGCTGATCATCCACATTCACTAACCAGTGCCTGCTTTCTCCCCACATCCCTTGATTCCGCTAGCCCCAAGAGCTCTATCTAACTCTCTTTTAAGTTCATCCAGTGAATTGGCCTCCACTGCCTTCTGTGGCAGAGAAATCCACAAATTCACAACTCTCTGGGTGAAAAGGTTTATTCTCATCTCAGTTTTAAATGGCCTCCCCTTTATTCTTAGAATATGGCCCCTGGTTCTGGACGCCCCCAACAACCCCTGCTGCAACTTACACCCTATATCCGGGCTACTATTTGGGGGCCTGTAGATAACTCCCATTTGTGCCTTCTTACCTTTAAAATTCCTCAATTCTATCCACAACGACTCTATATCGTCAGTCCCTTTGTCACCCCTCACAACTGACTGAATTTCATCCCCACCTCCTCTGCCCACCTGCCTGTCCTTTCTATAGGACGTGTAACCCTGAATATTCAGTTCCCAGTCCCATTCCTCCTGCAGCCACGTCTCTGTAATCCCCACAATGTCATATCTACCAATCTCGAAACTGAGCCTCAAGCTCATCCACTTTACATCTTATACTTTGTGCATTCGTGTATAATACTTTTAATCCATTACTCACCTCACCTTTCATATCGATACCTATTTCACTTGGCCATACTCTCCTATCCCTTTGTGAGCTTTCTGCCCCATTAATTCTGGTGTCTTTCATAACTTTTCCTATACTCTCTTTCCCTTTAGCTCGATCCATTCAAAACTACATCCATTCAGAAATCCATTCAAAAATGGAGACATTCATTCAGAAATCCAGGCTGGTTGTAGAAATGCATAGTGTGGAAAATTCCTCCCTTTTATAAAGAAACATTATTTTCTCAAGTGAAGTGAACAGTGTGTGTGTGTGTCTTGGTGTGATTTGTTTGTTGAATGACCGCATCAGTCAGGGATTCATTTGTAACAGTGATTGCATGATATTCAGAGGTTATTTGTGCTCACAAATTGTAATTTTTGCTTTTGTTTGGCAAAGAGCCACTAGCCTTCAACTGAACACTGTTTGTAAAGGTGGATGAATTAGATTTTCCCTGCACCAGTCTAACGTTACTGGGAAACCCAGGTTACCTTTAGTTTAGAGATACAGCGTGGAAACAGGCCCTTTGGTCTGCCTAGTCCACGCCAAACAACCCCCCCCGTACACTAGCACTATCCTACACACTAAGGACAATTTACAAACTTGAGTGTGGGAGGAAACCAGAAACCCACGCGGTCATGGGGAGAACGTACAAACTCCGTACAGACAGCACCCGTTGTCGGGATCGAACCCGGGTCTCTAGCGCTGTAAGGCAGCAACTCTACCGCTGCACTGCCTTGCCGCCTAAATCTGCAGTGCTTCAGCAGAGGGGGCATGAGCACAAGATTATTAGTTGCCAGATTATCTTTTGCGCAGACAGACTATTTACTGTATAGGAAGCAACAAGTCAGCTGTTTGTGTCTATCTTCGGTTTAAACCAGCATCTGCAATTCCCTTCGACACAAGTTGGACATAGAGTTCATCTTGAAGCAGGAATCAAAGAACCAATGTGAGTGGACTGAATGGCCTTTTCCCCTCCATGCTTGTAAGAAACAACAAGTTTTGGTCTCCACATTATAGGAAAGATGTTGTTAAGCTGGAAAGGGGTGCAGAGAAGATTTACAGGGATGTTGCCAGGACTCGAGGGATTGAGCTATATAGGGAGAGGGTGAAGTGTACTATTCTTCTCTGCACTATTTCCAGCTGAACAACATCTTTCCTATAACGGGGTGAGCGAAACTGAACACAAGACTCTAAATGTGGCCTCACCAATGTCTTGTACAACTGTAACTTGTCCTCCCATCTTCTGCATGCAGTGCCTTAATTCCCAGAGTAATTAGTCAGCTGAAAATTCACTGAGAGGGAATGGTACTTTATTGGAGCAAGGTTTTGACACTGGGCCTTGTGATCTCAGCTGTTTTGGACATGGAGTTATGATAAACCTCCACAGGCAGATGAACCATGTCCGAATCACTGGTTATGCTGCACCTGGCGTGTTTGCGTGTGAATTTGGGCTCCAGACATCAGGGGAGAGGTTAGGGTATTGGACCTTCTCAGCGAGGTGACATCTATCCAAGTGAGGTGTTGGGAGAAGCTGGGAATGTTGTGCTCTCAACAGACAGGTAATATTAGATCTGGTAGAAGGCTCCCGCACCGAAACATCATCTATCCACGTTCTCCACAGATGCTGCCTGACCCGCTGAGTTACACCAGCATTTTGCATCCTCAGTTCATTGTACCGCAGGTAATATCTTTCAGCAGCTTTGCTAGAAATTTAGTTTCAGTTTTAGTTTAGTTTTTAATTTAAGAGATACAGCGCGTTAACAGGCTCTTTGGCCCACGGAGTCTGCACCGACCAGCTATCCCCGCACATTAACACTATCGTACACCCACTGGGGACAATTTACGCATACACCAAGCTAATTAACCTACAAACCTATTCGTCTTTGGAGAGTTGGAGGAAACCAAGGATCTCGGTGAAGTTCCACGCGGTCACGGGGAGAACGTACAAACTCCGTACAGACAGCACCCGTAGTCGAGATCGAACCCGGGTCTCCGGTGCTGCAAGCGCTGTAAGGGAGCAACTCTACCGCTGTGCCACCGTGAAATAGTAATGCTCTCTTCGACAAGCGGGTGGCACGGTGGCGCAGCGGTAGAGTTGCTGCCTTACAGCGCTCGCAGCGCCGGAGACCCGGGTTCGATCCCGACTACGGGTGTTGTCTGTGTGAAGTTTGTACGTTTTCCCTGTGACCTGCAGGGGCTTTACCCTGGGTGCTCCCATTTCATCTCACATTCTAAAGACGTGCAGGTTTGTAGGTTAACTGGTTTCTGTAAAAAGATTGTGACTTGTCCCAAGTGTGCAGGATAGTGTTAGTGTACGGGGATCATTGTTCGGCGTGGACACGGTGGGCCAAAGGGCTTGTTTCGATACTGTATCTTTAAACTAAACTAAACTAAAGTAAAGAGGGCCAAGTGGGAGTCGTTGATGGTAGGTTTAGTGCAGCTGCCACAGGAACCAGGTGCACATGAGTAGAGGTGATTTAATGCAGCGGGTAGTTGTGATCCTGAAACTGAATGAGCGGTGGAATTAGATCAAAGACAATTGCACATGCGTTGGGAAAGATTCTGGGAAGGAGGCCAAAGTGTGAGACGGAGTCTCAGTGTAAGAAAGTGGGATCAGTGTACACGCAGCAAACTCCCATTAACATCAGTTGTTAGAGGGATGGCTATTGCCCAGAGATCCACTTCCCTTCAAAACAGAACTGTTCAATCTTTCATGGCTACTTGGGGCGGCACGGTGGCGCAGCGGTAGAGTTGCTGCCTCACAGCACCATAGACCCGAGTTCGATCCTAACTACGGGTGCTGTCTGTGTGGAGTTTGTACGCGTAGGTTTGCGCGATGTGTTCATAAATTCATAAGTTCTAGGAGCAGAATTAGGCCATTCGGCCCATCAGGTCTACTCCGCTATTCCATCATGGCTGATCTACCTTTCCCTCTCAAGAATCTGTCAATTGCACCTTAAAAATATCCATTGACTTGGCCTCCACAGCTGTCTGTGGCAATGAATTCCACAGATTTCCCACTCTCTGACTAAAGAATCTCATTTCTAAAGGTATGTCCTTTTATTCTGATGCTATGGCCTCTGGTCCTAGTCTCCCCCACTAGTGGAAACATCCTCTCCACATTCACTCTATCCAGGCCTTTCACTATTTGGTCAGTTGGGAGTTCATATTCATCCCACACTCCACAAAGATGTACAGGCTAATTGGCTTCAGTAAAGATTGCGAATTGTCCCTAGTGTGTAGGATGATGCTGGGGTATGGGTGATTGCTGGTCGGTACGGGCTCGGTGGGCCGAAGGGCCTGTTTCAGCGCTGTAGCTGTAAAGCCTAAAGTCTACTTGGGAGGGATGGCAGAGATTGGGATTGGAGTCAGAAAACCAATGGGACATCATCTGCTTGTGTGGGTCTAGTCCCATGTCAGGATATCCCATGACATGTAGAAACAAGGAACTGCAGATGCTGGTTAATACACAGGACACAAAGCACTGGAGTAACTCGGTAGGTCGGGCAGCATCTCTGAAGAAAATGGATGTGACGTTTCAGGCCGAGACCCTTCTTCAGACTGTTTATGTGGGCGGGAACAAGGATTCATGCCTACTATGTTCTGTTGTGCTGAAGCAAAGCAAGAATTTCACTGTCCTATCAGGGACACATGACAATAAACTCTCTTGACTTGACTTGACTTGAAAGCTGGAAGTGAGGAGAAGCCCCCCCCCCACTGCAGCCCTTAACTTCACAAACCATGACTCTTCAAACCCGTCTCACACCTACTGTTCTTATCTCTGTACTTTGTTCCAACCATCTACCTGTCAACAAATCCCTCCTGGCTGTTGTCGACCTATTGCCTGCCACGCTTTGTCCTGCCTCTCTCCTTCCCCATCTGTCTCCCCACAATCAGTCTGAAGAAGGGTCCTGACCTGAAACGTCACCTATCAACATTGTCCACAGGTGCCACCTGATGTACTCCAGCACTCTGTGTTCTTTCCTCCTCTCTCCCGCCCACCTCCAACCCACACACTGACCTTCGAACAGCTGAGGATGACCTGTGTTCAACTGAACTGTCAACACAGCCCAGAGAGAAGAAACTATGAATGATTATTGAGCTCAGCAGGTGGACAGATCACACACCAGCTCACGGAGTGGACACTGGGTGTTCTTTGGTTTAGTGAGCAGATTGTGACAAGTCAAATATCATCAGCAACTGGTCACACAAAATAAAGTTGGGAGAGAAGCATAAAATAGTTTCTATAACATAAAGAACTTCAGGGCATTCTCATTTTTCTGGGCAGCTCCTGTTGATAAATGTTTTTTGGCTGCTACACATAGGGGAGTGAGCAGGAAGTTAAATAAGTCTGCCTTTGGGAGGGTGCCTTATAGCGCCAAACACCTGGGTTTGATCTTGACTACGGGTGCTGTCTCAGTGTACGTTCTCCCTGTGACCGTGTGGGTTTTCCCCAGGTGCTCTGGTTTCCTCCCACACTACAAAGACGTAGAAGGTTTGTTGGTTAATTGGCTTCGGTAAAAAAAACTGTAAAACTGTCCATAGTGTGTAGGATAGGATAGTGCTGGTGAATGGGGTGATCACTGGTTGGTTCGGACTCAGTGGGCCGTCGAGCCAGTTTCCGCACTGTAGTTCTAAAAATCTCTTGTCCTAATTTGCTTAGCCTCTTCCTGTAGCTCAGGCCCTCGGGTCCGAACAACATCCTTGTAACACTTCTCTGCACCCTTTCCAGCTTAACAACTTCCTTCCCGTAGCAGGGTGACCAATAATTCAACACAGTACCCTTCTTCAGTACTTGTGTGTGGCTTGATTGTACTCATGGACAGTCTGATTTGACTGCATAGCACGTAAACAAAGGTTTTCACAGTATCTTAGTGCATGTATTGTGACAATATTAAACCAACACCCAATACCAATTCCTTTCACTGTCGGAAGATGCAGCAATTCTGCTGACACACAGAATCAATGACCAAGAAAGCACACAGGTGCATGGATGGAACAGGTTTAGAGCGATATGGGCCAAATACAGGCAGGTGGGACTAGTGTAGAATGGGGCCTGTTGGTCGGCAGGGCGTTGGGCCGAAGGGCCTGTTTCCTTGCCGTATGACCCTATAATGGCCTGTTTGCTAAATTCCCATCCAATATCCAGCGTCAGTGATTGTACAGCTGATGTTTGAGCCACCAGTTAATAACGCTCTGCAGAGTGAGCAGATATTTCAACAACTTTTAATAGAGAATAATGCAGTGAGGGGGATTTCAAATGGAGACAAATATGTTTTTGCTGGTTGTGTGGAAAAACTACTGCTTGTTCATTGATTCCCATGTGAAGATCGGAGCCTGCCTGTGTGCTATATTTTAAGGGTATTGTCCTGATAAATGTTTCCTGTTCTTTCCCCTTGGTGACAGGCATTCCACCACGCCAATAATACTATGAAACCAAGCTCAATAATTTATCGATTTAAAGCGTTTACAGCTTATTGCTTCTTTGAGACTCTCGCTCTCCCCCGAGCTGTGACTATCTTTGCTGCAGAATCTTCCGTCAGCTATTCTGGTTGGCAGTTTGTTATTGGGAACTAGGAACATTGATTCTAGCATCTCTGTTGTCTTCAGTGCAGTTTTTATAATTCTCTTGTATTTCTATCTCTGCCTTCTTCTCTTCCACAGAAACCTTTTGCAATTCAGCCAGCTTCAGAGAATCCATTTCTCCTGCTTTTGCAATTGTAGTCAGAATATACGCATTTTAATATTTGCATTTGCATTGTGTTTCACCTCTGTACTCTATATCTGTGCCTCTCAGCATGGTGGCGCAGTGATGGAGTTGCTGCCTTACAGCGCTTACAGAGCCAGAGACCCGGGTTAAATCCCGACTACAGATGCTGTCTGTACGGAGTTTGCACGTTCTTCTCGTGACCTGCGTGGGCTTTCTCCGAGATCTTCGGTTTCCTCCCACACTTCAAAGACGTACAGGTTTGTAGGTTAGTTGGCTTGGTATAAAATGTAAATTTCCCCTAGTGTGTTTAGGATAGTGTTAATGTGCGGGGATGGTTGGTCAGTGCGGACTCGGTGGCTGAAGGGCCTGTTTCCGCGCTGTATCTCAAAACTAAACTAAACTAAACTCATTGTCTCTCTGTCTGTTTCCCCCTAAATATCTCAGTGTGTGTGTGTGTGTGTGTGTGTGTGTGTGTGTGTGTGTGTGTGTGTGTGTGTGTGTGTGTGTGTGTGTGTGTGTGTGTGTGTGTGTGTGTGTGTGTGTGTGTGTGTGTGTGTGTGTGTGTGTGTGTGTGTGTGTGTGTGTGTGTGTGTGTGTGTGTGTGTGTGTGTGTGTGTGTGTGTGTGTGTGTGTGCCCCTCTTTAATCAAACATTAGTGGACTTTAGATAGAAAGAAATTGGCTGGAGTAACTCAGCATCTCTGGAGAGATGAAATGGGTGATGTTTTAGGTCGAGACTCTTCTTCAGACTTAATGGACTTTATCTTGCACCAAAAGTTATTCATGTTATTCCGTTGATCTTATATTTAATCATGTATAGTTTTTCTGCGGACTGGTTCGCACACAACAAAAGCTCTTCACTGTAAATGTGACAATAAACTAATCTCTTTCAATCTCTAACTGCCTCGCCCTGTTCTCTCCCTCTTTTCATCATTCTCTCAATCTCTCTTCCTGTTTGTTTTAATCTGTCTTTCTGTTGCATCTAAAGACACAAAGGTTTTGGAGCTTTGGTTTAACAGCGGGTCAGGCAGCATCTCTGGAGAACATGAATGGACGACATTTCGGGTCAGGACCCTTCTTCAGACTCGAACCATCGTCTATCCATGTCCTCCAGAGATGCTGCCTGACCCGCTGAGTTACTCCAGCACTTTGTGCCTGTATTTGTAAAGCAGCATTTGCAGTTCCTTCTGTCTACCTTTCTGTTGCAATTTCTCTCTTTGCATCCCAGCCTCTCTCCCACCTCTTTCTTCTCCCCCCCCCCCCCCTCCCTCCATCTATCTGTGTGTCTCTTTCTTTGACTCTGTCTCTCCCACCGTTTGTTCCCTTGTCAGCCTCCATCTCCATCTACTCGCCAGGAATTTTTACAGCAACGAACCGGGACATTTTTTGATCTCGCTGCACCTTATTCTTCGGGGAGTTGATGAGCCAAACATTTTGTGAAGAGCTTGTTGCATTTACCGTGTTATTTAAAAATTGTAGACACTATGAAAACTCACCAACATGATTCCATCAACAAAACCAATGCTTTATGAAATTTTGTAGATATTACACAACATTTGAAAACATTGTCATGACATGATAAGTCTTGATCAACACATGCAGCAATGCTCGTGTCCGCTTGAGTTTTTTTCGAGAATCTAAATAAAGTTGAGTATAGAAGCTGGGATAGTGTGTTCAAGTTGTACAAGATGCTGGCGAGGCCACATTTGGAGTTCTGTGTTCAGTTTTGGTCACCCTACTTTCGAAAATATGTCATTAAAGCTGGAATGGGTGGAAAGAGAAAATTTATCAGAATGTTGCCAGGACTTGAAGGCCTGAGCTATAGGGCAGGTTGGGCAAGCTAGGACATTATTCCTTGGAACGCAGGAATATGACTGGTACAACTATAGACTGTATAAGATCATGATAGGCTAGATGCACAGTCTTATACCCAGAGTAGGAGAATCAAGAACCAGAGGTTAAGATGAGAGGAGAAAGATTTAACAGGAACCCGAGGGGCAACTTTTTCACCAGATGATGGCGGGTGTACGAATAGATGATGGCGGGTGTACGGAACGAGCTGCCAGAGGAGGTAGTTCAGGCAGGTATATCAGAACATTTAGGAATTGTGTAGAGGAATATTGACCAAACACAGTACGTGGGACTAGTGTAGAGGGGGCAAGTTGGCCGAAGGGCCTGTTTCCGTGCTGTATGACTGTATGACTCTAATCCCATCCAACGGACATTGAATATGAAGGTTGAGTGGAGAGGGAGGAGGTCGAGTAATTGAGCAGCGGTTGTCTGAGACATCATCATCTGGGCGTGGATTAAAAATTTTGGGGCAAAGATACAAGAGGTTTTGAAGAAAACTCTTAAAATGCAGAGATCCTGAAGGTGTTAGAAATGGAATGAAGTGGAGACATGAGACTGTGGATACTGGAGGGAAAAAAAGTGCTGCAACAACTCAGCAGGTCAGGCAGCATCTGTGGAGGGACATGGTCAGGCAACGTTTTGGGTCGGGAACCTTCTTCAGACTGTTTGGGGTGGGGGATGGTGGGGGAAAGAGAGCTGGATGAGAAGGAGGGGCAGGCCAAAGCCTGGCGAGCGATAGGTGGATAAAGGTGAGGAGGAAGGGGGTGTTTTTGATGGGCAGATAGTTGGACAAATGTCAGATCAGACACGACAAAAGAAATGAGAAGAGGATAGAGGAGGTGCGAATTGTGAAGCCAGAGGAAGAAATGGAGGAAAGAGAGAAAGGGGTGAGTGTTTAGGGAAGAGAGGGAGGAGAAAAGGGAGAGAGAGAGAAGGTGTGTGTGTGTGTGTGTGTGTGTGTGTGTGTGTGTGTGTGTGTGTGTGTGTGTGTGTGTGTGTGTGTGTGTGTGTGTGTGTGTGTGTGTGTGTGTGTGTGTGTGTGTGTGTGTGTGTGTGTGTGTGTGTGTGTGTGTGTGTGTGTGTGTGTGTGTGTGTGTGTGTGTGTGTGTGTGTGTGTGTGTGTTGGTTTGCCAATTTATTTCTTTATTTTTAGATTTAGAGATATAGCGTGGAAACAGGCTCTTCGACCCACCAACTCCCCGCCAACCATGATCACCCCGATACTAACACTATCCTACTCACTGGGAATAATTTACAATTTTTACCGAAGCCAATTATCCTACAGACTTGCACGTCTGTGGAATGTGTGAGGAACCCGGAGCACCCGGAGAAAACCCACTCGGGTATTAAGCAGAACATGCAATCTGGGTACAGACAGTACCCGTAGTCTGGATCAAACCCGAGTGTGTGGAGCTGTAAGGCAGCAACTCTACCGATGTGCCACCCGTGTCCCTAGGTAGGTTTGTTACCTACAATGGGAGAGTTCAAACTGTTAGGTTGTAAGCTACCCGAGTGGAATATGAGGTGTTATGTCTCTGATGCTTTGACATGTGCAATGACAAACCTTTTGACGGTACTCTCTCGTTTTCCACAGTCGTTATGCGCCTACTAGCGAGCAGCGTGGAAGATCATTCTGGGAGCACGACCGCTTGATGCCTGAGTAAATGTTGGCAGCTTGTATCTTCACCTTGTCTTGCTGTCTCTGTCTCCCAGCTATACGCCGCACGTCACAATGCCCACACAGAGAGGCTGTGGCACTGGAGGGCACCTCTTCCTGGCCTTGATCCTCGGAGTTACCCTGTGCCTGACAACGCATGGCTTGGATTACGACAATACTCCCAGATGGACAACATGGATACAAGGTAAACATTCTGGCGCTGACATGACGAGGCAGCACGGCGGCGCAGCGGTAGAGTTGCTACCTTACAGCGCTGGGTCCTGAGTTCAATCCCGAAGAATTTAGAAGATTGAGAGGGGATCTTATAGAAACTTACAAAATTCTTAAGGGGTTGGACAGGCTAGATGCAGGAAGATTAATAATAAATAAATAAATAAATGCAGGAAGATTGTTCCCGATGTTAGGGAAGTCCAGGACAAGGGGTCACAGCTTAAGGATAAGGGGGAAATCCTTTAAAACCGAGATGAGAAGAACTTTTTTCACACAGAGAGTGGTGAATCTCTGGAACTCTCTGCCACAGAGGGTAGTTGAGGCCAGTTCATTGGCTATATTTAAGAGGGAGTTAGATGTGGCCCTTGTGGCTAAGGGGATCAGGGGGTATGGAGAGAAGGCAGGTACGGGATACTGAGTTGGATGATCAGCCATGATCATATTGAATGGCGGTGCAGGCTCGAAGGGCCGAATGGCCTACTCCTGCACCTAATTTCTATGTTTCTATGTTTCTATGATTACAGACGCTGTCTGTGCGGAGTTTGTACGTTCTCCCTGTCACCGTGTGGGTTTTCTCCGGGTGCCCCGGTTTCCTTCCACACTCCCACAGACCAACGTGTTTGTAGGTTAATTAACTTGGGGTAAAATTGTAAAATGGTTCCTAGTGTGTAGGTTGGTGCTAATGTACGAGGTGGTCGCTGGTCGGCATGGACACGGTGGGCCGAAGGGCCAGTTTCCATGCTGTATCTCTCAAGACTAAAGTATGAATCAGAGGCTGTATATTGAGACTGCTAAGTAGCGAATACCATAATGCAGTGTCCAGGGTATGAAGTGTGATTCTATGGTTAGGTAACGGGTGTTTTACAGAGGGGTCATAAATGGGCACGCTCTCCATGGGGTTCAAGGTCAGTTTATTGTCACAGGTACCTTAAGGTACAGTGAAATTGTGTTGCTTTACAATATTATAGTGGGCTTAGTTTAAAGATACAGCGTGGAAACAGGCCCTTCGGCCCGCCGAGTCTGCGCCGACCAGGGGTTAATTAGAGATTACCTAAAATTGTCAGATCCAATGTCCACACCCTGGTGGAATATGAGGTGCTGCTCCTCCAGTTTGCATGTGGCCTCACTCTGACAGTGGAGGAAACCTCTAACTGAAGTCAAGTGGTTTGTTCATAAATGTATCAGTTATAGGAGTAGAATTAGGCCGTTCGGCCCATCGAGTCTACTCCACCATTCAATCATGGCTGATCTATCTTTCCCTCTCAACCACATTCTCCCGCCTTCTCCCCATGACCCCTGACACCCTGAGTGATCAAGATTTGTCAATTTCCGCCTTAAAAATATCCATTGACTTGGCCTGCACACCCATCTGTGGCAATGAATTTCACAGATTCACCACCCTCTGACTAAAGAAATTCCTCCTCATCTCCTTTCTAAAGGTACATCCTTTTATTATGAGGCTATGACCTCTGATCCTAGACTCTCCCACCCATGAAAACATCCTCTCCACATCCACTCTATCCAGGCCTTTCACTATTCAGTAGGTTTCAATGAGATTCCCCCCTCATCCTTCTAAACTCCAGCGAGTACAGGCCCAGTGGCGTCAAACGCTCACCATAAGTTAACCCACTCATTCCCGGGATCATCCTCGTAAACCTCCTCGAGACCCTCGACAACGCCAGCGTTCCTCGTTCCTCAGATATGGGGCCCAAAACTGCTCACAATACTCCAAATGCAGTCTGAGCAGTGCCTGTTACATCCCTGTAGAGAGAATAGATCACAGTTGGTTATCAGTTGAACTGGAGGCCTCAGTAATCTTCTACTCTCTGTACTTGTCTATTTGCATCAGATTAGAACTTGTTAGAACACCATTGCTGTGGCTTTTGCTGCTTCATGTTGGAAATTGTGATTCAGAATGTCAGGCCCAGATTAATACAGCTGTGGCTGCAGTCTCATGCTGAGGTAGTTGTCCAGGGGCACAAGTATTGGGTCGGAGACGTGGTTTGTAGAAACAAAGAAACAGCAGATGCCTGTATATACTAAAGTTAGACACAATGTGTTCAATTTCAAGTTCAAATTTATTTCTCACAGGCACCATAAGGTGCAGTGAAATGTAATTTACCATGCAGCGTTACAATTAACAAAGGACACAATACACAACATAATTCAACACGGGCATCGACCACAGCATTCTTCACTGTGGTGGAAGGCAATACAGTTCAGACAGTCCTCCTCCTCCTCCTCCTCCCTTGTTCACCCGTGGTCGGAGCCCTGACCCTCCATAGTCGCAGCTACAGACGGCCCAATGTTCAAGCCCTCTGGTCAGGATGGTCGGATGTCGGGAGAAGTCGAGTACACCCCGGGGCACGGAGCTCCCAAATCGGCCACCTCCTTACCGGAGACCGTGGCTTCAAGATGTTGTAGGCCGCAGGCCGGCGGTCGGAGCTCTTCTCCGGCGACCCCCCGGCGAGGGATCGCTCGCTCCACGCCTGAAGCTCCACAGACCGAGACTCCAAGATGTTGTAGACCGAAGGCCAGTGGTCGGAGCGCTTCCCCCGGCAAGGGGGTCCGCGATGTTAAAGTCCCCGCTGCGCCGCTGCTGAAGCTCTGGGCCCGACTCCAGGAAAGGCCGCACCAAACCAGCCGTAAGGCCACGAGTAGGGAGGGGGCCGAAGAAGCGACGAGGAAGGAAATCGCATCTCCGTCGAGGTAGGTGCCTGAAAAACGGTTTCCCCCTACCCCCCCCCCCCCCCCCCCCCACCACCCCCCACACAAGACTGACAGAGAAACAACATACAGAGACATATTTTCAACATACTAAAATAGACAAAAATAGTCGCAGCGTCACCGGAAGCTGGAGTAACTCAGCAGGTCATGCAGCATCTGTGAAGAAAAAGAGTGGGTGACATTTCAGGTCGGTACCCTTCTTCAGACTGAAGTCAGTCCCGACCCAGAGTGTCACATATCCTTTGTCTCCAGAGATGCTGCCTGGCCTGCTGAGTTAGTCTGTGGGATGTAGGGTGTTGCTTGCCTTCAGAATTCACCTGTCATTGCCTCATCTCATTGCATTTGCTAACTCCTCTCCATTCTTTTAGTCTGGATGATGAGACTAGTGAAAGGCTTGGATAGAGTGGATGTGGAGAGGATGTTTCCACTAGTGGGAGAGTCTAGGACTAGATGTCATAGCCTCAGAAATAAGGGACATTCTTTTAGGAAGAAGATGAGGGGGGATTTATTTAATCAGAGGGTGGTGAATCTGTGGAATTCTTTGTTACAGGATGCTGTGGAGGCCAAGTCAGTGGATATATTTAAGGCAGAGATAGATTCTTGATTAGTATGTGTGTGAGAGGTTACGGGGAGAAGGCAGGAGAATGAGGTTAGGAGAGATAGATAGATCAGCCATGATTGAATGGCGAGTAGACTTGATGGGCTGAATGGCTTAACTCTACTCTTAATGGCTTAACAATTCCTCCACTTTGATGACCTCGAAAAGATCATCCACACATTTATCTCCTCCCGCCTAGATTACTGCAACTCTCTTTACACTGGCATCAGCCAATCTTCCCTGTCCCGCCTGTAACTGGTCCAAAACTCCGCAGCGAGACTCCTGACAGGCACCCGAAAAAGGGACCACATCACCCCGATCCTGACCTCTCTCCACTGACTCCCTGTGCGGTTCCGTATACATTTCAAGACCCCCTTCTATGTCTACAAAGCCCTCAATGGGCTTGCCCCCTCCTACATTAAAAGCCTTCTCACCCACCACTCCACCTCCAGGTCCCTCAGATTGGCCGACTTGGGGCTGCTGAATATCCCGCGGTCTAGGCATAAGCTTAGGGGTGACCGCGCCTTTGCGGTTGCAGCTCCTAGACTGTGGAACAGCATCCCTCTTCCCATCAGAACTGCCCCCTCCATCGACTCCTTTAAGTCAAGACTAAAAACTTATCTATACACCCAAGTTCCTGACGTCCACTGAGCGAGGGCTATATGTATATATGTATGTAGTTTGTTTGTTTATACTATTCTTATAACAAATGTAAAGCACTTTGGCCAACGAGAGTTGTTTTATAAATGTGCTATATAAATAAATGTGACTTGACTTGACTACTCCTATCACTTATGACCTTATGAAGGGTCCTGACCTGAAACATTGACTGTCCGTTTCCCTCCGCAGATGCTGTTTGACTCGCTGTATTCTTCCTGCTGCTGCTCCTTTTTGTTTGCTACATTCTGCTATATTGTTATCTCACTAGCTGCACAGCCTCGAGTTCCAAGTTTATCGAATAATGTTACGTGGCATAGGCTGGTAGAGCCGCTGCCTCGCCGCGCCAGAGACCCTGGTTTGTTCCAGACCTCAGGTGCTGTCTGTGCGGAGTTAGCACGTTCTTCATGTGACCGCGTGGGTTTCCTCTGGGTGCTCCAGTTCTCTCCCACAACCCAAAGACGTGCGGGGTCAAGTCAAGTCAAGTCAAGTTTATTTGTCACATACACATACGAGATGTGCAGTGAAATGAAAGTGGCAATGCTCGCGGACTTTTGTGCAAAAGACAAACAACAAAACAACCAATTGTAGATCAATTGGTCCACACGGGCAGAACCAGAGGTCAGGACCAAACCCAGGTCTCTGGCGCTGTGAGGCCGCAGTTCTGCTTTGCTTCCATTAGGGAAAGGATGGCCTAAGGAGTATAAAGTCTCTAAAGTCTAAAGATCTCTTTCATCTCCAGGAGTCCCCTTGCATCCCTTATAAGCACTGGTAATTGTTGCATTGTGTGTACGACTGTCAGATTCCACACATATTTGCACATTATATCCTGCTTGCTGCTGTGATGATTCAGATCTAATGCAGCCTAGAAAACCATACTGTTGTGTGGGATACAGTAATTAAAACAAAAACAACAAGCAAAGCATCTCTCCTACGTTGAGTGACTAATATTCTTCTGCACGGCAGCCCAGTGGACTGATGTAGGATATGCATGGTGCTTTCAAACTATTGAAACAAGGAGCTGCTGGATTACAAAATAATAACATGCAAAATGCTGGAGTAATTCAGCAGGTCGGCCATCAGATCTGCAGGATCGTAGATGGGTTTTGGGTCGGGAAACGAGAGAAGGGTCCCAACCCGAAACATCATCTATCCATGTTCTCCAGAGATGCTGCTGGACCCGCTGAATTACTCCAGCATTTCACGCCTTGAAAAGGGAAGCACAGTGATGCAGTGGTGGAGTTGCCGTCTAACAGCGCCAGAGACACAGGTTCGATCCTGACTATGGGGTGCTGTCTGTACGGAGTTTGTATGTTCTCCCTGTGACCTGTGTAGGTTTTCTCCGGGTGCTCCAGTTTCCTCCCACACTCCAAAGTCATATAGGTTTGTAGGTTACACAAAAAAGCTGGAGAAACTCAGCAGGTGCAGCAGCATCTATGGAGCGAAGGAAATAGGCAACGTTTCGGCCCGAAACGTTGCCTATTTCCTTCGCTCCATAGATGCTGCTGCACCCGCTGAGTTTCTCCAGCTTTTTTGTGTAACCTTCAATTCTCCAGCATCTGCAGTTCCCTCTTAAATACTAGGTTTGTAGGTTAATTGACTTTGGTAAAATTGTAAATTGCCCCCAAGTGTGTAGGGTAGTACTAGTGGTGATTGCTGGTCAGTGTGGACTCGGTGGGCCACAGGGCCTACTTTTGTGCTGTAGCTCCAAACTAAACCACATTGAAGCCATAATTCGTACTCAGTGCTCACCTCACCCCCTCTACATCTAACCCCTCCCGCCTGCCATTTCATTGAATTCCTCATTGCTTTTAGCATGTGGTTTTAATGACTTCCCATTTCATTCATCTGTGTAGTCAGCTGAACCACCTTAGGTCATTAACACCTCACCACTTCCTACACAGAGAAGCTTCTCCTCAACTGCTTATTGGGTTTTTTGCTGGTTCTATAAGGTCCCTTCTTGTGTTCCCAGCATAAAGGCACAGGATAAAGGGAATAACGTTTAGTGCACGACAGAGACCAGTAAGGTTCGATTAAAGATAAGCCGAGGGTATTCAGTGGATATTTTTAAGGCAGAGATAAGATCGATTCTTGATTAGTACGGGGCTCAGATGTTATGGGGAGAAAGAAGGAGAATCGGTTAAGGATGGAGAGATAGATCAGCCATGATTGAACGTCGGGGTAGAATTGATGGTCCGAATGGCTTAATTCTACTATCACTTGTGACCAGATGACGTTATGAGGGTCTTGAATGAGGTTGATGGTAGCTCATGACCACTATCTAGTTGCTGGTGTTTGGTCTCTTGCGTCATCTGCAGCCTTGTGTCTTTGCTTCCAGGACTCTGCTGTCAATCCCACATTATAAATATGCATCAGCTTCCATTCACCCACGTGTCCTGGTCCTGATTTGTTCTGCCCTTTTTCCCACCTCTAGATCCCCCCCTCCCCCCCAACCCTACTTCCAGTGTGAAGAAAGGTTCTGGTCTGAAGAAGGGTCTCGACCCAGATGTTACCTATTTCCTTCGCTCCATAGATGCTGCCTCACCTGCTGAGTTTCTCCAGCACTTTGTGTCTATCTTCTTTATAAACCAGCACCTGCAGTACTTTACTACCAGACCCAGCAGCCATAGCCTCAGAATAAAAGGACGTACCTCTGGAAAGGAGATGAGGGATTTCTTTAGTCAGAGGGTGTAAATCTGTGGAATTTATTGTCACAGTTGTCTGTGGATGCCAAGTCAATGGATATTTTTAAGGCGGAGTTTGACAGATTCTTGATTAGTAATGGTGTCAGGGGTTATGGGGAGAAGGCAGGAGAATGGGCTTTGGAGGGAATGATAGATCAGCCATGATTAATGGTGGAGTAGACGTGATGGGCGGAATGGACAAATTCTGCTCCTAGAACTTATGAACTTATGCTTACATTTTAAAGCCCTCATCGCTGTTGTGAAGTGTTGAGCTTGAAGCTGAGCTCTGTATTCCTCCAGGCTTCTCATACTGTCAATTATTGACTCAATCCTTCAATTCCTGAGCTTGGCGTATTTTACTGAAGGGATATGAGTGTGTTTGGTTTCTGTTTAAACGTCTCATGCCTCCAAATGTTGGCAAATGCTGTTGGATTCATAGAGACAGCTCCGTCTCATGCATCTTGACGCAGCTGAGAGAGCCCACACCTGCTGGGGCTCTGGTCTTGAGGGATTGGGAGGAGAAACCGGAACCATTTAATGAGCAGGTTCTGCAAAAGTACAGTGCAGAGAAAAATCTGATCATCAGCCAACTCTGGAAGACAGTTCATGTGCATTTTGGTGTGAGTGTTTTTTCTGTTCCAGGGCCAGCCTTGGTAATAGTTTACAATCCAGTCACAGGTACACAGGGAGTTGCTTTGATGGGGCCAGGGCTGCCCGTGTGGGACATTTTGTGTAAATATGACAAGTGTCTTTCTGAAGGATTAGGCGGGGACATTTTCTGTTGCTGGGTAACAGGGGATTTTTTTCAGGGGATTTCACTTTCATTTTCTAATTCTGGTGTCTGTACATACATGTGCATATCTCTGTGTTAATGTGCGTGTCTGTGCCTGCGGGTGTGTGCCCTTTGCCAATGTGTATGCACGTGGGTGTGTGCGTGTGCCTGCGCACGTCTGGGCCTAAGCATGTATGTGTCTGCGACAGTGTGTATTTCAATGAGGGTAGGTGCGCATGCATGTGTGCGCATGCGTGGGTGAGTGCATGTGTGTGAGTGTGCAGCTGTATCTGCACATGAGTGTGCACGTGTGAATGTGTCTATGTGTGAGTGTGCACAAGTGTGTGAGTGTGCATGCATGAGTGGGTGCATGAGTGCATGCGTGAGCGTGCACGAGTGAGTGTGCATGTGCGTATGTGCGTGTGCATGTGTGAGTGTGCATGCGTGAGTGTGATGATCATGGAACAATGTAGTAGTGGCTGACTGCTTTCAATCTCTGTTTAAAAAAGAACTGCAGATGCTGGAAAAATCGAAGGTAGACAAAAAATGCTGGAGAAACTCATCGGGTGAGGCAGCATCTATGGAGAGAAGGAATTGGTGAAATTTCGGGTCGACACCCTTCTTCAGCTACCTGCTTTGTATCTCTGTTCCTTTGTTGTATTCACAGACTGCCCTGGAGTAATCTAGAGCCCCCGCCTTAGCCCTGAGGTGTCGTCATTGTAAGAAACGCAGCGGGCAATTTGTGAGCAGTGGGATTTCACAGAAGTTTAGCTGTTTTTGTTAGCATGTTATTTGAAGGGAATACATTGACGGTGATATCCAGGGTATTAACACCCATCCCCACCCCTAGAAGCCCACGGTGTGATCTTCCACATGTCCCTATGAAAACCAATGCCTGTTGGTTCAACATCTCACTGAGAGACATCTTCCAACAGCACCTTCCCTACTGTTCTGGGCTGTATGCTCTGGTGACATGTACATGGATGGACCGGTACATGGACGAAGAGGCTTACAAGGATAGTTCAAAGTTCATATGTCATAGGAGCAGAGGTAGGCCATTCAGCACATCAGGTCCATGCTGCCATTCAATCATAGTTGATCTATCTTTAATTAGCTTTTAATTGTTAATTTTAATCGCTATTTGTCTTCCATACAAATTGCAAATTATCCCAAGTGAATAGGATAGTTCTCCCTGTGACTGCATGGATGCTCTGGTTCCCCCCCGCACTGCAAAGATATACAGGTTTGTAGGTTAATTAGCTTTGGTAAAATTATAAATTGTACCTAGTGTGTAGGATAGTGCTAGCGCACAGGGTGATCGATAGTTGGGGCGGACTCGGTGGGCCGAAGAGCCTATTTCCACACTGTATCTCTACAATCGACTTATTGTTGTTGATTCATCCAACAGCAGCAGTATCATCGGCGAACTTAAAGATTGAGTTGTCATTGTACTTGGCCACAGGGTCATGGGTGTAGAGAGAGTAACGCCAGAAGTAGAGAGAGATTACATGATGGAAAATTGTATGAAAGGACACTGTGCCACCACCGCATATTCATTAAGAATAGGCCAAGTTTGTTGTTCAAAGCAGGGCTTTAGCTTCAGCTTCAGCTCCTGGGCGATATTGAAATCCATCAACTATAGCTTGTATGGTTTTTGTTTGGGTTCTCGATAAACCATTTTGTTAATGGGCTCCAATGTTGCTTTTGTTGTTTTGGCTGCTATTGTGCCGTCAATCCTGCAGAAATTGCAAAAAAATGAGTCTAAGGAAGGGTCTCGACCCGAAATCACCTATTCCTTCCCTCCAGAGATGCTGCCTGCACCGCTGAGTTACTCCAGCTTTTTGCGTCTATCTTCTGAATAAATACCCTTGATGGTCACTGCACCAGAAAGGAGCAAGAATAGAAGCCGTGATCTTGGGAGACTCTGACAGCACGGTGCCATGCCTTGCCTCGAGCGAGCAGTGATAGTTAACAGAGTAATGAAAGCGATAAAAATCACTCATTATTTTGCTGCAGCTGTGGCTCCCAGCTCGTGAGCTGTGCCAGTGCCTGTGTTATCGCTGGATGTCGTTGTTGAGGGAGTGGGTGGGAGGTAAGCTGGGTTAATGGCCACTGTCTGCCATGCGGCTGGACCCAGCAGGACATTCTGGGACATGTACAATTTATTTGTTGTCATTTGAACCCCATTGAGGTTCAAATTAAATGTTGTTTCTGCAGTCATACACACAAGGAAAAAGAACCAAGACACAACACAATTTACACAAACATCCATCACAGCGCATCTCCTCCTCGCTGTGATGGAAGGCAAAGTCTTATCTCTCCCCTGCACTCCCCATTCTCCTCCCGATGTCAGAGTCAAAGCCCCCAGCGGGCGATGGTAAGTGTCCCGCGGCCATTAAAGCAGCGCCGGGCGATGCAAGGCCGTGCTCCGGGTCTTGGTGTTGGAGCCCCCGGCGGGCGCTAGCAAGTCCTGTGGCCATTTAAAGCCGCGCTGGGCGATGTAAGGCCCTGCTCCAGGTAATTTTCAACCCCGCAACTCGTGGAGCATACTGTGGCTCCAGCAAACAGTTAAATGCCACCAAAATAGACTTGGGTGCCCAGGGTGGCTCTGGGGCCAGTTCCTCACATTGCCAGTGCACAGTGCTAGAGACCTGGGTTTAATCCAGGTAAAGGGAATAATATTTAATGTGTGATAAAGTCCAGTAGAGTCCGATTAAAGATGGTCTGGGGGTCTCCAATGAGGTAGATTGCAGTGACAGTTTTCAGACCGTGACACATTCTGCAGGTGTCTGAACGGTTATACTGGGAGGCAGCTTTGTCCCGCTGTTGTTTCTTGGCCATGCTTGATCATCACGGAGGGCTTTCTTCTACCACTTGAGATTGTTTGACTTCCTAGAAGGCCGTGGAGGCCAAGTCAGTGGATATTTTAAAGGTAGAGATAGGTAGACTCTTGATTAGTACGGGTTGTCAGAGGTTACGGGGAGAAGGCAGGAGAATGGGGTTAGGAGGGAGAGATAGATCAGCCACGATTGAATGGCGGAGTAGACTTGATGGGCCGAATGGCCTATTTCTACTCCTATCATTTATGACCTCATGACTTGGACGCAGCAAACCTGGCCGTCACCTGCGAATGTACCCCGCGGTTCACCTGCGATTTCCGGTTGGGGAACATTCGGATTGTCTTCGTCAGCTCACAGTCTTCCCCGCACTTGGTGATGAAGTCAGTCACGCCAGTGGAGTACTCATTCAAGATCCTGCGGAATCCCTGAACACGGACCTGTCCACTGACTCGAAGCAGTCGCATTGGAAGTTGCCTGTGTCCGCTGGCCAGCGTTGAACGGCTCTCTGTACCGGATTCTTCTGATCTAGTTTAAGTTCAGTTAGTGCCTACCGGCTGAGGCCAGGCCTTCAACGCTATGTGTAACTATCTGGTAATTGTCACAGCACTGTCTGCCAGATCAAGCTGTGTCCATGTACGAGGCCGTTCCTCACCATATAATTGCAATGATGCATTAATTACTGCATCGGCGGCTGTTGGATGCTTCGGGATGGATGAATGCTTGGGAACCTGCTGCAGAAACTGAAGACCACGTATTGTTGGCTATCGTACTCAGCATGGTTCAAATCATATGGAGAGAGAAGGCAGAAACAAGCCCTTCAGCCCAACAAGTCTGTGCCGCCCACCAAGCACCCATTTACCCTAACCATGCATTAGTCCTTTTTTATTCACCTCACCTACGGTGCAGCACGGTGGCGCAGTAGTAGAGTTGCTGCCTTACAGCGCCAGAGATCCGGGTTCAATCCTGACTACGGGTGCTGTCTGTATGGAGTTTGTATGTTCTCCGTGTGACAGCGTGGGTTTTCTCCGGGTGCTCCAGTTTCTTTCCACATTCCAAAGGCCATCAGATTTGTAGGTTAATTTGGCTTCAGTAATATTTATAAATTGTCCTTAGTGTGTAAGATAGTACAGGAATCGGTTGGCCGAAGAGCCTGTCTCCACGCTGTGTTTCTAAACCAAACCTAATCATCAACTCCTGTCCCTACCTTCACCTACAATCGAGGGGGCAATTTACAGCAGGCATAAACTTACCAACCCAGACAGCTTTGGAGCGTGGAAGGACACGTGAATTACCAGCAACTGAACCGTATCCGCTCACCAACTATAGAGTCGTCCTGACCTCCCATCTACCTCATCAGGGACTTTGAACTCTGTTTAATCGTACTTTATTGGGACTTTATCTTGCACAATCCATTATTCCCTTTATCCTGTATCTGTACACTGTGGACGGCTCGATTGTAATCATGTATAGTCTTTCCGCTGACATGCAAGAAAAAAATGTTGTTGCGATAGCAGGCAACAAAAAATGTTTTCACTGACACGTGACAATAAACGACAATAAACTAGTTGAGTTTAGATTAGCTAAACTTGAACTAAAGGTATCACTAAATGAACTCAGGATGGAACCCAGGTCTCTGGCACTGTGAGGCAGCAGCTCTACCAGCTGTGCTGCCCTGCCCTTATTACTCACAGTAGATGCTGGAGTGCGTTGCCTTCAACAGAGTGGAGCTTCCACGTGTCACAATGCTGCCTTGTGACATCCTGAGGCTGTGAAAGGCACGCGGCCCAAATGCACGCTCTTAAAGGTACAGTCCAGTTCCAACGGTTTGCCTGATCGTCTGACATTGCATTGGACTGTTCCCTTTAAATATCCAGAGACCCGGGTTCGATCCTGGACACGGGTGCTCTCTGTACAGAGTTTGCACGTTCTCCCCGTGACCTGCGCGGGTTTTCGCTGGGTGTTCCGGGCTCCTCCCACACTCCAAAGGCAGGTGCACACACGTGCAGGTTTGTAGGTTAATTTGGCTTCAGTAAAAATGGTAAATTTCCCCTCGTGCTGGTGTACGGGGTGTGATCGCTAGTTGATGGGCCGAAGGGCCTGTTTCTTTCCACGCTGTATCTCTAAACTAAACTAACCTGAAATTCAACTGAGTGACAGCGAAGCAAATTAAAATAAATAGCCCAGCCAGTAAAGAGGCAGGGAGTTTAAAAAGGAACTGCAGATGCTGGAGAATCGAAGGTTACACAAAAAAGCTGGAGAAACTCAGCGGGTGCAGCAGCATCTATGCAGCGAAGGAAATAGGCAACGTTTCGGGCCGAAACCCTTCTTCAGACTGGATGCTGCTGCACCCGCTGAGTTTCAAGAGGCAGGGCGTTGTGTGTGTGTATGGAGTAAAAAGAGGGGATTTGCATTGTATTGAGTAATGATTTGGCATGTTCTTCCCTCTGGGTTGGGAATGTAGGAAGCATCGCTTGATGGACTGAAGACAGATTGCCACATGCTGACTCATAAATAAAGAATGAGTTGCTGCACCCTAATTGACACAGGGTAAAAATACAACAAGATTTCTGACATCCTCAGTCTTCTCCTATTCGTACCAAGCAATGTCTGGAGGGATGCTGTCCTATCTTCCTACAGGGGAGGCGATGAGATGCGGGCTAATTTTAAATAATTGAAATCGGGCATCGGTACATTTTTCTTTCGCCGATTTGAATTTGTTATTCGGCTGTCCAAAGATGGAGACAGTTTGCTGCTTATTTAAAAAATTAAAAAACGGCTGTAGAGCTCTGTGTGTCAGGCATCATCTTTAGAGACTTCAGACTTTAGAGACTTTACAGATCCAGCAAGGAAACGGGCTGTATGGATTTTGTACTCCCTGCGCTTATTCCGGGTGCTCCGGTTTCCTCTGACATTCCATAGACGTACAGGTTTGCAGGTTGATTTGGCTTCAGTAAATATTGCAAATTGTCTGGTGTGTAGGATAGTGCTAGTTTTAGAAGATTGAGGGGGGATCTTATAGAAACTTACAAAATTCTTAAGGGGTTATACAGACTAGATGCAGGAAGATTGTTCCTGATGTTGGGGAAGTCCAGAACAAGGGGTCACAGGTTAAGGATAAAGGGGAAATCTTTTAGGACCGAGATGAGAAAAACATTTTTAACACAGAGAGTGGTGAATCTCTGGAATTCTCTGCCACAGAAGGTAGTTGAGGCTATAGTTCATTGGCTATATTTAAGAGGGAGTTAGATGCGGCCCTTGTGGCTAAAGGGATCAGGGGGTATGGAGAGAAGGCAGGATAGTGAGTTGGATGATCAGCAATGATCATATTGAATGGCGGTGCAGGCTCGAAGGGCCGAATGGCCTACTCCTGCACATATTTTCTATGTTTAGTTTAGTTTAGAGATACAGCGCAGAAACAGGCCCTTCGGCCCACCAGATCCATGCTGACCAGCAATCCCCGCATATCAACACTATCCCACATACACTAGGGACAATTTTTACATTTAACAAGCCAATTTACCTACATACCTGGACGTCTTTGGAGTGTGGGAAGAAGCCGAAGATTTCCGTGCCAATTGGAATATGTTATTCAGCTGCACAAAGATGGAGACAGTTCACTGCTTAATTAGAAAACAAACTGCTGTAGAACTCAGCATGTCAGGCAGCATCTTTAGAAGATTTCCGTGCCACAGTGTACATGGTGATCGCTGGTTGACATGGACTCTGTGGGCCAAAGGATCTGTTTCCACATTGTGTCACTTAATTAGTAACCAAATAAACTAAAGTAAAGGACTCAGGTAGAGCAGACCACCAGGGGATCTTGGGAGTCCTCCTCTCTCCGCCCTTTGGTGGGGAGAGTGGTGACTCTGGCCTTCTGCCAACATCGACGGCTATATGGGACAGGTGGCACACCGGGATTGGAATTAAATGGCGGTGCATGCAGTTTTCTATGTTTCTATGTTTCTATAAAAGCATCTTTAGAAGATTTCCGTGCCACAGTGTACAGGGTGATCGATTATGTGCTCACGTTCTGGAACGCTACATCACAGAGGGAGAGACTTCTCTTTGTTGGAGAACCACCCACGATCTCTGGGGACTTTCAAGCCCTTCCATCTCCAGCGGAAGATGTGAGAATTAATAGAGGGAATGTGACACTTGATCAGTGCACAGTTAGGTCCAGCAGACACCAATAAAGGTGCTGTGTAGTTTACAAGGAACTGCCAAGGCTGGAATCTTGACCAAGACGCATAGTGCTGCCCTTAGTGATACAGCGTGGAAACAGACCCTTCGGCCCACCGAGCCGACGCTGACCAGCCATCACCCCGTACAACCTACAA
Organism: Leucoraja erinaceus; assembly: GCF_028641065.1. Lineage (NCBI taxonomy): Eukaryota > Metazoa > Chordata > Chondrichthyes > Rajiformes > Rajidae > Leucoraja > Leucoraja erinaceus. Next base: position 30,219,007 of record NC_073391.1, on the reverse strand, counting down.
ACCAACACGTCTTTGGGCTGTCACAGAGAGAACGTCGAACTCCGTAGAGGCAGCACCCGTGGTCAGGATCGATCCCGGGTCTCTGCCGCTGTAAAGAAGCAACTCTACTGCTGCGCCACCGTGCACTGAGGAACTCATTGGGACCACAATCTAGGCTTCTTCAGCTGTTGGACATTGAGGACACAGTCCAGTGGGGACACTCTTCAAATAAGGGAAGGGAAAGTTCCCCAGAGGGCCATGTGAGTGACCAGGTGGTTTTGTTTAAAGACATTCACTCTGACACAACTAAATCTATAGCTACTGAGAATGAATGAAGAGTTTTTGCAGTTTTTGTTTTGTATCTATTTTTTAATTCTGAATTGAGTTTAGTTTTGGAAAAGAAAAACTCTGCGGGTCAGGCAGCATGAAGAGGTGTCCCGACCCGAAACTTTGCCTCTCTGTTTCCTCCAGGGATGCCGCTTTGACCCGCTGAGATACTCCAGCACTTTGTATCCTCTAGTGTTGTATAGTGTTCAAGAACCTGATGGTTTAGTTTGTTTTTCTGTAGTTTGGTTTATTGTCACGTGTACCAAGGTACAGTGGAGGCTTTTTGTTGTGTGCTATCCAGTCAGTGGAAAGACTGACTGGGTTACAATCAAACCGTCCACAGTGTACAGATACAGGATAAAGGCAATCACGTTTAGTGCAAGATAAAGTCCAGTAAAGTCCAATTAAAGATAGTGCGAAGGTCTCCATTGGGGTAGATGGGAAGTCAGAACAGCTCTCTAGTTGGTGATGGGATGGATCAGTTGCCTGATAACAGCTGGGAAGAAAATGCCCCTGAATCTGGAGGTGTGCGTTTTCACACTTCTGTACCTCTTGCCTGATGGGAGCGTGGAGATGAGGGCGTGACAAGGTGAGGCTGGTCCTTGATTATTCTGGTGGCCTTGCCGAGGTTGCGTGGTGTAGATGGAGTAAATGGAAGGGAGGTTTTTGGGAAGAGAGTGTTTGTGCCTCCGTTCAGTCACATCAGAAGTACTACACGAGTATTTGGCCCCAGCATTGAAGCAGTAATAGTATGCTGTGTGACTAAAAACAATATGTTCACCAGGGAATCAGTAAACCGCTGTGCAATGCAGGTTAATGTTTACCTTTTGACCAAAGTGACAACGAAAACCTTGTTTGTTTTGGAAGCATCTGAATTATTTAGCAAACCTTGCCCTCTTGGGGTAACTCAGCGGGTCAGGCAGCATCTCTGCAGAACATGGATAGGTGACATTTCAGGTTGGGACCCTTCTTTGCCTTCCTTAACCCAGTTCCTAATGTCTGAATGTGTAGAAGGGAACTGCAGATGCTGCTCTACACTGAAGATAGACACAAAGTGCTGGAGCAACTCAGCTGGTCAGGTCAGCATCCACGTTTTCGAAGTATTTTGCCTGCCCCGCTGAGTTACTCCAGCACGGTGTATCCGTTTGCTTGTGTATCTGTAGTGCTTTGTCTCTATCTAAAGAAACACCGAGTGTGGTTAGCACTAAAATATATTTTTGCCCTGTACTTCCTGTCTGAAGGGGCTGAAACATCACCTATCCACTTTCTCCAATGATCTTGCCTGACCTGCTGAGTTACTCCATCACTTTGTGTCCTTTTGTGTATTAACCAGCATCTGCAGTTCTTTGCTTCTGCCCAATGTCTGGTTAACACTAAGCGATCATTTTGCAGTGAAGCAACAGTGGAAGAGTTTAGAGAGAGAGGCAAAAGTCAAAAGAGAAAGGCTTGGATACTGTTTGTTTTTGAAGTATATTTTAATTCAGGTTATTTTTATTGTCATATACAGCAGTGTACAATGAAAGTCCTTGTTCACATGAAGCTCCAAGAGTAAACGACATCTATAGTGATGGTATATACAACAATAATACAATGACTAGTGCAAAACAGGAATTGGGCAAGATTGTAGTACAACCCAAATTATTATGCAAAATAATGGAATAACCAAATGAGATAGCCATCAGAGTGAGAATACATGCCAGGGTTTAATTTAGATACACAGCATGAAAACAGGCACGTTGGCCCACCTTAATCGGAAGCTTCAAGTTCTTAGAAATAAATATCACCACCAATTTATCCTGGACCAGCCACATCCTGATTACCAAGAAATCACACCAATGGCTCTACTTCCTGAGAAGGCTTAGGAAGCTCGACGTGTCCCCAACAACTATCACCGACTTCTGCTGATGCGCCGTAGATCGATTTTTATCGGGATGCATCACAGCATGGTTTGGGAACAGCCCCATCCAAGATCGCAAGAGGTTGCACAGAGCTGTGGATGCAGCCCAGACCATCACACAAACCAACCTCCCTTCCATTGACTCCATCTGCACTTCACGCTGTTGAGGCATGGCCACCAGCATAATCGGGTCTCTCTCTTGACCACTCTCCCATCAGGTAAGAGGTATGAAGATTGAAAACGCACACCTCCAGATTCAGGGACAGTTTCCTCCCAGCTGTTACCAGGGAACTGAACCATCCTCTGACCAGCTAGAATGAGGCCCTGACTTCCCATCTACCGCGGAGACTACAGATCGGATTTTAACTTGTACTCAATGTGATTGTGAACATTGCTCGTCTGAAATGGCCTCTGTAAATTATCCCTAGTGTGTAGGATAGAACTAGTGTATAGGTGATCGCTGGTCGGCACAGGCTGGGTGGGCCAAAGAGCCTGTTTCCATGCTGCATCTCTAAAAGTAAAAACCCCATTGACAGAACTGGGATGTCAAATGCGCTGCGCAGTTTGGCCCTGCAATGATCAGGTATTTTTTTGCATAAGGTTCAATGTGATGAGGAAAAGGTGGTGCAAAGGATATTGCAAGTAGTTTTTTGGCTGCCTGCCTCTGGAGATGATGAAGCAACCTTGAACATGCAATAAAAATGTCAACCACTAGCTCAGAGGTATTAAAGTATCATTGTGTTCCCATCACTCATCCCGAGGGCTGGCATATCTGGTGGTCACCATTCGTATCAGTGATTCTATTGTTCCTTTGAGAGATCTGTGCAGCAGATAAATTAGGATGATATGGTTTTATATTTGTTGGGTGCATCGTTCTTGAAATTGGATTGTACACGGAGATCGCAAATAATAATATAACTCGTTGCTGAACTTCATGTTTTTCACAGTCGGGACACTGCACTCTTTAATATGAACTGGGTTTTATCGGGTAGCCAATGGTTAAAAATCTAATAACCTGCAATATTAGAAGCATCAGAGAGCAGGGATGTAGGTGGTGGATGTGTTAGCTTAAGGTTTATTATTGTCATGTGTAGCGAGGTGCAGTGAAAGGCTTTTGTTTGCGTGCGATTCAGTCAAATCCAACAATGCTAGTATAAATATAATCAATATACATATAATCAAGACAAACACAAGTACAATAGGTAGAGTGAAGAGAAAGATAGCAGTGTAAAGAATATTGCTTCTCTACATTGTAGCTTAGTTTAGTTTAGAGATGCAGCGCGGAAACAGAAACAGCCTGTGCCGACCAGCGACCCCCGTGGTGAGAGTGCAAGTGAATCGCCACTTCACAAGGAACATGTGGGTCTACAGCAGATGGGCTTAGAAGGCAACCTCTACAGATGCACCATAGAAAGCATTTTATCGGGATGCATCACTGCATGGTTTTTGGGAACAGCTCCGTCCAAGACCATGAGAAATTGCCGAGAATTGTGGACGCAGCTCAGACCATCACGAGACCATCACGCAAACCAACCACCCTTCCATTAGCTCCATGTACACTTCACGCTGCCTCGGCAAGGCCACCAGCATAATCAAGGACCAGTCCCACCCCGGCCACTCCCTCTTCCGTCAAGAGGTAGAGAAGTGTGAAAACGTGCACCTCCAAATTCAGGGACAATTTCTTTCCAGCTGGTATCAGGCAACTGAGCCATCGTATCGACAACTAGACAACAGACCTGCGCTACTAACTACCTCATTGATCTATCCTTAATCAGACTTTTCTGGACTTTATCTTGCACTAAGTGCTATTCCCTATATCTATACACTGTGGGCACCTCAATTTGAATTGTGTATTGTCTTTCCGCTGACTTGTTAGCACGCAACAACAAGTTTTTAACTGTACCTCGGTCGGTGTACATGATAATAAACGAAACTAAATTAAACTAAACTAAATATCACCCCTCCCTCTGGTTTCAGGGGAAGATGCTGAGCCAAAGTGAACTAGTTACAGTCAAAATCTTTTTCCCAGGATGGAAAAATCAAATACTACAGGGGCATAGCTTTAAAGTGAGGGGCAATTTTTACACGAGATGAATGGGGCAAATGTTTTTTAATGTGCCTGGAACATGCTACAGATACATTGGTGGCATTTAAGAGACTTTTGGATATGCATATTGATACGCAGGGAATGGAGGGATCTGGGCCATGTATGGGTAAAGAAGTAATGGAAAGACACAAAATGCTGGAGTTACTCAACGGGTCAGGCAGCATCCTTGGGGAATATGGATAGGTGACATTTTTTGTCGGGATGTGGATAGGTGACCCAAAATGTCACTTATCCATGTTCCCCAGGGATGCTGCAAGCCCCGTCGAGTTACTCCAGCATTTTGTGTCTTTTCTTGATAAACCAGCACCTGCAGTTCCTTGTTTTTTAGATAAGTGATGGCCTTGGCGTCATGGCTGGCACCAACAGGGTGGGCCGAAGGGCCTGTTCCTCTGGTGTACTTTTCTATGTTCCATGTTCTGTGTAGATGGAAGAACGCAGCGTAGCATCACAGAGTGAGTGAGCCAATCCCTTTAGAATACCGAAAGAGGAGGGATTTGTCGAATGAGTGATGGCCCCTTTAAATAGCCTAGAACACTCTCATTTTTGTTTAATAGTTCTTAAATTAAGCAGGGATTTGCAAACCCACAGGTCCGCTGAAGGATATAAATAATGAGGTACCTCATTACTGGAATTTTAGCTTTGTTAGCAGAGTTAGTTTGATATGTTGCAGTGAAGTGTAATCTCTTCCATGAGAGAAACAAACTCTGCATTTTAATATAATTGTTATTTTATCCGCTGGACTTTATACCGGTGTTTGGAATTAGTGGAGCTTACACAATTCTACAGTGTGCGTTTCAAAAACAGGTAAATAATACTTTGGATGTTGCCTGCTGTTCCACAGCTTGTGCAGGAGGATAAAGGGTGATGACTGTTTGGATTTTGCCCAGTGTGCTCCAGTTTCCCGTTGACTCACGGCAGCATGAGAGAGTGGCGGGGTGGCGGGCCCCAGGTCCCTCGAGTTACCGAGCCCAGCGGGACCAGACGAAGGTCCAGATTGTATTGAGCAGCTCCATCCGAGACCGCAGGAAATTGCAGAGTGTAGTATACGCAGCCCAGACCATCACACAAACCAACCTCCCTTCCATTCCCTCCCATCTACACCTCATGCTGCCTCGGCAAGGCCACCAGCTTAATCAAGGACCAGTCGTACCCCGGACACTCCTTTTTTCTCTCCTCTCATCAGGCAAGAGGAACAAAAGTGTGAAAACGTACACATCCAGATTCAGGGACAGTTGTTATCAGGCAACACAACCATCCCATCACCAACTGCAGCAGGGTCCTAACCTGCCATCTATCTCATTGGAGACCCTTGGACTATCTTTAATCTGACTTTATTGGACTTCATCTTGCACTAGACGTGATTCTCTTTATCCTGTATCTGTACTCTGTGGACGGCTGTATCATGTATGGGTTTAGTTTAGTTTATTGCCACCTGTACAGAGGTACAGTGGGAAGCTTGTTACTGGGTGCTAATGGTGACACGTAACAAAAAGCTTTTCACTGTACCTCAGCACATATGACAATAAACTAAACTAAATATATTAGATGGAACTGCAGATGCTGGTATACACTGAAGATAGACTCAAAATGCTGGAGTAATTCAGCGAGTCAGGCAGCATCTCTGGAGAAAAGGAATAGGTAACGTAGACCAAATAGGAAGCTAAACAAAATATTGGTCTGAGTTAGTAATTTAGTCCGTCCCTGACTTACAGACGCCTGATTTATGGACACCCCTACATACAAGCAAGCTCCCATACCATAAAAATTCAAAGGTCTGCATATATTCAAAGAAGAGGAAGTACTGACACGTTTGAAAAATATAAAAGTGGATAAGTCTCCAGGTTATTCCCCAGGATATTCCCTAGGACATTGAGGGAAGTTAGTGTAGAAATAGCAGGGGCTATGACAGAAATATTTCAAATGTCATTTGAAACGGGAATAGTGCCGGAGGATTGGCGTACTGCGCATGTTGTTCCATTGTTTAAAAAGGGATCTAAGAGTAAACCTAGCAATTATAGACCTGTTAGTTTGACGTCAGTGGTGGGCAAATTAATGGAAAGGATGCTTAGAGATAATATATATAAGCATCTGGATAAACAGGGTCTGATTAGGAACAGTCAACATGGATTTGTGCCTGGAATGTCATGTTTGACTAATCTTCTTGAATTTTTTGAAGAGGTTACTCGGGAAATTGATGAGGGTAAAGCAGTGGATGTTGTATATGTGGATTTCAGTAAGGCCTTTGACAAGGTTCCTCATGGAAGGTTGGTTAAGAAGGTTCAATTGTTGGGTATTAATGGTGGAGTAGCAAGATGGATTCAACAGTGGCTGAATGGGAGATGCCAGAGAGTAATGGTGGATGATCCCCGTGACCCCGTGGATTTTCTCCGGGGGCTCCAGTCTCCTCCCACACGCAAATGACCAACAGGTTTGTAGGTTAATTGGCTTTGGTAAAAATTATTAGTTGTCCCTAGTGTGTGTAGGATAGTGTTAGTGTGCAGGGATTGCTGGTCAGCGTGGACTCATCTGTGGAACTCATTGCCAAGGAAGGCTGTGGAGGCCAAGTCGGCGGATATGTTTATGGCAGAGATAGAAATACTCAGGAGGCCGGGCAGCATCTGTGGGGAACTAACACTTCAGCACAAAGACCTGTCACCAGAACGATGAGAAAAGTGGAAATCAAACATGCCACATCAATGATCTGGATGATGATGTGGTAAATTGGATTAGTAAGTATGCAGATGATACTAAGATAGGTGGTGTTGTGGATAATGAAGTAGATTTTCAAAGTCTACAGAGAGATTTAGGCCATTTGGAAGAGTGGGCTGAAAGATGGCAGATGGAGTTTAATGCTGATAAGTGTGAGGTGCTGCATCTTGGCAGGACAAATCAAAATAGGACGTACATAGTAAATGGTAGTGAATAGAGGAATGCAGTTGAACAGAGGGATCTAGGAATAACTGTGCACAGTTCCCTGAAGGTGGAATCTCATGTAGATAGGGTGGTAAAGAAAGCTTTTGGTGTGCTGGCCTTTATAAATCAGAGCATTGAGTATAGAAGTTGGGATGTAATGTTAATGTACAAGGCATTGGTGAGGCCAATTCTGGAGTATGGTGTACAATTTTGGTTGCCTAATTATAGGAAGGATGTCAACAAAATAGAGAGAGTACAGAGGAGATTTACTAGAATGTTGCCTGGGTTTCAGCAACTAAGTTACAGAGAAAGGTTGAACAAGTTAGGTCTTTATTCTTTGGAGTGCAGAAGGTTAAGTGGGGACTTGATAGAGGTCTTTAAAATGATGAGAGGGATAGACAGAGTTGACGTGGATAATCTTTTCCCACTGAGAGTAGGGAAGATTCAAACGAGGACATGAGAATTAAGGGACAGAAGTTTAGGGGTAACATGAGGGGGGACCTCTTTACTCAGAGAGTGGTAGCTGTGTGGAATGAGCTTCCAGTGGAGGTGGTGGAGGCAGGTTCAATTTTATCATTTAAAAATAAATTGGATAGTTATATGGACGGGAAAGGAATGGAGGGTTATGGTCTGATTGCCGGTAGATGGGACTAGGGGAGAATAAGTGTTCGGCACGGACTAGAAGGGCCGAGATGGCCTGTTTCATCATTCCGGAGAACCATTCACAGGGAGAACATACAAACTGTACAAACAGCACCCGTTGTCAGGATCGAACCCGGGTCTCGGGCGCTGTAAGGCAGCAATGCCACTGCTGTGCCACTCTGTGCTTGCCCAGATACAGCCTGAACACTGCCTGAACACTTTGTGTTTTGCTCACCGTTCCCGTGGCTTGTGGCACCGCAGTGGCTTGTGACTCTGAGACGGTGATTGGCCTGTTTGTGATGCAAATATTGGCCTTGTGCAACTGTTAAATTTATCATTGATTAATAAATACAGAAGAAGCTGAATCAAAACATCAAGAGCTGTCACTGAGGAGGTTTGACTGGATGGTTGGAGTTGATGAGAGTACTTTTTATTCTTTAATGATTGGAGACGAGGAGAGTTTTTACTCCGATCATTAGTTTGGTGCCTGAGGCTACACAGAATAAGGGACAAAGCCATTCTAAAGCATTGGGGCAGATGAGTCCATGGGAAAACTGATCACTACTGACAACATCAGTCAGCTGTGAGGTTTCAGAAAATAAATTCCATGGGACTCCACACATAAGAGAGAGCACGTCAAGAGTCAGGAGGTTTAATCGTCAGCTGAATAATGAGATTCTTACTTGCAGCAACTTAACAGGCTTGTAAATGCAATCCACACAGATAACATGATTTGAATTATTGATCCTGACTACGGGTGCTGCATGTACGGAGTTTGGACGTTCTCCCTGTGACCGCGTGGGTTTTCTCCGGGTGCCCCGGTTTCCTCCCATGCTCCAAAGACGTGCAGGTTTGTAGGTTAATTGGCTTCTGTAAATTGTCCCTAGTATGTAGCATACGACCAGTGTATGAGTGATTGCTGTATCACTAAACTAAACTAAACTAAACACCGTAATACTGGTGCTAAAACCGAAATCCTTTGTACAACCAAAGAAGGTCCATGGAAGTTCATGGACTGTCAGGTCAGTTTGAAGTAGAGTCCCGACCTGAAATGTCACCTATCTATGTTCTCCAGAGATGCTGGCAGTCCCGCTGAGTTCCTCCAGCATTTTGTGTCTATCTTCGGTGTAAACCAGCATCTGCAGTTCCTTCGTGAATATGGGGAGGTGACATCTCTTATTATTAGCCTTGGTAGCTGGTTGAACTGATTGTTGACGTGCAAGTATTTAAATAACATTTACAGATGAAAACCAGCACTAAAATCTGTAAATCTAATGCCCCTGTCCCACTTAGGAAACCTGAACGGAAACCTCTGGAGACTTTGCGCCCCACCCAAGGTTTCCGTGCGGTTCCCGGAGGTTTTTGTCAGTCTCCCTACCTGCTTCCACTACCTGCAGCCTCCGGCAACCATCTGCAACCTCCGGGAACCGCACGGAAACCTTGGGTGGGCGCAAAGTGTCCAGAGGTTTCGTTCAGGTTTCCTAAGTGGGACGGGGGCATAACCCCCCATAGTTTCAAGCAAGGAACTACAGGTGCTGGTTTACTTAAAAGAACACAAAGTGCTGGAGTAACTGAGCGGGTCGTGTAGCATCTTTGGAGAATATGGATAGGTGATGTTTCGGTTGGGACCCTTCTTCAGACTGAAGGTAGGGTCCCGACTCAAAACATCATCCGTCTGTGTCCTCCAGAGATGCTGCCTGACCCACTGTGTTACTCTAGCACCTTGTATCCTTTTACTCCGTTAGCGGGGGACCACCTAATAGAGGAACTCCTGCCCTCAAAACCAAAAGTGAGAGAGAAAGGGAGGAAATAAAATCCTATCCAGTTCCCCTTCCCCCTCCCTTCCCCCTTCCGCGTGGAAACGTAAGCAAATTCTGCATTCACATCTGTGGCTTAGCTGTTGGTTTGTGAGTCATCTCAGAAACCACAGTGACCTGTGAGTGAGACTGTTTTGCCTCAATTGCAATAAAAATGCCTGAAATACACAGGAGGCCGGGCAGCATCTGTGGGGAACTAACTTCAGCACAAAGACCAGTCACCAGAACGATGAGAAAAGTGGAAATCAAACATGCTTTAGGTTGGTTTAGTTTAGTTTAAGAAGGAACTACAGATGCTGGAAAATCAAAGGAAGACTCAAATGCTGGAGAAACGCAGCGGGTGAGGCAGCTTAGTTTGTACCGAGGTCCAGTGAAAAGATTTTTTGGTTGCGTGCTATGCAGCATGGGGAAAGACGTTACATGATTACATCTGGCCGTCCGTCCGCAGTGTACACAAACAGGATAAAGGGATAACGTTTGATGCAAGATAAAGTCCAGTGAAGTCCAATTAAAGATAGTCCGGACTCACTGGACTTTGTCTTGCATGAAATGTTATTCCCTTTACCCTGTATCTGTACACTGTGGAGGGCCACAGTGTATTGTACAAGGCAGCTGTATTGTAATCATGTATAGTCTTTCTGCAGACTGGGTAGCACGCAACAAAGCCAAAGTTTGCAACTTTGCTCTAAGTTGGTGAAAGGGGGACACAAGGGACTGCAGATGCTGGAATCTTGAGTAAAATACCAAGTGCTGGAGTAACTCAATGGGTCAGGCAGCATTTGGGGACGGGACTCTTCTTCAGACCTGAAACATCACTCATCCTTTTCCTCCAGAGATGCTGCCTGACCCGCTGAGTTACTCCAACACTTTCTGTCTATCTTTGGTATTAACCAGCATCCGCAGTTCTTTATTTCTGCAAGTGATAGGTGGATACAGGTGAGGGGGAGTTGAGGGGGGGGGGGGGGGGGGGGGGGGGATTGGCAGATGGGTGGATAAAAGAGGCAAATAGTGTCAGATAAGGATAGATGAGGGTGGTGGTGGTGAAGGGAGTGAAAAGAGGAGTGGGATAATGGTAGAAATGAGTGCACTGCAGGGTGGGATGGGGTTGTCAGTCTGTTCTTTACTGAGCTGGGGAAATAGAAGGAAATGTTCACACACAGAGAAAGGAAGATTAATGCAGGAACTGCTATGTAAAACAGTGATTATGCTACACATCTAAAATAAGTAGCGAAATCCAGAGTAGGTCAAGCAAATCTGATGCTAACTCGAAGGATTGGTTATAACCATATAACAATTACAGCACGGAAACAGGCCATCTCGACCCTTCTAGTCCGTGCCGAAATCTGGTATACATGAATTTGTTGTTAAGGCCTGAGGGTTGTCACATTCCTGGTTCTGAAGGTGAAATGTTGTTCCTACAAAAGCCAACAGTATGGACATTAAATTTAGTTTAGTTTACAGATACAGTGTGGAAGCGGGCCCTTCGGCCCACCGAGTCCATGCCGACCAGCGATCACACGTTCACACTAGTTCAATGTCCTACACGCAAATGTGGGGCCCAAAACTGCTCACAATATTCCAAATGTGGCCTCACCAGCGCCTGATAAAGCCTTGGCCTTTTGACCAACAGACCCTGAGGTTGGGGCAGTGATAGAGTTTGATGTTGGAGAGTTCATAAGTGATAGGAACAGAATTAGGCCATTCCGTCCAAGTCTACTCAACCATTCAATCATGGCTGATCTATCTCTCCCTCCTCACCCCATTATCCTGCCTTCTCCCCATATCCTCTGACCCCCGTTTGAGATGGAGATTTCATGTCCCTTTGCTGCCCATTGTGTCATTAGTGTGGTGTCAGCGAACGTTCAGCTCGCCACACTGGTTACTCATCAAACACTTTACGTTTGGAACCAGGAGCAGCCTCCACGAGGACAGAGAGATAGACCTTTCATGAGGACAGAGAGATAGACCTTCAATCTTTACTCAGAGAGTGGTAGCTGTGTGGAATGAGCTTCCAGTGAAGGTGGTGGAGGCAGGTTCGTTTTTATCATTTAAAAATAAATTGGATAGTTATATGGACGGGAAGGGAATGGAGGGTTATGGTCTGAGCGCAGGTATATGGGACTAGGGGAGAATACGTGTTCGGCACGGACTAGAAGGGTCGAGATGGCCTGTTTCCGTGCTGTAATTGTTATATGGTTATATGTTATATTATATGGTTATTTAGGATTCGTGATCACGGTCGGTGAGCGTGTTCTCTGTGCGGGAGGACACCACCTCACAACTGTATGTCTTTCAATCTGCTGCCAGGCAGTGCAGGGGAAGACCTTTGCAAGACTATAGACTTTAGAGATACAGTGTGGAAATAGGCCCTTCAGCCCACCGTCCGCCCCGACCAGCAATCACCCCATACCCTAACACTATCCTACACACTAGGGACAATTTACTGAAGCCAATTAACCTACAAACCCGCAAGTTGCAAGTTGCAAGGGACATTTTACAATTTTCACCAAAGTCAATTAACCTACAAACGTGTTCATCTTTGGAGTGAGGGAGGAAAGCTGAGCACCCGGAGAAAACCCACACGGTTTCAGGGAGAATGTACAAACTCCATACAGACAGTTATAGAACCGTGTGGGTTTTCTCCGGGTGCTCAGGTTTCCTCCCACACTCCAAAGACCCAACTTTCACATCCACTTCCTACACATTCGGGGCAATTTACAGAAGCTGATGAACCTACAAACCTGCATGGCTTTGGAAAGTGGGAGCACCCGGAGAAAACCGAAGCGGTCGCGTGGAGAGCGTACAAACTCCGTACAGATGGCCCCCGTAGTCAGGACTGAACCCGGGTCTCTGGCCCAGTGAGGCAGCAACTGCATTGCTGCTCCACCGTGTCGCTCAAGAAGCTTTTCTTTAAATTTGAATAATCTGTTGCCCCAATGGACTGTTATTTATCCAGCAAAATATACGTGGATAACTGATTCATAAATACACATCACATTTCACACTTCCACTGCTCAATGTCGTCTAATCCGTCCCAGTCATGGCCGTAAGGAAGTGTTTTAGGAATGACATGACATTGCCGTGTTCCTCACGATTCATACTGTGGTCATTGCCTGCAGAATGTGAATCATTAAAAGCAGCCTCTCATTTGTAAAACTGTCAGCTCAGCTGCTGTGGTTACTTCTCCAAATGCTCCAGTAACTTGGTTAATGGAAGTTATCGAGCCGAGGGTTTCAGCGGCTGCAGTTGAATTATTTTCTGTTCCAAAGAGGCAGTGCTAATTCCTGACACTCTGAGATGTCTTGATACTCTGGAGAACATGGATGGTGGAGGGGGGTGGGAAGGAAGGAAGGAAGGAAAAACAAAGGAAGATGGATACAAAGTGCTGCTGTAACACAGCGGGTCAGGCAGCATCTCTGGAGAAACGGAGTAGGTGACGATTCGGATCGAGACCCTTCTTCAGACTGAAGTGCTTACGCCAGCACTTTGTGTCTATCAAGGTTTGTTGGAGTTCATGTTAGCAGTTCTCTCCTCCCCTTGGACTGCTCCTGCCTGTAAGTAAGCATGCAGGTACAGCAGGCAGTGAAGAAATGAATGGCATGTTGGCCTTCATAACAAGAGTAGTTGGAGGATTCTATGTTCATGCCGTTGGGTTGTGTGCTATCCAAGCGGAATCTGAGGTGCTGTTCCTCCAGTTTGCGTGTGGCCTCATTGTGGCATTAGAGGAGGCCGAGGACAGAGAGGTCAGTGTGGGAATGGCAAGGGAGATGAAATATTTAGTAACCAGAATATTCAGCAGGTTTTGGTGTATGTAGCGAGGGTAAGTCTTTGGCAAAACAGTCGCCGAGTCTATGGTTGGTCTCACCGACAGTCAGTTCAGTTTATTCAGTTTAGTTTATTGTCACGTGTACCGAGGTGCAGTGAAAAGCTTTTTGTTGCGTGCTAAGCAGTCAGCAGAAAGACAATACATGATTACAGTCAATCCATTTATAGTGTATAGATACATGGTAAGGGAAGAACGTTTGCAGTATAGGCCATATACAATAGACAATAGGTGCAGGAGTAGGCCATTTGTCACTTCAGGCTAGCACCACCAATCCCATTGATCATGGCGGCTCATCCACAATCAGTACCCCGTTCCTACCTTCTCCCATATCCTTTGACTACTATCTTTAAGAGCTCTATCTAATTCTCTTGAAAGCACCCAGAGAATCGGTCTCCACTGCCTTCTGAGGCAGAGAATTCCACAGATTCACAACTCTCTGGTTGAAAAAATATTTCCTCATCTCCGTTCAAAATGGCCTACCCCCTATTCTTAAACTGTGGCACTCCCCCAACATCGGGGACATGTTCCCTGCCTCCAGCGTGTCCAATTCCTTAATAGTCTTATATGTTTCAATAAGATAACCTAGTCGCTCCATTCTTTCAACATATGACAGTCCCGCCATCGCGGGAATTAACCTTGTGAACCTACGCTGCACTCCCTCAATAGCAAGAATGTCCTTCCTCGAATTTGGAGACCAAAACTGCACACAATACTCCAGGTGTGGTCTCACTAGGGCCCTGTACAACTGCAGGGACCTCTTTGCTCCTGTACTCAACTCCTCTTGTTATCAAGGCCAACATGCCATTCATTTCGTCACTGCTTGCTGCACCTGCATGCTTACTTACAGGCAGGAGCAGCAGTCCCAGTGGAGAGAACTGCTAACATGACCTATTGCTATCCCCAATAGTACTATTTACCCCAGTGGAGCTCGGTCCATGTTTCTGAGGCAGGTTCCTGTAATGTTTAAGCTCTGGACCATTCTGTAATCGTGCGTGTTCACCATCTGTGAGCGGTTTTCTGCTGTTTTTTGATGCGAGCTGTCAAAAATAAAGGCAGAAACTTGTGGAAATAATCAGCAGCGTCTGGCCATGGAGAAACAGCTAATGTTTCGCCGGAATTTGGGGTGGATTAAGGTGAAAAAGAGGGGGATGGTGGGAGGGAGTGTTGGGACTGAGAGAACAAAAGAGATGATACAATAGGTTGGCTTAGTGAGTGCTGAGGTGGATGCTGAGATGTTGCGAAGTGGTCTGGAGAGGTTAATCGAATAGACAAGTGGAGTATGAAGTTGGACAATGTGAGGTTATCTATCTTTGACAGAAGAATGAAAAAGCATGCCATTATTTAGGCTTTACTTTAGACATTACAAATATAGCGTGGAAGCAGGACCTTCGGCGTACCGAGTCCGCTCCAACCAGCGACCCCTGTACACTAGCACTATCTTACACTAGCGACAATTTACAATGTTTTACTGAAGCCAATTAACCTACAAACCTGTATGCTTTTGGAGTCATAAGGTCATAAGTCATAAGGTCATAAGAGTGGGAGGAAACCAGAGCACCAGGAGAAAACCCACGTGGTCACTCTAAACTAAACTAAAGACACCCGACTTGAAACGCCATCTGTCCATTCCCTCCACAGATGCTGCCTGACCCGCTGACTTCCTCCAGCAGTTGGTGTTTTAGACTTTAGAGATACGGCGCAGAATCTGCACCAACCAGCGATCATGTACACTAATATTGTCCTACACACTAGGGACAATTTACAGAAGCTAACTAGTTTAGTTTAGTTTATTGTCACATGTACCGAGATACAGTGAAAAGCTTTTGTCGTGCAGTTGGGGTGTAATTAACCTCCAAACCTGCACGTCTTTGGGATAGGAGGAAATCGGAGCACACGGCGAAAAACCCACATGGTCACAGGGTGAACGTACAAACTCCGTACAGACAACACACCCATAGTCGGGATCGAACCTGGGTCTCTGGCGCTGTAAGTCGGCAACTCGACCGCTGTACCACTGAGCTTGGGCTAGGGAGACTCTTCCCCACTGATGATATTTTACAGCTTGCTCAAAGTTTTCCAATTTGCACACTTCATAGAACACAAAGTGCTGGAGTAACTCCAGGAGGCTGACACCAATTCTGGAGGACTAGCCTTTTGCCTTTGTCCACCCATCTGCCCATCAACCCCCCCCCCCCCCCCCCCCCCCCCCCCCCCCCTCCCCCCCCCCCCACCTCACCTGTATCCACCTAGCACTGGTATAGGAAGGAACTGCAGCTGCTGGTTTAAACTGACGATAGACACAAAAAGCTGGAGTAACCCAGCAGGTCCGGCAGCATTTCTGGCGAGAAGGAATGGGGACGTTTCAGGTCGAGACCTTTCTTCAGTCTGAAAAAAGGTTTTGACCCGAAACATCACCTATTCCTCCTCTCCAGAGATGCTGCTTGTCCCGCTGAGTTACTCCAGCTTTTTATGTCTGTCCACCTAACACTTGCTACTTGCCATCTCTCATCCAGCTTTCTCCACGCCACCTTTTCCAATCAGTCCCTGATCTGAAGCGTCACCTATCCATGTCCTCCAGAGATGGTGCTGGACCTGCTGAGTTACTCCAGCATGTTGTGTTCCACGTCAGATTGCAGCATCTGTAGTTCCTCGTGCCTAGCTTCCACCCTTCTCTGTGTTTGTGTGACTAGTGCCTGAGTGTGTTTGTAGCTGCGGAGTCAATTGCTATCGGTTGTTCATCTAGTCTATTCAGAGTGGTCATCAGAGTCGATTATTTCTCTCGTGTAGGTGTGATGACACAAATGCACATACTTCAAACACCTGGAAACATTTCAAGAGCTGTTCTGCATTACCAAGTCAATGGTTTTGAACGATAAATTAGCCTGTGGTATGTGTACAACTCCAAGTCGATTTATGAGCTGGCTTATCTTGGCTCAGATACAGAGTGCGATGTTTAGTTCCACAGTTCTCAAAGTTGCCTCATCGCTGTGACTTAATACGTAATTGCCTCCCTCTGTCAGCCCTGGTTCTGGGGGAAAGGACGTGTTGCCTCTGAATCAGAGGGTCACTGGCTCAAGTCCTGGTTATTACTGGGCAGCTGTCAGCCTTTGAAGTGAACCTCCGAACCCAGGAACCAACTGAATCATTTATTCATTGCACAAGACATTGGTGAGGCCGCTTTTGGAGTATTGCGTTCAGTTTTGATCGCCCTGCTGTAGGAGGAGCATCACTAAGCTAGAGACAGTGCAGAGAGGATTTACGAGGATGTTGCCAGGGCATCATTTTAGAGGTACCGTGGTGAAACAGGCCCTTCAGCCCACCGAGTCCTCGCCGTACACTAGAACTATCCCACACATGAGGGACAATTTACAATGTTTTACTGAAGCCAATTAACCTGCAAACCTGTACATCTTTGGAATGTGGGAGGAAACCAGAGCACCCGGAGAAAGCCCTTGCGGTCACAGGTTTCCATCCTGACAACGGGTGCTGTCTGTACAGAGTTTGTACGTTCTCCCCGTGACTGTGGGTTTTCTCCAGGTGCTCCGGTTTCCTCCCACACTCCAAAGACGTGTACGTTTGTGGCATCTGTAAATTGCCCCCAATGTGTAGGGTTGAGCTCATGTATGGGGTGGTGGTGGGCCGGCACGGACTTGGTGGGCCGATGGGCCTGTTTCCAGGCTGTATCTCTTAAAAGAAACCTGTAACGTCCATTGTTATGCCTTCTCCTGATACACGGAGTGAAAATGAATCTCAGAAAAATATTTTCTGTTTCTTATAGATTTACGTGATTATACACAATTCAGGCAAACCGTGTCGAACTCCACCACATTCTGGCTTGAGGAGCAGCAGAAGGTCCTTTACGTTGGAGCAAGAAATGCCATTTTTGCCCTGAATACAAACAACATCAATGACCAGTCCATGAAAATGGTAAGGACAAGAACCTCGGGATCATAAAGGGCGGCACAGTGGCGCAGCGGTAGAGTTGCCGCCTTACAGCGCCAGAGACCCGGGCTCGATCCTGACTATAGGTGTTGTCTGTACGGAGTTTGCACGTTCTCCCCGTGACTGCATGGGTTTTCCCCAGGAGCTCCGGTTTTCTCCCACGCTCCAAAGACGTGCAGATTTGTAGGTTAATTGGCTTTGGTAAAATTGTCCCATGTGTGTTGCGTTGGATAGTGTTAGTGTGTGTGGATCGATGGTCAGCATGGACTCGGGGGCCGAAGGGCCTGTTTCCGCGTTGTATCTCTGAACAAAATTAAACGCAGTGGGTCAGGCATCATCCCTGGAGAACATGGATAGGTGATGTTTCAGAGTTTCCAGAGGAGGTAGTTGAGGCAGATACTATAACAACACACCATCGGACAGGCGCATGGGTAGGAAAGGTTTAGAGGGATATGGGCCAAATACAGGCAGGTGGGACTAGCAATTTCTTCCCACCTATTAGCAGACAACTAAACCATAGTTTCACCAACTAGAGAACCGCCCTGTCCGACCATCTTGTGGCATCTTTGGCTTATCTTCAATCAGACTTGATCTTGCACTAAACATTATTTCCTTTGTCCTGTATCTGTACACTGCTCGATTGTAATCATGTTCAGTCTATTTGCTGACTGGATGGCGGGCCACAAAACAGCTTTTCATTGTACCTCAGTACACGTGACAATAATAAGCTAGACTAAACTGCACTGATGCTCTAATGCATTTCATTGTTATTTTGTTAACAGATACGATGGGAAGCTGTACCCGCAAAAACAAAGGATTGTCTAAATAAGCACGGGCAGGGATTTGAGGTAAGGGACATGGATTAGACCAGGCGAACATATGTGAAACATTCCTCCCACGGCCCGGTCAAACTTCACCCCTGTCACACGCTGACCTACGTTTTCTGTGGCTCTGACATTGCCTCAGATTTAAGGGTCTTGACTTTGTTCCCAAACGTCACCCTTCCTCTCTTGGTGAGCCGTGACATCCCCTCCATCCTTCCAAGATTTCCAGACTTGGAAACAAAAGCTTGAAAGCGTGCACCACCAGATTCAGGAAAGGCTGCTTCCCCTCTGTTATCAGACGTCTGAACGGCCCTTCCATAAAACTAGGGTGCAGTCCTGAGATTCCAACCTACCGCACTGCGGACATTGGACTTTTTCTCTGGCCTGTTTCCATGCTGCATCTCTAAACTAAACTAAACTAAACTATAATCTCTCATGCATTCCCAATTTTAATTTCTCTGCACGTGCCGGACTTAACAAAGGCTGTGGACATTTTCAGCAGGAGGCAATTCATCCGCTTGGAATTATTTCCTGTATATTCATTTCTCAGCCCTTATGGTGCTCCTCAAAACCTAGTGTTTCGATAAACATAGAAACATAGAAAATAGGTGCAGGAGTAGGCCATTCAGCCCTTCGGACAAAGGTCTTGTTCTCTCTCCGTGACCTGTTGTGGGCTTTCTCCGGGAGCTCCAATTTCCTTCCACACTCCCAAGACGTACAGGTTTGTATGTTAATTGGACGATAAAATTGTAAAAATTATACTTAGTGTGCAGGTTAGTGTTAGTGTGCGGGGATCGCTGGTTGCTGTAGACTCGGTGGGCCGAAGGGCCTGTTTCCGCGCTGTATCTCTAAACTAAACTAAACTAAACTAAACCCATCCTAATATCAACTCATGCAATGGCTGTTCCATTTTGTTTCATCATTTAGTGATGCCCTGCCACATCAAAGGCAATGCATAAATGCAAGTTATTATTGATGGAGAGTTAAGTCCCGACCTGCTCTTAACATGGAAACATAGAAAGATAGAAAATAGGTGCAGGAGTAGGCCATACGCCCCTTTGAGCCAGCACCGCCATTCAATATGATCATGGCTGATCATCCAAAATCAGTACCCCGTTCCTGCTTTTTCCCTATATCCCTTGATTCCTTCAGCCCTAAGAGCTAAATCGAACTCTCTCTTGAAACACACCTGCCTTGTGCTCTTTGTAGAACTGTCACAACTATATCCGTTTCCTGAGAAGATTCAACGGGACACATTTGTATGCCTGTGGAACGTATGCCTTCCTTCCTCATTGTGCCTACGTTGTAAGTATTTCTTCCAGCATTGTTAGACACTGATCTCCTTCACCGAGCATCATCTCCACTTGTTCTTATTGCTTTGACCTTATTTTTCTCCCCATCTCTGACCCCTGTAGGATATTAAGCGCTTCACTCTCTCAGCTCCCTTTGAGGGGAAAGACAGTTGCCCTTATGATCCCACGGTTGGATACACTGGTGTTGTCGCTGGTAGGTACTAAATCCTGAGCATGTTTTTGTATTAAGTCTGAACTAACTGATACCATCTTTTGATTGCGGCCCAGTGTGCAGGAAACAAGTATTTAAAATTCACACAGTGTCTGACCTCAACAAAGGATTGTAAAATCACTTTTACCCTACACTTGTTACCCTACACTTGAGATTAGATAGCTACTGTGTTCCCATTGTGCCTGTGAAGAAGATGCAAATTAGAAATAAGAGTATGGGGAAGTGTACAAAATGCTGGAGTAACACAGCGGGTCAGATGGCATCCCAGGAGAATGATAGACACCTAGTGCTGGACTAACTCAGCGGGTCAGGCAACATCTCCAGAAACAAAAAAAAATAGGTGACGTTTCGGGTCGGGACCTTTCAGTCTAGTATATTTCTATGGCATATCTGAAGAACATGTGTGGATGATGTTTCCTGTCAGGACCCCTGAAGACCCTTGCCTCGAAACGGGCACCCATCCATGTTGTCCAGGGATGCTGCCTGACCCACTGAGTTTTACTCCAGCACTTTGTGTCTTTCCTTGGATAAAACCAGCACCTGCAGTTCCTTGTTTCTACACGACAGTGCAGGGTTTGATGGCATATTTTCTCTTACCGTACAGTCTGTGTCTCTGTAGAATCATTCTACATATGCCATTGTTGCTTGAAACTTTCATATCTTGCTGTTTGTAGGATGTTTGAGCAGTCGTTCTCCTAGATCTATAGTCAACTTACCAGGACTAACTTCAACCTCTGTGGATTCCTACTCATGGGGACGTGTCTTTTTATTGATTCCTTTTTAAGTTGGGGTTGTCGTTGGCATTACTAGTGTAAAGGGACATTGGGCCATGGTAGACAATGGGTTAATGTGGACAGTGGGTTAAGACAGATAAGCCCATTGTCCATCCCTAATGGCCCAGGGGAAGATGGTAGCAAGCTACCCTCTTGAACTGCTGTAGTCCGCCTTGTTAAGATGCTCCTCCTGTGATCCTGGACGAGGAGTTCCAGGACTTAGAGCAGTGAAGATGAAGGACCGATCATATATTTCTAACATAGGATGGAGTTATAGTCATAGTCACTCAGCGTGGAAACAGGCCCTTCTGCCCAGCTTGCCCACGCCGTCCAACATGTCCCATCTACACTAGTACCACGTGTCTGCGTTTGGCTCTTGACCCTCCAAACCTGTCCTATCCGTGTAACTGGCCAAATGGTGAGGAAAACATGAATGCTGTAGGAAAGATGTTGTTTGCTATAGAAAGATGGTGTCAAGCTTTATGGGCCGAATGGCCTATTTCTGCTCCTATAACTTATGAATGTAGTCAAATATTGTTAACTCAAATTTCTACAATCTGCTTTCTCACAGACAATAAAATCTACACTGCCACACTCTATGGGTTTCAAGGTAGACAGGCTGACATAAAAAAGAGATTTGATGGACGCTTGCTCAAGCTGGACGATTCTGTTATCTGGAAGGGTAAGGAGAATAACACGGTCACTCAGTGTCACTCTCGTCTGTGGCGATAACTGTCCCCGAATGAACTAAAGAGCACGGCGGCATGGTGGCGGCATAGAGGTAGAGTTGCTGCCTTACAGCACCTGGGACCCGGGATGAATCGTGACATGTGTGCTGTACGCACAGAGTTGGTACGATTCTCCCTGTGATCGTGTGGGTTTTCACAGGGTGCTCCGGTTTCCTCCCACACAAAGATGTGCGGGTTTGTAGGTTAATTGGTCTCTATGAATCGTAAATTGTCCCTCCTGTGTAAGATAGTGCCAGTGCACGGCGTGATGGCTGGTTGGCACGGACTCGGTGGGCCGAAGGCCCTGTTTTTGCTCTGTCTCTCTAAAGTCGAAAGGCCAAGTAGCATCTGTGGAGAGAGTCTGTGGAGAAACAGTCAGTGCTTCAGGTAATGACCATTCAACAGAGTGGATTCTCCCTCCAAGGAGCTACAAGACCTGCAGATGCTGGAATATTAAGTAAAAAAAGTGCTGGAGAAACCCAGTGGGTCAGGGAGCATCTGTGAAAGGAAGTGGGCAGATGACATTTTGTATCCAAGACTCTCATCAGAATCCAACGGCACAGAAACAGGCCTTTGACCCACTGAGTCCATCGTGACCACCTAGAGCAGGAGTCGGCAACCTTGTTCTGCATAGGGGCCAGGACCCATGTCTGTGAGCGGACGCGGGCCACATCTATCGCCACAGTGTGACACTTGATGTTGTTTTTCGCATTCGTTTTCACGTGTTTTTCAATTAGTTGTCTGCAGATCCCAGTTCCCTCACCTGCCCCAGGACTGGCTGTAGCCCCCAGGTGGCCTGCATGCCCTGGGACTGGCTGTAGCCCCCAGGTGGCCTGCGTGCCCCGGGACTGGCTGTAGCCCCCAGGTGTCCTGCGTGCCCCTGGACTGGCTGTAGCCCCCAGGTAGCGAAAACAAATTGAAAAAGAAACCACCCGCGGGCCGGATGATTTTGGGTTGCGGGCCAGATCCGGCGCGTGGGCCGTAGGTTGCCGACCCTTGACCTAGAGGGTCTAGGACCAGAGGGCACAGCCTCAGAATAAAAGAACGTACCTTTAAAATGAGATGAGGAGGAATTTCTTTAGTCAGAAGGTGGTGAATCTGGGAATTCATTGCCACAAATGACCGTGGAGGACGCTATTGGGTATTTAAAAGAGGAGATTGATAGGTTCATGACTAGTAAAGCTGTCAAAGGTTAAGGGGAGAAGGCAGGAAAATGGGGCTGAGAGGGAAAGGTAGATCAGCCGTGATTGAATGACGGAGTAGACTCAATAGGCCGAATGGCTTAATTCTGCTTCTCTATGTCTTTTGGTTTAGTTTAGAAATACGGCGCAGAAATAGGACCTTCGGCCCACCGAGCCCACACCGGCCAGCAATCCCCGCACAATAATTCGATCCTACACATTAGGGAAGATTTACAATCTTTACTGGAGCCAATTAATCTACAAACCTGTATGTCTTTGGTATGTGGGAGGTAACCGGATCACCCGGGGAAAACCAACGCGGTCACGGGGTGAACGTGCAAACTCTGTACAGACAGCACCCGTAGTCAGGATCGTACCCGGGTCTCTGGCGCTGTAAGGCATAGGTGGGCCGAAAGGACTGCTTCCAAGCTGCATAGCTCTGTGTCTCTATAAATTGCCCACCTGTAAATCGTGGTGTAGGTGGGCTGTAAAATGGGAGGGAGAGAGTTGAAGGGAATGTCTAACGTTTCCGAAGGATGGAAATGGGATACCGGAAAGGAACAGTGGGATTAGATAGGATCTTGAATGAGGAAGGAGATGTCGCTGCTGTTCCACATCCCACGCTGCATGAACCAGAATTTATATTGCTGTTACCTTTGTGCTGTAGCTCAGTTAGCAACTCGGAAGGGTCCAGACCTGAAGTGGCATCTATCCACGTTCTCCAGCGATGCTGCCTGACCCGTCGTGTTACTCCAGCATTCTGGATCCTTTATTCTCCATTAGAGGGGAGACAACCTAGTAGAGGAACTCTTGGCCTCAAAACCAAAAAGGGAGAGAGAAAGGGGGGGAAATAAAATCCTCTCCCGTTCCCCCCTCTCCCTACCTTCCCCCTTTCCCCCTAAACGGTAGCAAATTCTGCATTCAGCTGTTGGTTAGTGAGTCATCTCAGGACCTTCCCTTCGCAACTCATGATTCCATTCACCGCTCTTTCACTCTTTCAGCACCAAACTTTGTTCACTCGATGTTGTTGAGGGAGAGCGTCCGAAGTTCCGTGGGCGACGATGACAAGATTTACGTATTCTTCACGGAGAAGCTGGGGGATGAGAATGCATTTAACGGAGAGCCACTGGTGAGCCTGGTGGCCCGTGTCTGCAAGGTGAGAGGGCATGTCTCACGCACTATACACAATCAATGGTAACACCCTCAGCAGCGTTGATGTACACAGTGATCTGTGGTCCATGACTCCCTGAACGTGGAAACAGATGTAGGAACATCAAGGGAGGCACAGTGGTGCAGTGGTAGACATGCTGCCTGACAGCACCAGAGACCCGGGTTCGATCCTACGGGCGCAGTCTGTACTGAGTTTGTACGTTCTCCCTGTGACCGCGTGGGTTTTCTCTGGGTACTCCAGTCATAACAATCAGACTGATTGTCAGTGGATTGGCCTATGTACGATGCACTGATGACCTTACATAAGGTCATTGGCGTTAATGTTGCTTCACCTTCCAGGAACGCTGCTTGACATAGTGAACATTTCCAGCACTCTCTGGTTTTATTGCAGGTTTTCCAGCAACTGAGGTGTTTTACTTTAGTTAAGCTATTGCCATTGGTGTTAGTGTGTTAAACGCACACCTCCAGATTCAGTTTACTCCCAGCTGTTCTCAGGCAACTGAACCAAATCAGACTGATTGTTTGGGGGGGGGGGGGGGGGGGGGGGGGAGTGGGGGAGGTATGAGGTTTTGTGCTAACAGTTAAGAGTTGGTCTTCGCACCATCTTTTTGCACAGACAGTGTGAACCGAAGGGCCTGTTCTTGTGCTGTACTGTTCTATGTTATATATATTATACTTGCCCTCATTAGTTGGGGCACTGAGTATAAGAGCCAGGAAGACATGATGCAGCTTCACAGGACTTTGGTTAGGCTGCATTTGGAGTCTTGTGTGCAGTTTTGGTCACCCCAATACAGGAAGGATATGGAGGCTTTGTGCCAGCTGTTTGGTTTTCTGTATTGCTTCATTAAGAGAACACAATACTGATGATATGACACGTGCATTTAAATAACTGCATGAAATATTAGGCATTAAAGCCTCTTATGTTTCTGTTGCATGAATATGCACAATGCTTCGAAGGAAATATTGAAAGAATTGGCCTCTGTTCAATGCACAGATTACCTTACATTAGGTCATTGACCTTAATTTTGTTTCACCTTCCATGGATGCAGCTTGACCTTGTGAATATTACCAGCATTCTTTGGTTTTATTGCAGGTTTTCCAGCATCTGTGGAATTTAAACTGCTGAGATAAACTGTTGCCAATGGTGTTATTACACAAAACGCACACCTCCAGACCCAGAGACAGTTTCTTTCTAGCTGTGATCAAGCAAGTGAACTATCCACTCACCAACTAGAGAGCGGTCCTGGGCTACCATCTACCTAATTGGAGACCCTCAAACTATCTTTAATTGGACTTAATCTTGCACAAAACCTTCTTCCCTTTATACCGTATCTGTACACTGTGGAAGTCTCGATTGAAATCGTGTACAGTCTTTCCTCTGACTGGTTAACGCACAGCATAAAACTTTTCACTGCACCTCGGTACAAGTAAAAATAAACTAAACGACACTAAATATTACATCAAGATGTTTATGCAGTTTTCAACCCACCATATAACAATTACAGCACGTAAACAGGCCATCTCGACCCTTCTAGTCCGTGCCGAACTCGGGCAGTACTTTGGTTAAACTTTCTCTTCACTACCTTTTTTGTAAAAAATAATAATTTATGATTACATTTAACACGTTGCTAAGGAATTCATAGCCCTGTGAATTTTTGTTTTCCTGGAATGATTTACTGTGGGTTTTCTCTGAGCTGTTTCTGAGTAATGAAAAACGGATCTGGTTTCAGTATGTTTCAACTGATAAGAACCAGGTGTGTGGGCCTAATGATTGCTGCTGTAATTAAGGATTTGCCTGGAGCATGCACTGATTATGGGCACACCTGACAAATTTAGTCTTTACCGTAAGAAAAGGGAGATTTTACAAAATTGTGTAGACCCTGCGGGCGGCCCAGTGGTGCAGCGGTAGAATTGCTGCCTTGTAACGCCAGAGGCCCAGGTTTGATCATGACCACGGGTGCTCTCCGAATGGAGTTTGTATGTTCTCCCCGTGACCTTGTGTGCTTGGGTATCCTCCACATCCCAAAGATGTACTGGCTTGTGTAAATTGTAAATTGCGTAGGACAGTGCTGCTGTATGGGGTGGTCGCTGATCAGTGCAGACCCAGTGGGCAGAAAGACCTGTTTCCGTGCTGTATCTCTAAAGTCATCGTACCAACCAGGATCTTTTCCCAAGGAGGTGGCCCCAAAAATCGCGATCATTTTCCAATGTCCTATAGACTCTGGATCAGTTCCTGTGGACTGGAGGGTAGCCTTTTAAGAAAGGAGCAAGAGAGAAAATAGGGAAATAGAGAAAATAAACCAGTTAGCCTTACATCGGTAGTGGGGAAGATGCTTGAGTTGATTATTAAAGATGTAATAGCAGCGCATTTGGAAAGCAATGACAGGATCAGTCAAAGTCTGCATGGATTTATGAAGGGGAAATCATGCTTGACTAATCTTCTGGAATTTTTGGAGAATGTAATGCCCCTGTCCCACTTAGGAAACCTGAACAGAAACCTCTGGAGACTTTGCGCCCCACCCAAGGTTTCCGTGCGATTCCCAGAGGTTGCAGGTGGTTGCCGGAGGTTGCAGGTAGTGGAAGCAGGTAGGGAGACTGACAAAAACCTCCGGGAACTGCACAGAAACCTTGGGTGGGGCGCAAAGTCTCCAGAGGTTTCCGTTCAGGTTTCCTAAGTGGAACAGGGGCATAACAAGTAGAATGGATAAGGGAGAGCCAGTGCTGGGACCCCAGTTATTTACAATATATATTAACGATTTAGATGAGGGAATTAAATGTAAAATATCCAACTTTGCGGATATCCAACAAAGCTGGGTGGCAGGCATGAAAAATATTCCCCATGTTGGGGGATCCAGAACCAGGAGTCACAGTTTAGGAATAAGGGGTAGGCCATTTAGGACTGAGATGAGGAAAAACTTTTTCACCCCGAGAGTTGTGAATCTGTGGAATTCTCTGCAACAGAAAGCAGTGGCGGCCAATTCATGGGATGTTTTCAGGAGACAGTTAGATTTAGCTCTTAGGGTTAACAGAATCAAGGGATATGGGGAAAAAGTAGGAACAGGGTGAACAGACAT
This sequence comes from Leucoraja erinaceus, assembly GCF_028641065.1. Taxonomy (NCBI): domain Eukaryota; kingdom Metazoa; phylum Chordata; class Chondrichthyes; order Rajiformes; family Rajidae; genus Leucoraja; species Leucoraja erinaceus. The sequence goes on along the minus strand of NC_073391.1, from coordinate 30,192,283 downwards.
GATCATGTTGAATGGAGGTGCTGGCTCGATGGGCTGAATGGCCTCCTACTCCACTTATTTTCTATGTTTCCCTGTTTCTATATAATATCCTGATATATAATATCCTAATATATAAATGTTCCTTTGTAACAAGGATCTGTTAAGAAACAATGGTAATCTCTCTGCTTTGCCCAGCGTCTTTGTGTAGGTAGGGTCTTCCTTAACTGCCTGTGTGGAGTTTGTTTGTACCCCCTGTTTTTGCGTGGGTTTCTTCCGGGTTCTCCAGTTTCTACTCACATCCCAAATATGTGCGGGTTTGTGGGTTAAATGGTCGCTATAAATTGCTCTTAGTCCGTAGGCAGTTGATGCAAAATTGGGATAGCATTGAACCAGCGTGAACGGTTGATCGATGGTCGGTGTGGACTCGGTGAGCCGAAGGGCCAGTTTCAATGCTGTATCTCTAAACTAAACTAAACTAAAACCTACAGTGATGTGATTACCAGGGAGTCAAGGATTTACCCTGTGTAGTGGATAGGTTTGGGACAGGTGTGTAGGAAGGAACGGCAGATGCTGGTATACACTGAAGATAGACACAAAATGCTGGAGTAACTCAGCGTGTCAGGCAGCATCTCTGACGTGTTTGTCATTAGTTTAGTTATTTAATTATTATCAGTGAAAATTGTATTGTATTGTATTGTATTCAAATTTATTGTCATTGTCTCAATTTGAGACAACAAAATGAATTTCCCTTACAGGCAGTATCATTAAAAAAAATTAAAATAATAATAAATAAATAATAAAACATATTAAAAATAAAATTGGAATTGAATTTAAAAAAAAGCACAAACACAGAAAGTCCACAACACAACATAACATAAATGGCACCAAGGTGAGGATGGCACCATAGTCCAGCCAGCCTCCCCTCCGTGTTCATCCATGGTCAGGGCCTTCCGAGCACCCGCAGTCGCCGCCCCGGGTGGCCCGATGTTCAGGCCCTCACGCCGGGCTGGCGGAATGCCGACGCCGAACCCCGACGGTGAGCAAAGCTTTTGTTTGCATGCGATCCAGTCAAAGACAAGTCGACACCTGAATGTTAAGCTGCTGTAAGTAAGTGTATCATTCTTCAGTTGTTGGTACATGTGGCAATTAAACAGTCTTTAGAGACACAGTGCGGAAACAGGCCCTTCTGCACCCGCAGTGTGGATCAAACCGGGTCTCTGGCGCTGTAAGGCAGCAGCTCTACCTCTGCTCCACTGTGCTGCCACTGAGGTCCCTAAGCAGCTGTTTTAGTGCTGTATAACGCTATGCCTCTAGAGCCCAGGGTGAGAGTGCTTTACTCTGGCCTGCTGTGTGATGTGGAACGGTGTGTAGGTGAAACAATGTGACCCGGCCGGCCTGTGCAATGCTGCACTTTGCACTGTTGACCAGACCGGCTCGTGTGTCTGTCAGTGAGATAAATAGAAAGCAACCAGTAACCTACATGCATTTGACAGGGTGGATTCAAACATTATGCCACATAGAGAAATACTGGTTAAAGTGTCTTTGTCCTTGTACCTACGTGATTTAATATTGAACCGTGTTTTGTACGTCACTGAGTTCGATATAAAAATGCCTTACAGGTCTTTATTAGCCAGCTTTATTTGCGCAATATAGTGCAGGTACTATCACAACGTTTAAGTAACATTTAGACAGCTACACGGATAGGATAAGTTTGGAGGGGTAAGGGCTAAACGCAGGCAGATGGGACTAGTGTAGATGGGGCATGTTTGTCGGTGTGGGCAAGTTGGGCCGTAGGGCCTGTTTCCACACTGTATGATTCTATGACTTTATAGAACTCTCCAGGCAGTGTAATACTTCCTTTTGCATCAATTACATAAAAGATCGGCACTTGGATAAAGAATGGAGGAATATGGATCATTTGCAGGCAAAGGACATTGGTTTGGCTTGGCATTGCGTCCGGCACAGACATTGTGGGCCGAATGGCGTGTTCCTGAGCTGCTCTGCTCTATGGCCTAAATTGAACCACGATTATTTAATTTATTTTATGCTTATTCAATAGGATGGTAAGTTAGCAATTTTTCCCCGTGATTCCCAATTGCCAAACTTCAATAATAAATGACAAAGTTAAGGCTGAAGGGCTGCCAATCTATTCAGTGAGGAGCCACTAAGGGTGATGGGCACACCTCTATGAACAGACAAGGAATATTTGGATGCAAAGTGCTGTAGTAACTCAGCAGGTCAGTCAACATCTCTGGAGGATGTGGCTAGGTGATGTTTCGGGTCGGGACCCATCATCAGTCTGAAGAAGGATCCTGACTCAAAACGTCAAGTATCCATGTCCTCCAGAGATACTGCCTGACCCGCTGAGTTACGTCAGCTCTTTTTGTGATATTTGTTTGCAAACCAGCATCTGCAGCTCTTTGTTTCTCCAAATAATTTGCTTTGGCCACTTCTGACACTTCCCAACGATGGGATCAGTACAGTTGTGTAACGTGGGTTTCAAAGGGAAAGATCCTCAGGGTATTGGCTGGGGTAGATGTTGAGATGTGCTCAAGAGTGGGAGAGTCATGAACAAGGGAACGTAGATGAAGGTTTCCGGCAAGTCGGGTGCGGCAGAAAGTCCAGCCGAGAAAAAAAAGAAAGCCAGACCCTCACAGTGGCTGGGACCAAAACCTGGCGACTCTTGCATATAGACTCAGTGGGCAGTTTCTATGCATCATGTACTTAACCTGGGATTGTACTTACGTGTGGCAATAATTTTACTGAGCTCTTCGCAAAAAAAAGATTCAGATTGCATCTTGGTGCACATGATAATAAAGGAATCATTGAACCATTGAATAATAGCTACAATATGGAGGCCGGTCATTTAAAATCTCTAGAATTCTCTGCCACGGTGGAGGAAGGATCATTAGACAATGTCAAAGATGAAGCAAAAGATAAATACTTGAAAGAATGATGAAGGGAAGGGTTTAGGAAGCTGGCAGAGAAGAGTTGACGCTAATGTGGATCAACCATGATCATATTGAAATGTAAACGGCAAAGCACTGGACTAACACAGCGGGCAACATCTCTGAAGGACACGGATTGATGGCGTTTCCAGCTGGTACCCTTCTTGACAGCAGGGCAAGCTTGAGTGATAATGTGACCTGCTGCTGCTTCAATTGTGTTCTTGGGAACACTGTATTGAGCTGGGCCTGCTTTATAAATAATTTATAAATAATTCATTCGACAGGACATGCGACCCAAATGCAAATGTATTGAAGTAATCCCTAACTCTAGCGGGCGGCACAGTGGTGCAGCGGCAGATTTGTTGCCTTACAGCACCAGAGACCCAGGATCGATCCTGACTCCGGCTGCTGTCTGTACAGAGTTTGTACATTCTCCCCTTGACCGTGTGACTTTTCCCAGGATGCTCTAGATTCCCACCGCACTCCAAAGATGTACGGATGTGTAGGTTAATTGGCTTCAGTAAAAAACCTATAAATCGTCCTTTGTGTGTAGGTGGAACTAGTGTAGGGGTGATCGCTGGTTGATGTGGACTCGGTGGGCCGACAGGCTTGTTTCTGCACTGTATCTCAAAAGTCTAAAGTGTAAAGTGCGAGAGTATCTCAGCGGGTTAGACAGCATCCCTGGAGAACACGGATGGGCGACATTTTCCTTCAGGTAGGGAGCGTTCTTCAGAATGTCTGAATCAGTCTGAAGAAGGGTCCTGACACGAAACCTCACCTAGCCAAGTTCCCCAGAGATGCCGCCCGACCCGTTGAGTGACTCCAGCACTTTGTGTCATAATTGGTCCCTCAGAAAAAACAGCAATTTCAGCTCCAGTTGTGATGCCTATGTTGAGGGTCGAGTGTTTATTTTGCTGCACAAATAATTTTAGTTTTCATTATTAAGCCTGTACATTTTTCTAGTTCTCAAAGTGAAATCATTTTGATGTTACTTCATCTGATTAGCAGTCATTAAAATAATTTCAGTGTTGGCTGAACCAACAGCAGTCTGAGGTCAGGTTGGGATGTGTCGAGCACAGTTTTGTGTGTTGATCTGCAAGTGAACATGCTCATTACAGGATTTTGGATGTTACCAACTCTGAGGCAGTGTGTGGCGATGAGGAAGTTGGGGAGACAGAAATGTTATTCAGTGTTCAACCCTGCAGGAGTGGAAAGTTCAGCAAGTCCCCAACACCAACTTCTACAGATTTGGACTCTGCAGGATTGCTTCCTGTACCTAGTGCTGGTGAGGGCAGGAACAGGGAGGTGGGGGATCTGAATGTGTGGCTGGGGGGCTGGTGCGGGAGCTGGGATTTAGATTTTTACACTAGGATCGCTTCTGGGGTAGTGGCGGGCCTGTACAAAATGGACGGGTCACATCTTAACTGGAGTGGCAGGCAGGTTTGCTTGTGCAACACGTGTGGGTTTAAACTAAATAGTGGGGGAGAGGGGTTGACAAATTGGGAGCATAAAGATGGAGTTAAAGGTGAAGTGAGTACAGGAAAAATTACAAAATACTCCCGAATTAATGGGAAGGAAAGTTCGAGATGGGATAAGGGAGTAAGGTCAGGGGCAATAGTGACCGGCGTGAGAGGGGAGTTGAATACCAAAGTTAAAGTGTTGTATATGAATGCGCAAAGTATAAGAAATAAAGTGGATGAACTTGAGGCTCAGTTAGAAATTGGCAAGTTTGATGTTGTGGGAATTACAGAGACATGGCTACAAGAAGACCAGGGCTGGGAACTGAATATTCAAGGTTGTACGGCCTATCAAAAAGACAGACAGGTAGGCTGAGGGGATGGGGTAGGAATGAAATTGGTGAGAATGAAATTCAGTCCCTTGCGAGGGGTGACATTGAATCAGAAGATGTAGAGGGAGTATGGATAGAACTGATAAATTGTAAGGGTAGAAATACCCTAATGGGAGTTATCTACAGGCCCCCAATGTACCGTAGAAATTATTTTATTGGGATGCAGCGCAGCATGGTTTGGGAACAGCTTTACGACCAAGACCATAGAAAATTGCAGAGAGTTGTGGACGTAGCCCAGACCATAATGCAAACCAACCTCCCGACCCGATATGTCACCAATTCCTTCTCTCCAGAGATGCTGCCTAACCCAGCAGCTGAATTACTCCAGCATTTTGTGTCTATCTTCCTTTCCATTGAGTCCACCTGCAATTCACGATTCCTCGGTAATAGCCCTGTCCCACTGTACGAGTTCATTCAAGAGCTCTCCCGAGTTTAAAAAAAAAAATCAAACTCGTGGTAAGCACGGAGAATGAACGTAGTGGGTACGTCGGAGCTCGGGGACGTCTCTTTGCGGCTCGTAACGCTAATGGCAGGTACTCGGGAAATGTGGTAAGCTCATGAAGACTCGTGAAGATTTTTCAACATGTTTAAAAATGTCCACGAGAGCCCCGAGTACCGACGAGCGGCCATTACCGTAAATCTCCGGGTTCGAATCAGGGCAAACTCGGGAGAACTCTTTGAGTGAACTCGTACATTGGGACAGGGCTTTAAGGCAACCAGCATAATCAAGGATGAGTTTCACACCCATCACTCAGTCTTCTCTCTCCCATTAGGCAAGAGGTACAGATTCAGATTCAGGGACAGCTTCTTCCCAGCTGTAATCAGGCAACTGAAATGTCCTCTCACCAATTAGAGAGCAGTCCTGAACTCCCATCGACCTCATTGGAGACCTTCAAACTATCTTTAATCGGACTTTACTGGACTTGATCTTGCACTAAGTGTTTATACCCTTTATCCTGTATCTGTACTCTGTGGGTGGCCTCATTGTAATCATGTATAGTCTTTTAACTGACTGGGCAGCACGCAACAAAAAAGCCTTCTTCGCTGTGCTTTGGTACACGTGACACAATTAAACTAAACTAAGCTAACTAAACAAAAGAGAGCATCCAGCCGAAACCCAGGACCCTACAGTCGTTGACAGAAAGTGCTGGAGTAGCTCAGCGGGACAGACAGCATCTCTGGAGAGAAGGAATGGGTGATGTTTTGGGTTGAGACCCTTCTTCAGTCTGATGTTTTGAGTCGAGACCCGAAACGTCACCTATTCCTCTCTCTAGAGATGCTGCCTGTCCCGCTGAGTTCAGCATTTTCTGTCTATCTTCAGTTAATACCAGCATCTGCAGTTCCTTCCTGCACACCACAGTGTTTGCTCTTGCTCAGCAGCCAGGAGCTCATGAGGCTGGCTTTAGATTCATTCATTGCAGAGTTTGGAGGATCAGCACCTCATATCCTGCTTGGGTAGCCAACAACCCAACAATATGAACATTGAAGATAGGCACCAAATGCTAGAGTAACTCAACGGGTCAGGGAGCATCTCTGGCGGAAAGGAATAGGTGACGTTTTGGGTCGAGACCCCTTCTTCAGAGGGAGAGTCAGGGGGGAGGGACTAGAGGTATGAAAAGGTAAAGAGCAAAGCAGAGACTGCCCCGATGGCCAAAGAGCCCACAATGGTCCATTGTTTGCCGAGGAGGAGGTGGAAACCGAGGGAAAAGAACAGTGAAAATAGCAAGATGACTAGAGTGGGGGATGGACGGAGAGCAAGGGAAGGCAAGGGTTACTTGAAAGTAGAGAAATCAATACTCATACCCCTGGGTTGTCAGCGGCCCAGGCGAAATATGAGGTGCTGTTCCTCCAATTTGCATGCGACTTCACTCTGACAATGGAGGAGGCCCAGGACAGAAAGGTCAATGAGGGAAGGGGAGTTAAAGTGTTTGGCAATGTTTGTCTCAACAAGGCCCCCCACCGAGGGATGCTGCCTGACCCACTGAGTTACTCCGGCACTTTGTACCTATCCATGTTCACCATAGATGCTGCCTGACCCACTGAGTTACTCTGGCACTCTCGTGTCTTTATTTGTAAACCAACATCTGCCATTCCTTGTTTCTACATGTTAGGTCTACTATTGACTCATTCCCCTCCCACCGCTGAATCGTTCCAATTTTACATCTGGGGTGAAGATACAGCCTTAGAATGAACATGAGAGAATGACCGATGGTTTTTGACATTGCAATAACTTGTTTTGTATTAACCTCAAGGACAACAACAAAAATTCCAGTGAAACAGGCTGTTAAAATGTTAAACATGACCTTTGGTCCACAACATTCAAGGGCTTGCGACGATCATCGTGATTCTTGTTAAATGATAACTTGCTCTTAACGTCAGCAAGACTTTGTGTGCAGGAAGGAACTGCAGATGCTGGCCGAGACCCTTCCCTCGTCCCGAAACGCCACCCATTCCTTCTATCCACAGATGCTGCCTGTCCCGTTGGGTTACTCCAGCATTTAGTGTCTGTCTAGACAAGGAGCTGATTGTAGAGTTTAGAAGGGGAAAGGCAAGGATCCATCTCTTCATCGACGAGTCGGTGGCGGAGAAAGTCAAAAACCTCAAACTCCTACTTGCCAACTGACTTGAGGCAGACTTATTGAGATGTTAATTTTGCTAATCGTGCTTATTATTGCTCACACTATTTGGCTCCAAGCTTTGGGACCTCAAGTTGAGTTTGTATTAAAAACATTGGTTTGACTACACTTTGAGCATTGTGGACCACACTGCAGGAAAGATGACGTAGTAATAGAGAGGTTATCCATGATCCTGCCTGCAACGGAGGCCTGTAGTTATAGGTAAAAATGAACTAAGCTGTGTTAATTCCCAGGGGAACGTAGGGGGCTGAGGGAAGCCCCTGACAGGGGAAGGCCCAGTGTGGAAGGGTGTGTGTGCAGCAGTGTATGCGTTATGTGTGGTGTGCATATGTGTGTGTGTGTGCGCACATGTGTGTGCACATGCGTGTGTGATGGGTGTGTGTGTGTGTGTGTGTGTGTATGTGGGTGTGTGTGTGCACATGTGTGTGTGTGTAATGCGTGTGCACATGTGTGTGTGTGTGTGTGTGTGTGTGTGTATGACATGGGTGTGTGTGTGCACATGTGTGTGTGTGTAATGCGTGTGCACATGTGTGTGTGTGTGATGTGTGTGTGTGCGCACATGTGTATGTGTGATGGGTGTGTGTGTGCACATGTGTGTGCACATGTGTGTGCGCAGTGTGTGTGCGCAATGTGTGTATAATGTGCGTGTTTAATATGTGTATGTAATGTGTGTTTAATATGCGTGTGTGTAATATGTGTGTGTGTATGCGTGCCGCACGTGATGTGTGTGCGTATACGTGATTTGTGCGCGCGTGGCTGCATTATTTGTATTTTCCATCTGAGTGAAGATAAAGGCTATGCTTTAACAAGAGTGGATTGTTTTTTTTTTGACATTGCAGTAACTTGATTTGTATTAATCGCAAAGAGAAATACATTGTGCATGTCTCTGCATACACTGGGTTCATGAAGAACTTGATCTTTGATCATCTTGGACCTCGTTACCATCAGACCAAACCTCTTTCTTGTACCAGGTGTGTAACAGCCCCTCGCATTGAAGGAATTCACCGACACACGCCTCTCCTACTCCTCAAATCGCATGAGTGGAAGCCCCCCCCTCCCTTCCCCAGGGAATGGCAAGGATCAAGTTGTCCAATTAGTCTGGCCTTTCCCCGTAACCTTGCAAATCTTCCCTCTTCAAATATTCCTTTGTTTCCAGATTTGCTGCTGCATCTACTTCCAGTCTGTTTCAGGAAGTACATTCTGTCGCAGTGCAAGTTCGCTGGTGTTAATGAGATTTGCTTCGTAACCCCTCTGGCCTTTTTGCCAATTATCTTAATTGTCGTATAATGACATGGCAGGGAATTCAGCGCTGCATCAATGCAGCTAAAGATCGAACAGTGTGTCTCAAAGCGCAAATAATCAACATAATACAGTCTCACCTCCTGTGTCTATGACTAGTTTAGTTGAGGAAGGAACTACAGGTGCTGGTTTACACTGACGTCAGGCTGTTGTTTTTAGACTGCACTCAGCGTTCAATACCATCATCACCTCCCAGCTGGTTACCAAGCTCACGGAACTGGGTCTCTACGCATCTCTCTGCAATTGGATCCTCGACTTCCTCATCCACAGTCTGTTCGAATTGGCATAAATTCTTCTTCCTCATTAACAATCAGCAGGGGAGCACCTCAAGGCTGTGTGCTCAGCCCCCCCCCCCCGCTCTATATTCATGACTGCATAGCCGGACATAGTGCAAACTCCATCTTCAAGTTCGCAGACGACACCACCGTTGTTGGACAAATTACAGATGGTGATGAGTCAGAGTCTAGAAGTGAGATTGACCGAATGACCAAATGGTGCCAGCACAATAACCTGGCTCTCAATATCAGTAAAGCCAATGAACTGATTGTGGACTTTGGAAGAGGAAGGATGAGGACCCACAATCCTGTTTATGTCAATGGGACGATGGTGGAGAGGGTCAATAACTTCAAATTCCTGGGCGTGCATATTTCCGAAGATCTTTCCTGGACCCAGCACGCTGATGCAATTATAAATAAAGCACATCAACTTCCTGAGAAAATTACGGAGATTCGGTATGTCAAAGAGGATTCTCTTGAGCTTCTACAGGTGGCACAGTTGAGAGCATATTGGCTGGTTGCATCACGTCCTGGTTTGGCAAATTAAACATCAAGGAGCGGAAAAGACTGCAAAAAGTGGTGAGCACTGCCCAGTCCTTCACTGGCGCTGACCTCGCCATCATTGAATGGATTTATCGGTGTCGCTGCCTCAATAAGGCAGCCAACATCATCAAAGATCCACACCACCCTGGCCACACACTCATTTCACCCCTGCCATTAGGAAGAAGGTACAGGAGCCTGAAAACTGTAATGTCCAGGTTCAGGAACAGCTTCTTCCCTACAGCCATCAGGCTATTAAACACGGCAACCTCAAATAAGCTCTGAACTACAATAGACTATTATTATTATTGCACTACTATTGTGTGTTTATTGAGTATGTGTGTTTATGTGTATGTGTATATATATATGGATATATATGTATATGTGTGTACTTGTGCGTATGTGTGTGTATATATATGTATATACATATGTATACACACACTGAATGTTTTTTTCTCTCTCGTTTATCATATTGTTTTCAGTGTACTATGTTTACATATTCTGTTGTGCTGCAGCAAGTAAGAATTTCATTGTTCTATCTGGGACATATGACAATAAAACACTCTTGACTCTTGAAGATAGACACAAAATGCTGGACTAATTCAGCGGGTCAGGCAGCATCCTTGGAGAAAAGGAATAGGTGACGTTTCAGGTGGAGACCCTTCTTCAGACTGAAGAGATTTCTCCAGAGATGCTGCCTGATCTGCTGAGTTACTCCAGCCTTTTGTGTCTATAGTTTAGTTTTGGTTATTGACACGTGTACTGATGTTCAGTGAAAAGCTTTTGTTGTGTGCTAACCAGCCAGTGGAAAGATTTTTACAATCGAGCCATCCACAGTGTACAGATACATGATAAAGGGAATAACAGTTAGTGCATGATAACGCCCAGTAGAGTCTGATTAAAAATAATCTGCGGAGTTTCCATTGAGGTACAGTAGAAGGCAGCTCAGGGTTACTCTCTAGTTGTTGATAGAATGGTCTAGTTGCCTGATAGGGTATGTGGGAGCCACAGACTAAAGGCCTGCGATGACCAGTCTACTCCAGGCACAGAGTGGACCATCTGGACATCCTATAGGAGACACAAAGTAACTGCAGATGCTGGGATATTGAGCTATGAGTGTAGGGTCTGACTGGGTCTCATTCACTACTGGTCTAGGGCCTCCCTTGGGAATTCCCTTCGGGACATAATCTCCGGGTGGCTTTTCCTGGGTTATCAGGTGAGGCCCAGGAACGGATTCACCTGTGATTCACACAATATCTCCAGGAGCGCCGGGACTGTTTTTCTGGGAGTGCTGTGTGGGAAGGAACCGCAGATGCTGGATTACACCGAAGATGGGCACAAAATGCTGGAGTGTCTCAGCGGGCCAGGCAGCATCTCTGGGGAAAAGGAATAGGTGACGTTTCGGGTCAAGACTGAAGAGTCTGAAGAAGGGTCTCGACCCGAAACTTCATCTGTTCCTTTTCTGGGAGTGCTGTAGTGTTGTTCTCTGATAATGGTGAGCAGGGAGTTTTATCGGCAAAGCCCTATGGTAGACGAGGCAGACACAAATGAAAGCCTGTCTCCTTGACACAGACTCTGCCGTGAGTCAGCAGAGGTGAAATCACCCTGTTGGACATTTGCCATCAGGGAGAGTACTCAAGAGTATCGGTTCACTGGCGGGCAACAATGGCATTCCTTCAAGTGTGGCTGCATGATGCATCTCTGCAGCAAATTACACAATCCCGCTAATGCAATGGCTAATGTTCATTGTAGAAATAAAGAACTGCAGATGCATTTAATATACGGAAGGACACAAAGTGCTGGAGTAACTCAGCGGTTCATGCAGAACTCTGGAGAACATGGATAGGTGACGTTTTGGGTCGACCCTACTTGAGTATTGATTAGTGATTATTGACGTGATTATTGGGGGGGTATAAAGAAACCTTGAAGTGGGGAGAGGCAGGAAAAAGCATGGCAGGTCATAGATGGATGCAGGGGAGGGGGGTTATTGATAGGCAGATGGTTGGGACAAAGGCCAGAGATAAGAACAAATGGTGTGAGACAGGATTGAAGAGTTGTGAATTGTGAAGCTAGTGAAGCTAGAGGGAGGGGGTGGAGTGGAGGGGGTGGAGGAGGGGGGGGGGGGGGGGGGGGGAAAGAAATAGATTGGAGTCCAGGTCTGACGAAGGGGAGGAGAGGGTAAGGGGGGTGTGGAATAAAAGGGGGAGGTGCGGTGTAGATAGATGGGGTGCAGTGGGTCAGGTTTTAGTTTTAGAGATACAGGATGGAAAGAGGTCCTCAAGCCCACCGCATCCACGCCCGTTCATACTATTTCTATGTTATCCCACTTTTTGCATCCAATTCCTAAACACAAGGAGCAATTTACAGAGGGAAATTAACCTACAAACCCACACATATTTGGGAGTGTGGGAGGAAACCGGAGCACCCGGAGAAAACTCACACGGTCACTGGGTGAATGTACAAACAGACAGCACCTGAGGTCAGGATCGAACCCATATCTCTGGCGCTGTAAGGCAGCAACTCTGCTGCTGGATCTTTCTGTCATCCCCAGGACTTGGGTTGCACTGGGAACTTCTTTTGCACTAATATTACAGTTATTAATTTATCGAATTAAAAATATATATTATTACATATTATTATTTTATCTGTGTTCTGCAATTATGGGCCTGTAAAGATGCTGGATGTAAGAATCTCATTGTTCTGGTTCTCTTGACTCTTCATATCAGCCATGTTCTGTCCTCTAATCTCAGGAGCAGGGATTGAACTCACAACCTTCAGACAGTGGCGAGAGTGTTCCCATTGGAATCATAGAAACATGGAAAATAGTGCAGGAGTAGGCCAATCATGGCTGATCATCCAGAATCAGTACCTCGTTCCGGCTTTCTTCCCATATTCCTTGATTCCGTTAACCCTAGGAGCTATATCTAACTCTCTCTTGAAAACATCCAGTGAATTGGCCTCCACTGCCTTCTGTGGCAGAGAATTCCCCAGAATCATAATTCTTTGGCTGAAAAAGTTTTTCCTCATCTCAGTCTTAAATGGCCTACCCATTGTTCTTAAACTGTGACCCCTGGTTCTGGACTCTCCCAATATGGGGACCATTTTTCCTGCATCTAGCCTGTCCAATCCCTTAAGAATTTTATATGTTTCTTTCAGATCCCCTCTCATCCTTCCAAATTCCAGTGAATATAAGCCCAGTCGATCCATTCTTTCATCATATGTCAGTCCCGTCATCCCAGGAATCACAGCCAACACCCATCGATTCTTGCCTGCCTACCTCGAGAGGAGCTTTTATAATTAAAAAGGGATTTTGGATCATTTTAACTGTTCATCAAAGAAGCAGCAGATGGATTTTAATTTGGATTAATGTCTTGTGTGGACAATGAGTGAGCTCCAGTAACAATGCTGGCATGGGAAAAGTGTTGGTGTTGATTACTGAACATCGTTATGGCAAGGAATCTAGCCTGCTTGAAGCAATTATCATGTCAGTGCCAGCAATCATGTGCATGCAGAGACAAGGAGCTACTGATGCTGATTAGAGTCATAGTCGTACAGTGTGGAAACATGCCCTTCGTCCCAACTTGCCCACACTGACCAACAAATCCCATCTACACTAGTCCCACCGAGGTGGGAGATTGCAACATTCACGTGGTCCACCCAATTTCGACTAATGCAATCAAACCCGACGTACACAAATAAATAGATCAAATAGAACAAGTTGACCAACAACTTTAGGCTGTGAATACCATACGCAAGAAGACTAGTCCCACCTGCCTGCACTTGGCCAATATCCCTTCAAACTTGTCCTATCCATGTACCTGTCTAATTGTTTCTTAAACGTTGCAATAGTCACCACCTCAACTACCTCCTCTGACATGCACCCAGCATCCTTTGTACGAGAAAGTTACCCCTCAGATTCCTGTTAAATATTTTCCCCTTCACCTTAAACCTATGTCCTCTGATCCTCGATTTCCCTGCCCTGGGCAAGAGACTCTGTGCATCTACCCGATCTATTCCTCTCATGATTTTATATACCTCTCATGCACAAGCCGACACACAGTGCTGGAGTAAAACATTGGGTCAGGCTGCATCCCCGGAGAACATGGATAGATGACATTTTGGGTCGGGCCCTTTCTTCAGATGGTTTTAAGTGCGAGGAGTCAAAGGGGAAGAGTGAGGGCAGGTTCTGCCAGGTGGAGGAGAGTGTTAGTAGAAGGAAAATGATTGGAACTCTGTTGGAGGAAGAAATGGAGGGCCTTGAGATCTTCCTGGTGGGGGTCTACAAAACTCACTAGTTTTAGACTTTACTATAGAGATACAGTGTGGAAAGGGGCACTTTGGCCCACTGAGTCCTTGCCAACGCGATCAACCCGTACACTAACACTATCTTACACACAGTAGGGACAATTTTTACTATAGCCAATTAACCTACAAACCTGTACGTCTTTGGAGTGTGGGAGGAAACCGGAGCACCTGGAGAAAACACATGCGATCACAAGGAGAACGTGCGAACTCCGTACAGACAGCACCCGTAGTCAGGATCGAACCCGGGTCTCTGGCGCTGTGAGGAAGCAACTCTATCGCTGCGCTGCCATGCTGGCCCCACAGTTCTATGCAGTCCCGCTATCTCATCCGCTACCTACGCACTAGGGGCCACTTACAGAGGGAAAATGAACGTACAATCCCGCACATCTTTGGGAGCTGGGAGGAACGTGAAGCACCTGCAGGAAACCCGCGTGGTCACAGGGAGAACGTGTAAACTCCACACGGTCAGCAGCTCTACCAGCTGTGTCACCGTGAGTTGTGAAGCGTGCTAGATCATTCTGGAGTGCATTTGAATGTCAGCCACCAAGTCAGTGTGACGTATTTGTAACCCTGATTTTGCAACGACCAAGTTTACTTTTTTACGGCCGCAATAACCTTTCAATTTTATTACTTGCATTAACATTCCTCAGCATGTGTGTTGCAATTTCAATTCAAGTCTCTGGATCGATAGTCCAAACCTCCAGAGACCCATCTAACATATTTTGGACACTTCCACCTAAACCCATGATCTCTCACATTAAGGGCAATAAGAGCAGCTGCTCCATGAACTGCCCATGCCCAAGTTCCCTTCCAAGAGGTAAGCCATCCTGAATTTAAAAAAATATTCATATATTTCTTATCACTAGCAAGGTGGCACAGTGGTGCAACTGATAGAGTTGCTGCCTCACAGCGCCAGGGACACGGCTTCGATCCTGTCTGCGGTGCTGTCTGTACTGTCTGTACGGGGGTTGTATGTTCTCCCTGTTACCGCATTGGTTTTCCCCGGGTGCTCTGGTTTTTCCCACACTCCAAATATGTGCAGGTTGTGGGTAAATTGGCTTTGGTAAAAATTGTAAATTGTCCCTAGTGTTGGGATTGTGTTCGTGTACGGTGATCGATGGTTGGTGCGGACTCGGTAGGCGGATGGGCCTGTTTCCACGCCATATCTCTAAACAATGCTACTTGTAACACATCAGAATCAACTGCAGACTGCGTTAAATATTTGTGCTTCTCAGATGTCTCAAAACTATCAGTCTAAACAAATGCCCCATTGTCGTAGCACCACGCCTGAACTTTTACGTTCTTGATTTTTTTTAACTCAATAAAAGAAACTACTCATTTGATGTCAAGTCACCAAGAATTCACAGCAAAGGGGTAGAGTCATAAAGTCACACACTGTGGAAACAGGCTCTTCGGTCCAACTTGCCCACGCCGACCAACATGTCCCTTCCACACTAGTCCCACCTGCCTGCATTTGGCCCATAACCCTCCAAACCTGTCCTATCCATGTACCTGTCTAAACATAAATATTGCAATAGTACCTGGCTTAAGTACCTCCTCCATCAGCTCGTTCCATACACCCACCACCCTTTGTGTAAAAAAGTTACCCCTCAGGTTACTGTTAAATTCTTTCTCCCCTCACCTTAAACTAATGTTCTCTGGTTCTTGATTTCAAAACGACGAGTCTAAACAAAAGGCCCCATTGTTCTGGAGCCACACCTGATCTTTTACATTCTTGATTTTTTTTAACTTAATAAATGAAAACATTAGTTTGATTTCAAGTCACCAAGTATTCATAACGGGTGAAGCATGGAGTCATACAGTGTGGAAACAGGCTCTTCAGCCCAACTTGCCCACACCCACCAACATGCCCCGTCTACACTAGTCCCACCTGCCTGCACCTGGCCCATATTCCTCTAAACCTGTTCTATCCATGAACCTGTCTAAATATTTCTTCAACATTGTGATAGTACCTGACTCAACTACCTCCTCCGGCAGCTCGTTCCATATACCTACCACCCGTTGTGTAAACTAGTTGCCTGTCAGCTTCTTATTAAATCTCCTCTCCCCTCCCCTCCCCTAACCTTAAAGACAGTAAACAACGCAATGAATGAATAATTAATTCTATAATTTTTGATAAGAACTGCCCATCATTTTTTTCTCCTTCCTCCCTTTCCTGTGGATTCACTCCTATCCTATTGTGCACCCATTTCCTGCGCACCTTCCCATTCCTTGTCCCCTTCCACCTATATCCCTCCCTCCAGCTTTACATTTCATTTCCTCTTTCACTCTCCTGATCTGACACATTCTGTCTCCTTTTTGTTCCCTTCTGTTACCCTTTTGTCTCCTTTTCATCTCTCGCCTCTTCACCTCTAGTCTGAAGAAGGTTTCTTGACCCAGATCCATGTTATCATAGGATGCTGCCTGACCTGCTAAGTGACTCCAGCACTTTGTATTAACTAACATCTACAACTCTTTGTTTCTACATATCTAGCCTTGGTCCACCCATTTTCCAATCGAACTCGCCTCATCCAAATCCACCCAACACTTGTGTAGGGAGAAACTGCAGATGCCGCTTTAAACTGAGGACAGACACAAAATGCTGGAGTAACTCAGCGGGACAGCCAGCATCTCTGGAGAGAAGGAATGGGTGACGGTTCGGGTCGAGCTGGAAGAAGGGTCTCGGCCCAAAACGTCACCCATTCCTTCTCTCCAGAGATGCTGTCTGTCCCGCTGAGTTACTCCAGCTTTTTGTGTCTATCCACCCATCACTTTCCAGGTTTTGTCCTGCTCCTACCTCTTTTCCAGCTTTCTCCCCCCCCCAAGACTATTAGTCTGAAGAAGGGTCCTGACTCAAAACGTCACCTCTCCGTGTCCTCCAGAGATGCTGCCCGACCCACTGAGTAACTCTAGCATCTTTTGTTCTTTAGTTCAGTCAAAGTGCGGAAACAGGCCCTTCGTCCCACCGAGTCCATGCCAACCACGCTAGTTCTAGCCTAAACTCTTTACAGAAGACAATGAACCTATAATCTTTAGCATGTGGGAGGAAACCCACGTGATCACAGGAGGAACGTACAAACCCTGTACAGCCAGCACCCGTAGTCAGGATCGAACCAAGATCTCTGGCGCTGTAAGACAGCAACTGTACCTCTGTGCCACGGTGCCACCTATGTGGCAAGCTGGAAGGCAGGCAAGGTTAATGGTTACTTGTCTGTGACTGTAGCTAACAACACTAAGTGCGTGCAGATTTATTCTCAATATTTTTGTGCCGCAGAATGACGAGGGCGGATCGAGAACGCTACAGAAGAAGTGGACATCTTTTCTAAAGACCCGCATTGTGTGCTCCATCCCAGAGTATAACTTCCATTTCAATATCTTGAAGAGTATCTTTGTGTTTAACCAAAAGACCTGGCAGAACACCATCATTTACGGAGTGTTTGGATCGCAGTGGTAAGTACAAAAGGTGTCCTCCTATTTCCATTATCGTAAACAATGTAAGAATGGCACTGTGTTACAGCGGTAGAGTTGCTGCCTCACGGCGCCAGAGACCCGGGTTCAATTCTGACTACAGGTGCTGTCTGTACGGAGTTTGCGCGTTCTCTCCGTGACCGCGTGGGATTTCCCCGGGTGCTCCGGTTTCCTCCCACACTCCTAAAGGTGTACAGGTTTGTAGGTTAATTGGCATCTGTAAAATTTTAAATTGTCCCTAGTACGAAGGATAGTGCCAGTGTACAGGGTGATTGCTGGATGTGTGGTGGGGCTGGATGAGGTGCTAAGTGTCCTGCATAGATACATAGACAATAGGTGCAGGATAAGGCCATTCGGCCCTTCGAGCCTGCACCGCAATTCAATGTGATCATGGCTGATCATCCACAATCAGTACCCTGTTCCTGTCTTCTCCCCATATCCCTTGATCCCACTAGCCCTAAGAGCTCTATGTAACTGTCTTTTGAATGCATTCAGTGTTCTGAGGCAGAGAATTCCACAAATTCACAACTCTCTGTGAAAAAGTTTTTCCTCATCTCAGTTCTAAATGGCCTACCGCTTATTCTTAAACTGTGGCCCTTGGTTCTGGACTCCCCCAACATTTCCTGCATCTAGCGTGTCCAATCCCTTAATAATTTTACATGTTTCAATAAGATACCTTCTCATCCAAATTCCAGTGAATACAAGCCCAGTTGCTCCATTGTTTCATCATATGACAGTCCTGCCATCCCGGGAATTAACCTACGCTGCACTTCCTTAATAGCAAGAATGTCCTTCCTCAAATTAGGAGACCAAAACTGCACACAATACTCCACTTGTGGTCTCACCAGAGCCCTGTACAACTGCAATAGGACCTCTTTGCTCCTGTACTCAACTCATCTCCTGATAAAGGCAAATGTTTGATGCTGCTTTCAACAGTTTGATTTCCTTTGCTGCATTCACAAGTAGGTCTTGATTTATATCTTCATTGGCAGCAAAGATGGCCACGTCTCCCTTGCACAGTTTAGGGAAATTTCAGTGTAGCTTCATGTGATGAGATATTTATTTGTGGTGTTTTTGGTTGTTATATTGATACTCCAGGTGCAAGAAAACTTTTTAGATCTGGACATGCAGGGAATGGAAATATATGGATCACATACAGGGAAAGGCGATTAGTTTAACTTGGTGTCATGTTCGGATACTGATCAGTCTGAAGAAGGATCTCGACCCGAAACATCACCCATTCCTTCTCTCCAGAGATGCTGCCTGTCCCGCTGAGTTACTCCAGCATTTTGTTTCTACCTCAGTGATATTCATGACATGCAACGGTTCTTCAACTGTGCCAAAGCCATCTACAGACCACACACCCGAGGATTCAAGAGCCTAGAGTGGAGGAGATCTCAATGAAGACAAGAGAGGCAGTCTATACTGGAAGGAATGGTTCAGCGATTGCCTCCACCAAATGTTGTTGATGTATGTGGTCTTAGCACAGTGCCTACCACAAGCTTGGGGCTACCCAGAGACCGGGAGGAGGGAGCCGATGAGGGCCATGATGAGTGAGGAGCGAGATCGGTAGGAGAGGAGAGGGAACTGGGGTCTGGCTACCGTACCCTAATGGTCGGCTGCGGGAGGCATCCCCGGGGAACAAGGATGGACGGGCAAGGAGAAGGACGCGGCGTCCAAGGAAGGAGATGTCTGGGGGTCAGCAAAGACTGGGATTTACTTGGAACAGGCACCGACCGCTCTTACGAACTAGAGCACTGCCTTTGGAAACGACGACAAAACATGGCAGCTCTTGCATGCAGGTTCAGGAGACTATTTCTGTAAACTTGCCAATTGAGGATTGGGGATACGGCAATATTGTAAGATAAGGGATTTTGATGTGTTAACACTTTGCGCATGAGACAGTAAAAAGCACCAGTAAACCATTGAACCCAAGCCCTGGCAAGCGTTGAAAAGACCACCCAAGCGCTGGACCACGACAAGGCTCGAGGAAGAGTCAACATCCCTGCTGATGTCTGGATACAAGATGAAGAAGCATGAATTCAAGACTATCTAGACAGGAGGCAGTGGATATCAGAGACCTCATATTCAGAGCAAGCTTTATGGAAGGAGACGCAGTGATTCCTGCTTTGGAGACATTGACAGCCAACAATAGGTATCTCAGACCTGGGGTGGTACAACCTAAGCTGTCAAGTTCCAACGGCAAGGTGGGCGAAATACTGTCATTGTCCTCTCCCAGGATAATAGATAATATCCAAGGCATTGAGGCTCCCTCTGAAATTGGCCCCATATACGAGCAGGTCATGTTATCCATGTGCCCAACACCAGACTGCGGAAGGAGCCACTTCATACCACGAGATACCCTACGGAGGATAGTCACAACCTGAAACGCTCCCGTTCCATGTTCTCTGGAGATGCTGCCTGGTCTGCTGAGTTACTCCAGCACTTTGTGATTTTTTTTTGGTAAACCAGCACCTGCAGTTACTTGTATCCACACACCCTGAGGTTTGTGAGGGTCATCTAAATGCTCATGTTCCCAGTTGTGACATGAAAGGGGGGCAAGACAAATGCAAATCTATCTGCGTTTTATCTCCTCCCTCCCACACACTGCCATTTCCATAACGTTTTATAGTTGTCATTCCATCTATTTCATACAATAATTGACCAGAAAAGGCTTGCAGTGTAACATGTTTAACCAGCACTAACTATGAGTTAAACCCGGGTCCAAAGTTCCTGAAGAGGGTGGGCTTGGAAAGGATATTTTCTTTTGTGGGAAAAGCAAGAACGGTTTAAATTTAAGAGGAGGAGGTAGTTTAGTTTAGTTTAGTTTTTAGAGATACAGCACAGAAACAGGCCCTTCGGCCCACCGAGTCCGCACTGACCAGCAATCCCCACACACTAACACTATCCTACACACAATAGGGACGTACAATTAACCTACAAACCTGTACGTCTTTGGAGTGTGGGAGGAAACCGGAGATCCCTGAGAAAACCCATGCGGTCATGGGGAGAATGTACAAACTCCGTACAGACAGCACCCATGGTCACGATGGAACCCAGGTCTCTGGCGCTGGAAGGCACCACCATGCCTCCTCCACATAGTCTGGTACTATCATAATGTTTGAGACATTTGGGCAGGTACATGGAAAAGCAAGAACGGTTTAAATTTAGGTTTAGGAGAATATGGACCAAGCTCAGGCTGGTGGGACTAGTGTAGATGGGGCACTTTGGTCGGCATGGGTAAGTTGGGCTGAAGGGCCTGTTTCCACTCTGTATGGCTCCATAATTACGAGGTGACACATCAGGGGTAGATAGGGTAGTCAGCCACACCGTATTTTCTTTTACCAGGGTGGAAATGTCAAACAGGAGGGCATAACTTTAAGGTGAGATGGGGAAAAGTTTAAAGGAGATGTGCTGGGCAAGTTTTGTTTTACAGAGTGGTGTGTGCCTGGAACATGCTGCCAGGGTATTGGAGGCAGATATGATAGGGGTGTTTAAGAGGCTTTTCGAGAGGTACATAGATATCAGGGAATGGAGGCATGTGGATCACATGTAGGCAGTGGAGATTAGTTGAACTTGGCATCTTGGTCATACATCGTTGAAACAGGCCCTGCGGCCCAACTTGCCCTCTCCGACCAACATGCCCCATCTACACCAGTTCCATCAGCCAGTGTTTGGCCGATATACCTCTAAACCTGTCCTATCCTTGTACCTGTTCAAATATTTTTTAAACGTTTATCAATTACCTCTCAGCTCGTTCCATATACCAACCACCTTTTGTGTAAAAATGTTACCATTCAGCTTCCTTTGAAATTATTCCCCCCTCACCTTAAATGTTCGGCACGGACATAGTGGGCTGAAGGGCCTGCTCCTATCTTGCATCACGTGAGGTGAAGAGACAAAGCAAATGTTTATTGGAATTCTCTACCTCAAAGGGACGGTGAACAGTGATATCGGATTATTTTCTTGGGCGGAGGTAGACAGATAAGATCAGGGCGGCATGGTGGCACAGTGGTATGCCTTACTGCCTTACAGTGCCAGAGACCCGGGTTCATTCCTGACTCTGGGTGCTGTCTGTATGGAGTTTGTACGTTCTTCCTGTAACCGCATGGGGGGGTTTCGGGTCCTCCGATTTTCTCCCACATTCCAAAGATGTGCAGGTTTGTAGATTAATTAGCTTCGGTAAAATTGTAAATTGTCCCTAGTGTGTAGGATAATGCTAGTATACAGGGTGATCGCTAGTTGGCGTGGCTCGATGGGCCGTAGGGCCTGTTTTAAAGTCCAAATTAAAGTCAATTGGTGAGCAAAGATGTGAGAGGTTGCTGTGGAGTATGTAGTGTTGAAGATGCAAGCAGATAAGTCAAGATATTGTAACATGTGGACATGCTCAAGGAACTTTTCAGATGGAGAAGGTGCAGAGAAGATCTTGCCAGGACTCAAGGGCCTGACCTCTAGGGAGAGGTTGCGCAGGCTAGGACTTTGTTACTTTGGAGTGCCGGAGGCTGAGGGGTGATCTTATGGAGGTGTGTTAAAATCATGAGGGAAATAGTTAGAGTGAATGCACAGTCTTTTACATAGGGTGGGGGAAACAAGTCCAGCCGACACAGATTTCAGTTGAGAGGGTAAACATTAATAGGAACCCGAGGGGCAACATTTTTACTCGGAGGGTAGTGGGTCTATGGAACAGGTGGCAGAGGAGGTAGATGAGGCAGATACTATAATGACATTTAATAGACATTTGGCAAGGTAGATAGACATGGTTATGGGCCACATGCGAGCAAATGGGACTGGCTTGGATGGGGCATCTTGGTCGGCATGGATGAGTTGGGTCGAAGGGCCTGTTTCCATGCTGTATGACTCTCTGTAACTCTCTGTGGCTTGCTCCCAGTTTGTTTGTTGAGCAGCAAGTCTAATCAATGGAAAGGCCCAATTATTGACTGCTCATTACAGAGAACTCACGGGACTCCAGCAAATAATCATACCTTCATTATGCTTTCTGTCTGCATTCTAACCAGAGGGAGCAAGATTATGTTGATGGATGAATTGCTGCGGCTAAACTTAATGTGAACTAAAAGCATTCAGTTATGCGTGATTCTAGCCAAAGGACAGAACATTGCGAGCACGTGTGCACTTAGATGATAATTAGAGCAAAATCGAGTCCTACAGTCAAACAGTGTGGCCACAGGCCCTTCGGCCCAATTTGCCCACACCGCCCAACAGTTCCCATCTACATTAATCTACATTAACAGTTCATCTATCTACATTAATCCCACTGTTGCAATTGCACATGCAGTGTAATTCGCAGCCTGTGATTAGTTTAGTGGAGTTGATAGATTTTTGGATATTACCAGCCTACCCCGAAGGTGTCCCTAATCAGGGTACGCATTTGGCCCATATATCTCTAAACCTGTTCTATCCATGTACCTGTCTAAACGTTTCTTAAAACGTTGCAATAGTACCTGCCTCAACTACCTCCTCAGGCACCTTATTCCATACACCCACCACCCTTTGTGTAAAAAGTTGCCCATTGGGTTCCTATTTTTTCCCCCTCATCTTAAAATGCTGGGGGGGGAAAAAATGTAAATGTGATCAGTGATCATATAATAGTCTTGCATTTATATATAGTGTACTTCCGAACCCGGTGCAGCGGTAGATCACTAGAGATGCTGGTTCGTTCCTGACTACGGGTGCTGTCTGTACGGACATTATATCCTGTGTGGGTTTTCTTGGGTGGTCCCGTTTCTTCCCACACTCCAAAGACGTACAGGTTTGTAGGTTAATTGGCTTCAGTAAAATTGTAAATTGTCCCTAGTGTATTGGATAGTGCAAGTATGCAGGGTGATCACTGGTTGGCGAGGGCTTGGTGGGCTGAATGGCCTGTTTCCACACTGTATCTCTAAAGTCTAACGTCTAGTCGAACATCCTGCTTGATTTATTCAAGGGAAAGAAATCTTGCAATTGCACTTATGCAGTGTAATTCGCAGCCTGGGAATAGTTAGGGAGTTGATAGATTTTTGGATATTAGTTTAGTTTAGTTTTAGGTTGGAGATTTGCAACATGAAAATAAGTCCTTCGACCCACCCGAGTCCATGCCGACCATCGATCACCCGTTCACAATAGTTCTATGTTATCCCACTTTCCCATCCACTCCCTAAGCACTTGGGGCAATTTACAGAGGCCAACTAACCTACGAGCCCACATGACTTTGGATGTGGGAGGAAACCTGAGCACCCGGAGGAAAACCATGCAGTTATAAGGAGAAAGTGCAAACTTCACACAGACAGCACCTGAGAACAGGTTGGAACCCGAGTTCCTGATGATCTAGTACTATACTCAATGTCTTTACTGATGAAGACAAACACCTCGTCCCCTTCCTCACACCGTCACTGCGACACAGTGGCGCAGCTGGTAGAGCCACTGCCCCGCAGCGCCAGAGGCACGGGTTCGATCCTGACCTCAGGTGCTGTCGTGTGTGTGGAGTTTGCACGTTCTCCCTGTGACCGCAGGGTGTTCCGGTTTTCTCCCACGCCCCAAAGACGTATGGGTTTAGAGGTTAATTGCCCCTAGCGTGTGTATGGAGTGCATGAGAAAGTGGGATAACATAGAACCAGTGTGAAGGGTTGATCGATGGCCGGCGTGGACTCGGTGGGCCGAAGGGCCTATTCCTAAACTGTATCCCTAAACGAAACTAAACCAGCCCAGATATCTTGAGGATAATATATTGGGTCAGTAGTTAGCCCTGGGGTCTGATATTTGGTTGGTGAGAGGGTGTCACTTCCAAAGAGTTGTGAGCCGTATCAAAGACTATTCTTACCAGAAGGTCCGTCATCCTCACACTGCTGACAGACATTTTAATAACATCGATCACATCAGATAAAAGCTGTCCAGGGTCTGACCTCCCCAGAGGAGCATGGGTGAAGCTCAACAGACTTGGTCCTGGAGTTGGGCGTTTCAATGCCAGCGTGTGGAGATGGGGGCTCCGCCAGAGCCCAGCCTGTGAATGCGGAGCAGAACAACAGACAGCCAACCATGTCATCTCTGGGTGCCCGCTCTACCACCCACCAAATGGAGCTCAGAGCCTGGCAGACATTGACCTGGCTGCTCAACACCCAGCTTGAGATCTAACTATTCCTTTGGTTCATGTTTCATTCGCAAGAAGAAGAAGACATCGTTGGCGTGACTGATCCAACAGTGGACAAGGGTCAGCGATTCACATCTGCGTGATCACTCTGAGGTGTCCGTCCTCACTCTCTACGGCTCTCCTGGATCAGAGTTCTTCCACACCCTCACGTCCGCATGACCATCCATTGACTGCAGACAGAACTGCACCTGTGTCCAGTGGGATAATCGTTGCCTAGAAATGAAGTAACGTCAGGGCAAAGTATTCCAAGACCAGTCGCCCTCGTGTGATACATCACATTTCAACGGGACACCATCCTCGAGACAACAGCTCGCCATGATGGCCCCCACCTTTATAGGACTTTATCATGCGGTACTTGGAGTGTTGCATGCAGTTCTGGTCACCCCCATTACAGGAAGGCTGTGGGAAGCTTTGGTAAAGGGCTCAGAGGAACAGATTGATGCCTGGATTACGTGGTATTAGATAACAGGGAGAGGTAGGACAGACTTGGATTGTTTTCTCTGGAACGCCGGAGGTCGCGGGGAGACCTGATAGATGTATATAAAATTATAAGAGGCATACAGAGGTATGTAAGAGGCATATAGTTAGAGTAGACAGTCAGAATATTTTTCTCAAGGTGGAAAAATCAAATACTAGAGGGCACAGCTTTAAGTTGAGAGTGGCAAAGTTTAAAGGGGAAATGAGGGGCACGTTTTATTACACAGAGGGTGGTGAGTGCCTAGATGGCGCTGCCGGGGGTGGAGGTTGAAGCGGATATGTTAGTGGCACTTAAAATTGGGCAGGCACATGGTGTGCAGGGAATGGAAGGATATGGATTATGTGCAGGTAGATATGAGATGGTCTTGGCATCATGTTTGTCATGTTAAAGCCTCTTAAGCACCACTGTCATATCTACCTCCATCATGAACCACTGCCAGCGGTGTCCACTGTAAAACACATCTCCTTTAAACTTTGTCCTCTCCCACTTTAAAGCTCAGCCCCTCTAGTCTGACATTTCCCATCCGGTTTAAAAAGATTCTGACTATCTGCCCTCTCAAGAGACTCAACCCGAAGTGTCACCCATTCCTTCTCTCCAGAGATGCTGCTGCATTTTGTGTCTGCCCTATCTAACGTTTGACTGATTCTTCTCAATAACAAAGGCAAAACGTACAAATCTCCGCCGTCTGCCAGTACACCATCGCGGACATCCGAAAGGCGTTTGAAGGGCCGTACAAGGAAGACCAGGAGTCTGCCCGCTGGTGGGCAAGGTACACCGGTGCTGTTCCAACGCCACGCCCAGGATCGGTAAGACCCTCCAATAGGTAAACGTGATGATGTTTTGTCCCTGAGCCCAGGCAGCACCATCGACACAATAGACAATAGGTGCAGGAGTGGGCCATTCGGCCCTTCGAGACAGCACCACCATTCAATGCGCTGCCAGGACTTACCTAGTCTTTTCCACCAGCTCCTCCCAAACCTGCAACCTTGACCCCAAGTTAGGCCACATTCCTGATTCTGCAGCCTACCTCATTGTGGGCATTGGAATTTATCTCTGGGACCGTTCCCTACAATGGTATCCTGGTATCCACTCTGGTATCCACTCTGGTATCCACTCTGGTATCCACTTTGCACTCTGATATCCACCTTTTCATCCTACTTGTTGTACTTGCGCAACTTGTTGGCTCATGTTTGGTAATATCTGATTTGATCGGACAGCACACAAACAAAAACTGAGAGAGAGGGAGAGGGAGAGGGGGAGAGAGAGAGAGAGACAGACAGACAGACAGACAGACAGACAGTGGTGGACAGACTCTGACTTGTTTTCTCCTGCTGTGTGTGTGTGTGTGTGTGTGGCAGTGCATCACAGATGCGTTCAAGAAAGCAGGGGTCAAGACGTCCCGCGATCTGCCAGACAACGTGCTGGAATTTGTGAAGAAACACACGCTGATGGACGAAGAGGTCAGACCCGTGGGCGGCCGGCCGCTCGTTACCAAGAAGCTCGTCAACTACACAAAGATGGTGGTGGACACAGTCACGGCACTGGACGATAAACAATACCATGTGATGTTCATCGGAACAGGTGGGTGTTGTGACAGGAGCCACGATCCGTAGTTCATAATGTCATAAGTCAGAGGTATACATGGGGCGGCAGCAGTGGAGTTGCTGACTTACAGCGCCAGAGACCCGAGTTCGATCCTGACTATGGGTGCTGTCTGTGTAGAGTTTGCACCGCTGCGCCACTGTGCCGCCCTTACATTATTTTCAATAATAAAAGTAAGCTGCGGTGCAAACACTCCGTGAAAGATGGTCCTCTGCGAGGTCTCTTGGTTCAACACAGATACTCTTCAAGACGTTAAAATGGAAATCAGACAGAAATGGAACACACAAAGCGAGTCTTTAAAAAATATAATGGGTCCAACCCTGACTACAGGTGCTGACTGTGCGGAGTATATTCGTTCTCCCTGTGACAGCGTGGGTTTCCTCCCACATTCCCAAGATGTGCAGGTTTGTAAGTTAATTGGCTTCTGCAAATTGTCCCCAGTGTGTAGGATGGTGCTAGTGTACAGGGTGATCGTTGGTTGTGTTGTGTTATTCAGGATCAGTGTGCGTTGATCAGTTTGCTGATTTGACTGCTCTGTTGTGTATTTGTTCCAAGGGTGTTACTTCATTGGAATGGAATTGTCTCTTAACGCGACTGATGCCTCTTCTTTTAAAGCTGACGGTTGGATCCATAAAGTCGTGCATGTTGGGGCCAGATCGCACGCCATCGAGGAGATGCAGATCTACAAGGAGCCGCAGCCTGTGGAGAGTCTGGTGTTAGTCGGCGACCAGGTATGGCCACAGCATATTAGCCGTGCCAACCTGCAAGTGGATATCTGGGCAGAACTGCGGTGGCATGGTGGTGCAGCGGTAGAGTTGCAGCCATGCAGCTCCAGAGTCCCGGGTTCGATCCTGACTACAGATGTTCAAATGTTCACGTTGAAGGAGCAGAATTAGGCCATTCGGCCTATCAAGTCTACTCCGCCATTCAATCATGGCTGATCTATCTTTCCCTCTCAACCCCATTCTCCTGCCTTCTTCCTATAACCCCTGACACTCACACTAATTAAGAATCTATCAATCTCTGCCTTAAAAATACCTAATGACTTGGCCTCTACAGTCGTCTGTGACAATGAATTGCATAGATTCACCACCCTCGGACTTAAGAAATTCCTCCTTGTCTCCTTTCTAAAGGTATGTCTTTTTATTCTGAGGTTATGGCCTCTGGTCCTAGACTCTGCCACTTGTGGAACCATCCTCTCCACGTCCACTCTATCCAGGACTTTCACTAATCAGTGCTGTCTGTACGAAGTCTGTATGTTGTCCCTGTGACCGTGTGGGTTTTCTCCAGGTTCTCTGGTTTTCTCCCACACTACAAAGATGTACTGGATAGCAGGTTAATTGGCCTGGTGAAATTATAAATTGTTCTTTATGTGTGTTGGATAGTGTTAGTGTGCGGGGATCGCTGGTTGGCGCGGACTTGGTGGGCATTGTATCTCTAAACTAAATTAAACTGCATGTTTAAACTATACAGTCAATCTTGGGAGGGTGGAGTGAATCTTGGTGGAACTTGGTAACAACAGATCTCTAACCCAATATTGAAAGAGCTGGATAGAGTGGATACGGAGAAGTCCAGAGGGCACAACCTCGGGGTCAGAGTTGGCTCTGCGTGAAACGTTGGTCTAACATTGCGGGTGTTTCCCTGCTTTAGTTACAGAGGACCCTGATCGTGGGGGCACGGAGCGGGGTGATACAGGTGGCCGTGTCGAGCTGCCACAAATACCGCAGCTGTCTGGATTGTATTATGGGTCGAGACCCTTACTGCGGTTGGGACGGAAAGAGTTGCCAGGAGGTTCAGCTGCAGAAGGACAGGTACAGCCACCGCCTCACGTGACATCGAGTCACCACGTGGAAACAGTCCCTTCCCCCCAACTTGCTTCCAGGTTTGATAGACTTGGCCGGTCCTTACATCCTTCCTTCTCCTCAACGTGACCTGTGCATAAACCCCAGTTTTACATCACGGTTATTTTATTGGGTGAAAACAATAGCTGGTGTAGCACGCAGAATAACATTTTCACCTCTCCCGTCTGTACAATTTGACACCGACAGAAACAGGTGTAAAATATGAATAAACAGGTCCATCCTGTATTACAGCAGCACTCAGCAATGAGGCCCCAGTGTATTTACAAAACCTTGCTGTGTTTACAAGCAGGAGTGCAAGGAGAAGCTGTTTTGCAAGATTTTCTTGTGGGGCAGCCTAGCTGCTGACCGCACCAATACATGCCATCAATCAGCCGCACGCACACTGGAGGAACAGTGTCTCATGTCGCCAAGATAGACACAAAATGCTGGGGTAACTCAGCGGGTTAGGCAGCATCTCTGGAGAAAAGAATGGGTGATGTTTTGAGTCGGGGTCCCTTCTTCAGACCCTCATTTCTCCCCAGAGATGCTGCCTGATCCGCTGAGTCACTCCAGCACTTTGTGTCTATCTTCGGTATAAGCTAGGTATAAACTGGTATAAACTAGCATCTGCAGTTTCCATCTTTACCCAATTCTTTAGTTCCTTTCCCTCTGCCCCAGATGACACTCCTTCACTCTGAACTCTTAACCGAATCCAAGGTCATTCTAAGCTGAGTTTCACGTGCCTTGTTGCCGTGACTTGACTCGACTCTCCACAACACCCACTTAATTGATGCTGTGCGTGTTTTTAAAATATATATATATATATATATATATACACAAACGGACGGAGCACAGCCCGAAATACAGTGAATTAATAGATTTGTAGAACATTCCTGTTGCCCACAAAATAGTTTGGTAAACCTTTGTGTTTGTTTAGCAGCTATGGTGGTTCCCCTCTTTGACCTGTTCCAGGAAGAGAAGAAGCAAAATAAATAAACAGGTCGCTGAAAGCTACAGTATGTCATAGATCAACACGGCACAGGAATAGGCCTTTCAGCCTGCAGTGTCTGTGCCGAACATGATGCAAAGACCAACTCTTATCTGAATCCATATCCCTCCATTCTCCACATGACTGTTCAAAAGTCTCTTAAATGCTACTATTGCATTTGCCTCCACCAGGGGTGCTGTCTGCCAATTAGCCTACAAATCTGCATGTTCTTGGAGTGTGGGAAGAAACCAGAGCACCCTTACACGCCTTACAGCACCAGAGACCCGGGTTCGATCCCGACTACGGATGTTGTCAGTATGGAGTTTGTACGTTCTGCCCGTGACCTGCATGGGTTTTCTCCTAGATCTTCGATTTCCTCCCACTCCAAAGATGTACCGGTTTGTAGGTTAATTGGCTTGGTATAAATGATAGTGTGTGTGGGATAGTGCTAGTGTACGGGGATTGCTGGTTGGTGCCGACCCTGTGGGCCAAAGGGCCTGTTTCCGCGCTGTATCACTAATCTAAACTAAACACCCTCAGAAACCCCACACGGTCATAGAGAGAACGTTCAAACTCCGTACAGGCAGCACCCGTAGTCAGGATCGAACCTGGGTCTCTGGCGCCGTGAGGCAGTAACTCCACTGCTGCGCCACAAATTCTCCCCCAGCCTTTTCTGCTGTCCATGGACTTCCAGTCCCTTGCACTTCTGTTTCAAATTTGTTTTCTCTGTTACAGAACGGGGTTGATTCAAGACATTGTGAATGGGAACAAAGGGTGTTTGAAGAGCAAGGCATATGGTATGTAGCTGTTTGCTTTCACGTATGTGCTTATAATCCTCTCTGTTGATTGTGGCAGCCTGTGGTACGTGGGAACTCATAGTCACAGAGAGCCTTACCTCGTGGAAACAGACCCTTTGCCCAACATGCCCACACTGACCAACATGTCCCGCTTACACTCGTCCCACCTGCCTGCATTTAGCCCTTATCACTATAATCCTATCCTATCCATGTACCTGTCTAAATGCTTCTTAAACGTTGTGATAGTCCCTGCTTGAACTACCTCCTCCGGCAGCTCATTCCATACACCCACCACCCTTTTATGAAAAAGTTACCCCTCAGATTCTGATTAAATCTTTTTGGTTTTGGTTGCATGCTAACCAGTCACAGCAGAAAGACTGCACATGATTACAATCAATGCCGTCCACAGTGTACAGATACAGGATAAAGGGAATAATGTTTAGTGCAAGATAAAGTCCAGTAAAGTCTAATTAAAGATAGTCCGAGGGTCTCCAATGAGGTAGATGGTAGCTCAGGATTGCTCTCTAGTAGTTGATAGGATGGTTCAGTTGCCTGCTAAAGAAGGGGACGATCAGCCATGATCACAATGAATGGCGGTGCTGGCTAGAAGGGCCGAATGCCCTCCTCCTGTGCACCTATTTTCTATGTTTCTAAGTTGGAAGGAAACTGTCCCTGAATCTGGAGGTGTGAGTTTTCACACATCTTGCCTGATGGATGGGAGAGGGGAGGAGAGGGAGTGAGTGCCGGTCCTTGATTATGCTGCTGGTCTCACACACAAGGGCAGCACCTTAGTGGATGGCTTATCTCATGCCGGCAGTGGTATCCCAAGCAAGAAGCGAAGTCTCGTCCCAAGATTTCCCAACCTACTTTGCCAAGCACGCCACTCCTCACTGGGAGAATCCGATCACTCAATCAGGCACGGGGAAATCACTGCAGCGGGAAGTCGGAAATAGCAATTACATCAGATGGTTAGTTATGTAATGGCGAACATGTTAAAATTAACCCACAATAATAGCCTGAGGAACAAGCTCGAGGGTGAGTTGGCAGTCAGCTAAGGAACTTGATTGTTCTTGGAATAAAAATGTGAGGGCTGATTTAAGCACATTATTGTGGTAATGTTTTATTTAACCTGTTCCTTCCCAAGTCTCGTGCCAACACAATTCTCTGGAACTTCCAGGATTACTTTACACCTTAGAGATACAGCGTGGATACCGGCCCTCTGTCCCACACGTGACAATAAACTAAACTAAACTAAACTAAACTCTCAGGTTTGTGCCTCGCTTCCCCTTGACACAGTCCACCTGTTGATTCATCCATTTGGTTTGGGAACTGCTCTGCCTAAGACTGCAAGTGGATGTAGCCCAGACGTCACTCAGACCAGACTTCCCACCACAGACTCCATCTACACTTCACACTGCCTTTGGAAAACAGCCAATATAAGACTTGTCCCATCCTGGTCATTACTCCTTCTCCCTGCTCCCGAAGGCCCAGTCGCCTAAGTTTGCTCCGATGTCTATGTTCTTGTGTAATAAAAATGAACTGCAGATGTCGGTTTAAATACCAAAGATAGATGCAAATTGCTGGAGTAACTCAGCATGTCAGGCAGCATCTCTAGACATTTTGGATACGTGACACTTCTTCAGATTGGTCCCTTCCTCAGGTTGAAGAAGGGTCTTGGACCTCAACGTCACCTATTGCTTTTCACCAGAGATTAGTTCAGCCTTTAACACAATCATCCCGGACATCCTCATTGGTAAACTGGTCACTCTCGGCCTCCCCACTGTCACATGTGCCTGGATTAAGGATTTCCTCACAAACCGGCCCCAGACTGTGAGACTTGGCCCCCACCTCTCCTCCACTCGCAGGTTGAGTACCGGTTCCCCACAGGGCTGTGTGCTAAGCCCCCTCTTATACTGTCTCTACACCTACGACTGTAGTCCGGCCCACAACAACAACCGCATCGTCAAATTTGCTGACGACACTACTGTGGTCGGACTTATTTCAAAGGGAGACGAGGCAGCCTACAGAGAGGAAGTCCTGAAGTTGACAACCTGGTGCTCAGAAAACAATCTGGCTCTGAACACCAGGAAAACAAAAGAGCTCATTGTCGACTTCAGGAGGCACAGCACCGACTTAGTCCCCCTACACATTAACGGCGAGTGTGTGGAGAGGGTCAACACCTTCCGGTTTCTCGGCGTCCATATCGCGGCTGACATCTCCTGGACGGACAACACGACAGCGGTCATCAAGAAGGCTCAGCAGCAGCTGCACTTCCTGAGGGTCCTCAGGAAGCACAACCTGGACTCTAACCTGCTGCTGACCTTCTACCGCTCGTCCATCGAGAGCCTGCTGACATACTGCATTACAGCATGGTATGGCAGCTGCACCATGGCAGACAGGGAGAGGCTTCAGAGGGTAACCAGGACAGCGCAGAGGATCATTGGTTGCCCTCTCCCCTCCCTGATGGACATCTACACCTCCCGCTGCCTTAGCAGGGCAAAGAAGATCACCAAAGACAGCTCCCATCCTGCGTTTGGACTGTTCGACCTGCTGCCCTCTGGAAGGCGCTATAGGTGCATCAAATCCAGGACAAACAGACTCAGGAATAGTTGCTTTCCGAGAATTATATCTACCATAAATTCAAATTTACACATGCACTGACTACACCGCCCAACACGGACTTCCATCTGTATATATGTATATATGTATGTAGCGCTGCAGAATTTGTGCACCTATTTCCCCCCCCCATCTCCCTTCTGTTTTGTTTTTCTGTTTCTTGTTTTTTGTGTAAAATTGTATGTATGCACTGAGTACGAGCAGCTTTCAGTTTCACTGTACATGTATAGTGACAATAAATGGCATATCTATATCTAGATGCTGCCTGACTCTTTATTTTATCTCTGTACCGCCCACTCCCCTCACATCAGTCTGAAGCAGGGCCTCGACCTGAAATGTCACCCATTCCTTCTCTCCAGAGTTGCTGCCTGTCCCGCTGAGTTACTCCATCATTTTGTGTCTAAGTTTTGTGTAAACCAGCATCTGCAGTTCCTTCCTGCCTCCCTTACCAAAATGTTCCTCCACTTGTCTGCAAACTGCCGTGACCCCGTAGCTCATTAATGGTGTCCCGGTTTCTCTTCCCCCACCCCCCCCCCCCCCCCCCCCAACCACAGTCATGATCAAAAAAGTCCCGAAGGATGTCGACCTCATCTTGCCGTGCCCGCTGAGTTCCAACACGGCCACGGTGCTGTGGACATTTGGCGGGAAAGATCTCCCCGGCGGCAGCGAGCCACGGTACCAGCTAGACGGCAAATTGCTGGTGGTGAGACAGGTACAGGCCCGTGATGCCGGCAGATACCACTGCCATGCCCGGGAGAACGGCCTGGTCTACCCAGTGGCTTCCTACGATGTCCGTGTGGGCCTACGTTCGATGTCCACCATCCGGGAGATCATCTACCTGTTCCTCATTGTTGCGCTGGGCGTCGCTACTGTGGTGCTGTCCGTTCTGTGCCTCTACCTCTGCTATTCACCAGCCAGGCGGGGTAAGAGCAGAATACACCTTACAGGCGCCTCGGGTATGGAGCTGCAGAACGTCGCAGGTTTGGCCGCGGGCAAGGGCGAGGAGGAAGAGGCGGGCCGCTACTCCGGAGAGCGGTTCCTGAAGATAATCCCCGGGGAAGGGGCAGCCGCGGGGAACCACCTGTCGTCAACGTCCGCCATGGTGGACCTGCTCCCCCCTCCTCCCCCACCACCGCCACCCCTCCCGCTGGCTCCCGACCCCGCCACTGCCGGCGCCACCCCCAACGGCCTGGCCGGCCTGCCTCACGTCCTACGCAAGATGAACGGCAACAGCTACGTGCTGCTGAGGCAGGCCGGGGACGTGGAGACAATCTCGTCCCACTACCACTCCTTCACCGAGGAACTGAGCAAGATGCTGGAGAAAAGGAAACACGCCCAGTTGGTGGACAAGCTCGACGAGAGCTCGGTCTGAGAAACAGTGGTGGGGATGGGGTCGGTGTGGTGGGCTGGTGTGATGCTCCCAGCCAGAACTCAACACTATCTACCTCATTCAGTATTCAAGGGAGACCCCAGTTACTGTCGCACCCACTCTCTCCCCCTCCCCCAAAAAACATTTTTACTTCCACATCCTGAACCCCAAGCAGAATCTGGAAGCAACAT
Source organism: Leucoraja erinaceus (assembly GCF_028641065.1). NCBI lineage: Eukaryota > Metazoa > Chordata > Chondrichthyes > Rajiformes > Rajidae > Leucoraja > Leucoraja erinaceus. The sequence goes on along the minus strand of NC_073391.1, from coordinate 30,157,961 downwards.
ATATTTTCCCAAAAAATAGCCCTGTAAATAACTTGAATATATGTGGCTTTGTTCAGGTATCAATCGAATAAGGATTTTTTTTTAAGAGACTTAAACAATGGAGGACTACAGAAGGAAAGTGAAGTGAGAGGTTACTTTGGCTCGAACTTGTCGTGCAATCAAGTGGAAGTTCTGAATGTGTCACACCAATTCCTTGGTAAACTAGGGAGAGAATTCTCTTAAAAGTTTCTTTCCTTCAAGCTGGCTGGACTATTACAACGGTGAGTCTGACATTGAGTTTGATTGTTGTTGGGGTTTTTTTTTTATGTCTTGAAGTGATCTCGTTTTAGTTTTAGAGATGCAACGTGGAAACAGGCCCTTCGGCCCACAGAGACCAGGCCACCCATGGATTCACACTGAGTTCAATGTTCTCCCACTTTCTCATCCGCTATCTCCGCATTCTGGGCAACGTACAGAGAAGCTAGTTAACCTACAAACCAGCACTTCTTCGGGATGTGGGAGGAAACCTGCAGGAAACCCGGGCGGTCACAGGGAGAACGTGCAAACTCCACACAGACCAAAGGGTAGGAGCGAACCCTGGTCTCTTTTTTCCACTGTGCATCCAGAATGTGGGAAAAATGCATAAAATTGATTTTAGGTGGTGTATGTTTAAGAAACAACTGCAGATGCTGGAAAAATCAACGGTAGACAAAAATGCTGGAGAAACTCAGCGGGTGAGGCAGAATCTATGGAGATGCTGCCTCACCCGCTGAGTTTCTCCAGCATTTTTTTCTACCTTAAGTTGTGTATGTGTATTTTATATGTGTAAATCTGCATGTAAAACTGGAGGGGTTTCCTGAATCTCTGGAACCAAATGGGAGAAATGTTTTGGTTTCAGACATAGTCCCTGCCATCCAGTGGATATGAATGAGGAGCAGCAGAGAGGTAGCCACAGTCCCAATCATCTCTGAGTTCCCTCAACTACTTGCCTTTTTACACTTTAGACTTTAGAGATACAGCGCAGAAACAGGCCTTTCGGCCCACCAAACCCACGCTGACCAGTTAAAACGACTTATTTTCGATAAGAACAAAATTAGGCTGGAGGATACAGCACGGGTTGGCAAGTGAGGGGTCTGCTGGGATAAGTGTTGTTGGGGTTGGTATAGGAAAGTCCATATCGGAGATGAGTCATGACCTGATTGAATGTCAGCATGGGCATTGAAGACCTAATACCCATTCCTGCTTCTACTTATTCCTGCTACAAACTCAGTGCGTTCCAACAACACAAAGCTCCTTCACTCTGCCCAGCTGGACAGCCGACTAGGTAACAGATCTCTGCCATTAAACAGTGTTGGTGGCTCAGCGCCAGAGAACATCTCAGAGATGATTGGTGGTGATGACAGTCATTACACACAATCACACTCAAGCCCCTCGAGTTGTTGAGTAATTTACCATGTGTTAAACAGAGCTGTTCAGGAGCAGTGAGCGATTGGAAGGAAGTCTCATGTTCATGCTCTTTGTTTGGTGTTAGTCCACATGTTCCAGCTTGTGTGGATGATATCCCTTGTTTAAGATTGCTTCTCCTGGGTACAAGAACAGCATCCGAGCCATAGAGTCGTGCAGATTTGAAACAGTCCGCGCGGATCGCTGGACAGCCCGGACTCGGTGGGCCGAAGGGCCTGTCTCCATGCTGTATTTCTAAAATCTAAAGACTGACTCCAGAAACATTGATTTAGTATACTGACCGCTGGTAGGATATAACTCAACTATCCTGTTGCATTATTTACTATCAATGTGCAGTGATCAGATTGCTATTTTGTCTGCTCAGAGAGTCATACAACATGGAAACAGGCCATTCAGCCCAACTTGCCCATGCTACCCTATTCCCACCTACCCGCACGTGGCCCATAACCCTCTAAACCTATCCTATCCATCTACCTGTCCAAATGTATCTTAAATGTTATGATAGTACCTGCCTCAACTACCTTTTCCAGCAGCTCGTTCCACACACCCACCACCCTTTGTGTAAAAAAAAGTTCCCCTCAGTTTCCTATTAAATCTTTCCCCCCTCACCATAACCCTATGTCCTCTGGTTCTCGATTCCCCTACTCTGGGCAATACACTCTATGCATTTACACAGATGACACAGACAGATGTGCCATCTCCTATTCCCAACTTGTTCCAACACTTGGCTTGATGTAGTATGACACGCTCTCCACACCACCCTTCTACACAAAACAGGACAGTGAAGCAAAGGGGCAACCATTCGGCCCACAATGTCTGTGCTGTACATGCTGCCAAATTAATCTCCTCAGCCTGCACATAATTCAAATCTCCCCATTCATTACATATCCATGTGCCAATCTAAATATGGCCTCTTCAACGCCACTGTTGCATCTGCCTCCATGGCTAGGTGATGTTTCGGGTAGGTCTTCAGACCCTTCTTCATTGGTAGCAGGTCTTTAAAATGTTCCGGGTGTGGACTTCTATGTATCGACGAGACCAAGCATAGACTGAGCAATCATTTTGCTGAACACCTTCGCTCAGCCTGCCTTGGCCTATGTAATCACCCGGTTACCAAACGCTTGAACTCCCTCTCCAATTCCCATACTGGCTCTTCTGTCCTGGGCCTCCTCTACTGTCAGAGTGAGGCCACATGCAAATTGGAGGAACAACACCTCATATTTCGCTTGGGCAGCTTACACCCCAGTGGTATGAATATTGATTTCTCTAACTACAAGTAACCCATGCATCTCCTCTCTGTCCCTCCCACAAACTAGTCATCGTACTAGTTTCACTGTGGTCGTGCTGAGTTTCACTGTCGATATAACTCGTTATCACTTACCCCATAGCCAACCATGGACCATTGTGGGCTTCACGTTTCCTTGATTTTTGCATATCTTTCATTCATTTGTTCTATGTGCCATCAATATCTCTCGTTCCCCATTCCTCTGACTCTTAGTCTGAAGATGGGTCTCGACCTGAAACGTCACCTATTCCTTTTCTCCAGAAATGCTGCCTGACCCGCTGAGTTACTCCAGTATTTTGTGTCTGTCTTTCTTTAAAATAATACAATGACATATTTGACAATGACAATGACAAGCACAGGAAGACCCAAAGATACGAGCTGTACCACTTACAACAGTGAAAACATGTTAAGAGTGGGTTGAGATTAGGGGCCAATTGTTCTAAATCCATATTGGAGATTGTATAATTATATGTTTCAAGGCCACATTCTGCAATGTAACCTGCTTAATTTATTTGTGGATCGTTTTGTTACAACTGTACATTAAATTAAGTTTTGACCCATTCTTCATTGTGTTTGTTACTTCATTTTCTCACACAAGGAAAATAGGACATTGTGCATTTTCTAATGATGACACAGTGGCGCAGTAGGTCGAGCCGCTGCCTCACAGCGTGAGAGCCCCAGAATGTTTATGTGGAGTTTGCACGTTCTCTTGAGAGTCAAGAGTGTTTTATTGTCGTACGTCCCACAACGGAACAATGAAATTCTTACTTGCAGCAGCACAACAGATATGTGCGCTGCGATCGTATGGGTTTCCTCCGGGTGCTCTGGTTTCCTCCCACATCCTGCAAAGATGTGCAGGTTTGTAGGCTTACTAGCCCTTTGTAAATTGACCCTAGTGTGTAAGCAGTGGATGAGAAAGTGGGATCATCTAGAACTAGTGTGAACGGGTGATGGATGGTCAGCGTGGACTCGGTGGCCCAAAGGGCCAGTTGCCATGCTCTATCTATAAAACTAAATTTAATATAAAGTGCAGAATTTATTCTTTTATCCCTTCATGGACAGTACCTATAGATGATATCAAGCACACTGAACATAGTAGTCTGTTAGGCCATTTCAGAGTGCTGTAACGAGTTAACTGTGAGTTTGGAGCTACATATGAACAAGACCTCCAGGTTAGGTTGAGACTGTCTATTCTAGAGGAAGGCACTGATAATACAGGATAAATATGATTATCGATAGTATTATTAGCTTCATGCTCCAGATTTCTTTAATTAACTCTGGTTAACAGGTTTAAATTAATCCTGTGATCTTGGGATTTGAAGTCACAGCTTTAGATCATTACTTATCCTCCTACAATCTACCCTCTACGGCTAAATGTGTCAGAAGTAGATTCTATCCGAGCCAGACAAATTGATGGAAAAAATGTAGACACAAGGAACTGCAGATGTTGGTTCATGCAAAAGGGCACACAAAATGCTGGAGTAATTCAGCTGGTCAGGCAGCATCTCTGGTGAACATGGATGGATGATGTTTTGGGTCTGAAGAAGGGTCCCGACCCGAAACGTCACCTCTCCATGTTCTCTAGAGATGCTGCCTGACCCGCTGAGTTACTCCAGCACTTGGTGTTCCAAAGGGACAGATAAAGTGTAAGTATTGATCAGGCAGGAAATATAGGTTGTGCAACAAAAAATCCCAAAATTCTTCATATACAGATGTTTAATTTTAAGCACAAAGATTGACGGAGGGGGTGGTGATGGTGGCACGTGCTGCAGCGATGTTTGAGAGGCTTTTAGATAAGCAGTGATTTGCAAAGGGTGGTGGATGTATGGAACAAGCTGCCAGAGGAGTTAGTTGAGGCAGGGACTATCCCAGCATTTAAGAAACAGTTAGACAGGTACATGGATAGGACAGGTTTGGAGCGATATGGACCAAACGTGGGCAGGTGGGATGAGAGTAGCTGGGAGATGTTGGCTGATGTGGGCAAGTTGGGCTGAAGGGCCTGTTTCCACACTGTATCACTCTATGCTAAGTACATCATGGGTAAGCTAGGAATTAAGGGATATGCATCACGTGTAGGCAGAGGAAATTAGTTTATCGTGGCATTCTGTTCCTTATCTCCAAAATTAAACATGGACAATGTACTATAAACAAAAATACAATACATTAATAACCACAGTACTAGGTAACAATAATAGTGCCAAAACCCAACTACTTAGTGCAACCAAATTGAAGTCCACAGAAGATCATAGTTGCTGAGATATCGCCTTTGAAGTTAAAAAATACGGTAAATATACAAAGCGTTTGAGTTCAGAGCAATAGTGAAAGACATTAAAAGCTGTGCTCAGTGCAGCCCACATCCTGTGAAGTAGTTAGACAATAAACAGGGCTTTCAATATTCTCAGCGGTCTATTATCCACATCTTCTGGTTGAGAATGTACAGGAATTTTGCAAAATCAGGCTTTGATCTTTCTCTGAATCCATTCCTCAGCATCGACTTTGTACCACAAATCCATTGAGTGTTTTTTGCGGGATTTCGTGTTTTGTCTTAACATCTTTTGATGAACGTTTTTTATTTTCGAAGAAGATGTCTCACTGTGGAGGAATAACAATGGGCCAGAGTGTGCAGAAACACCCGGAGAAAACCCACGCGGTCACAGGGTGAACGTGCAAAACCTCCATACAGACAGCATCCGTAGTCAGGATCAAACCCGGGTCTCTGGCTCAGTGAGGCAGCAACTCATGGAGGCCTGTGACTAGTGGTGTGCCTCAGGGTTCGGTGCTTGGTCCGTTACTGTGTGTCAACTACCTCAATGATTTGAATGAGAACATACAAGACAAGATTAGCGAGTTTGCTGATGACACAAAAGTGGGTGGTTTTGCAAATAGTGAAGATGGTTGTGAAAGATTGCAGCAGGATCTTGATTGATTAGCCAGGTGGGCTGAGGAATGGTTGATGGAATTTAATACAGAGAAATGTAAGATGTTGCTTTTTGGGAAGTCTAACATGGGCAGGGCCTACACAATGAATGGTAGGCCTCTGAGTAGTGTTGTATAGCAGAAGGATCTTGGAGTTCAGGAGCATGGTTCCTTGAATGTTGCCTGGGTTTCAACAACTAAGTTACAGAGAAAGGTTGAATAAGTTAGGTCTTTATTCTCTGGAGCGCAGAAGGTTAAAGGGGGACTTGATAGAGGTCTTTAAAATGATGAGAGGGATAGACAGAGTTGATGTGGACAAGCTTTTCCCTTTGAGAATAGGGAAGATTCAAACAAGAGGACATGACTTCAGAATTAAGTGACAGAAGTTTAGGGGTAACATGAGGGGGAACTTCTTTACTCAGAGAGTGGTAGCGGTGTGGAATGAGCTTCCAGTGGAAGTGGTGGCGGCAGGTTGGTTGGTATCATTTAAAAATAAATTGTATAGGCATATGGATGAGAAGAGAATGGAAGGTTATGGTATGAGTGCAGGCAGGTGGGACTAAGGGAAAAAAGTTGTTCGGCACGGACTTGTAGGGCCAAGATGGCCTGTTTCCGTGCTGTAATTGTTATATGGTTATATGGTTAAGGTCAAGTCGCAGGTAGATGAGGTGGTCAAAAAGGCTTTTGGTACATTGGCCTTCATCAGTCAGAGTATTGAGTATAGAAGTTGAAAAGTCATGTTTGCAGTTGTATAAGACGTTGGTGAGACCGCATTTAGAGTAATGTTTTCAGTTCTTGGCACCATGTTATAGGAAAGATGTTCTTCTTATCGAGGCAACATCAGAAAATTAGAAATAGAACACACTTCTCGGCTTCTGCATACAATGGTGTCTTGCGCTTCTTGCTCATCTGGTGATTCTTGTATGCAGTGGCGGGAAGATTGTTGGAATCAGGGCCGCGACGTGAACGCTCTTTCCTTGACCACAGAAAAAATATTGTCAAGCTGGAAAGGGTACAGAGAAGATTTACGAGGATGTTGCCAGGACTAGAGGGTCTGAGCTATAGGGAGAGGTTGAATAGGCTGGGACTCTATTCCCTGGAGCATAGGAAGATGAAGGGTGATCTTATCGAGTATAAAATCATGAGAGGAATAAATCAGGTAGATGCACAGAATCACTTGCCCAGAGTAGGTGAATCGAGGACCAGCGGACATAGGTTTAAGGTGAAGAGGAAAAAATTTAATAGGAATCTGGGCGGTAAGCTTTTTCACACAAAGGGTTGTGGGTGTATGAAACAAGCTGTCAGAGGAGGTAGTTGAGACTGGGACTATCCCAACGTTTAAGAAGCAGTTAGACAGATACATGGACAGGACAGGTTTGGAGGGATATGGACCAAATGCAGACAGGTTGGACTAGTGTAGCATGTTGACCAGTGTGGGTAAGTTGGGCAGAAAGACCTGTTTCCGCACTGGATCACTCTATGACTCTCTGACTCTACTGCAGCGCCACTGTGCCGCCCGTGTCTTATCTCTCCCCTCCCTTACTTTGTTGGATTAATTGTGAAAATGCACCCCAACTGATTCAGGGACAGTTTCTTCCCAGCTGTTGTCAAGCAACTGAATCATCCTGCCACAACCAGAGAGCATTGCTGAACTACTAGCTACTTCTTTGGTGATCCTTGGACTATCCTTGATTGGACTTTGCTGGCTTTACCTTGCACTAAAAGTTATTCCTTTATCATGTATCTGTACACTTTGAATTGTTCGACTGTAATCATGTATTGTCTTTCTGCTGGCCAGATAGCACGCAACAAAAGCTTTCCACTGTACCTCGGTACACGTGACAATAAACTAATCTGAATTTACGCACTAACAGCAAGGACCATGAATCAGCTTGTTATTTTGGCAGCTGATTCTGGGACAATCGAATGGTAAATTCTAAAATATCCTGACAGCAACAGCTCATGCGGTTGAATGAGTCAGAGTGCTGGCCTGGTGCCAGTAACATGGAGGAACAACGCCATGATCAGACTTTTATTTCCTGGAGCAGTTAGTGGCCCACGTGACAATCATAGGAATCTTCCTTACGATCGCAGCAAACTGGTTGATCCACTTCACATGGTTATATTTTCACCAATTTGTCTCTATTGTTTGGTTTGGCTAAGTTTAGTTTAAAGACGCAGCGTTCCACTTTCCCATCCACTCTCTACACACTAGGGGCAATTTACAGTGGGCTGATTATCCTGCAAACCCGCAGGTCTTTGGGATGTGGGAGGAAACCGGGGCACCCGGAGGAAACCCACGCAGTCACAGGGAGAACGTACAAACTCCACACAGACAGCAGCCGAGGTCAGGATCGAACCCGGGTCTCTGGCGCGGTGAGGTAGTGGCACTACCAGCTGCACCACTGTGCAGCCCATTGATTGTTGAGGGACCATGGCCCTGTACAAAATGGCCACACATCGCTGAAGTTCAAAACTGAGTTAATCACAGAAGTGATGTGAAAGGGATTACACAAATCCGTTTTTCTATTTATTAAAATAATAGTGAATCTTGAAATATTCCATCCAACTAGATTACTGTGCAACACAGTGGTGCAGCGGTAGAGTTGCTGCCTTACAGCGGCAGAGACCCAGGATCGATCCTGACTATGGGTGCTGTCTGCACGGAGTTTGTATGTTCTCCCTATGACTGCGTGGGTTTTTTCCAGGTGCTCCAGTTTCCTCCCGTACTCTATGCAAATTTGTAGGTAAATTGGCCTCTATAAATTGTCTCTAGTGTGTAGATATAACTTGAACATGGGTGATCGTTGGTCAGCAAGGGCTCGGTGGGCCGAAGGGCCTGTTTCCACGCTGTATCTCTAAACTAAATTAGATCTGCTTGACCTCTTTATAGTACTCCAGTGAGGCAGGTTAGTAATCGACCCATTTAAATGACACAGATCAGCGTGTGATCGAAAATAGCACAGGGAGGTTGTCCATGTAAACCAGGTGAGCTGTCAGCCACTGATGGAAACTTAGAGGGTCTGACCTTGATTAGAGGCACATTGTCTAGTGTCGAGAACACACAAGAGGATTTTAATTTGAACAGTATGATGGAGGTGTAATCTAGATTAACAGAGTTTGACGCATTTAATGTGCTTCCATTTTGTTAGAAATAACATTAAGGAAATAGTGCAAAAAAAAAAAATTACAGCCAGCATAAGATGTGTAAGTTAATAGGTTAATTGGTTGGGAGGTGTCGCAGTGGTAGAGTTGCTGCCATACAGCGTAAGAAACCAGGATTCGATCCCGACTGTGGGTGCTGTCTGTATGGATTCTGTATGTTCTCCCTGTGACCACGCAGGTTTTCTCCGGATGCTCCGGTTTCCTTCGACATCCCAAAGACATGCAGGTTTGTAGATCAATTGGCTTCTGTAAACTGTCCCTAGTCTGTGGGATAGAACTAGTGAATGGGTGATCATTGGTCAGTGTGGACTCGGTGGGCCGAAGGGCTTGTTTTCAAGCAGCATCTGTAAAACTAAAACTGAACTAAATTTGCCCCTAATGTGTAGGGAGTGGATGCGAAAGTTCATGTGTTCATAAGTCATAGGAGCTGAATTAGGCCATTCAGCCCATCAAGTCAACTCCACCATTCAATCAATGCTGATCTATCTTTCCCTCTCAACACCATTCTCATGCCTTCTCCCCATAACCTTGGACACCCTTACTAATCAAGAAGCTGTCAATATCCACTTTAAAAATACCCAATGAAAGGCATCTGTGGCAATGAATTCCACAGAGAAAGTGGGAAAACATAGTAATGTGAATAGGTGATGGATGGTGGCATGAACTGAGTGGGCTGAAGGGCCTCTTGCCATGGTTTATCTTTCAATCAATTAATCTTGCTTCAACTCCTTGAAATTGTATAGAAACATGAGTATAATGCAACTTAGACGCAATCTAAGGTGTGATGTACAGCATGGACTCGATGGGATGAAAGGCCTGTTTCCATGCTCTATAGCCACACAATGACCATTAGAGGGAAGGATCATCGATTACAGCTCAGCATTCAACACCATTATTCCATCAAAACTGATCACCAAACTCGGTAACCTGGGCATCGACCCCTCCCTCTGCAACTGGATACTGGACTTTCTAACCAACAGACCCCAGTCTGTGAGGTTAGACAAGCACACCTCCTCAACCCTCACCCTGAACACCGGCGTTCCTCAGGACTGTGTGCTGAGCCCCCTCCTCTACTCCCTCTTCACCTATGACTGCACACCTGTACATGGTACTAACACCATCATCAAGTATGCAGATGATACAACGGTGATTGGCCTCATCAGCAACAACGATGAGCTGGCCTACAGGGAGGAGGTCCAGCACTTAGCAGCATGGTGCGCTGACAACAACCTGGCCCTTAACTCCAAGAAGACCAAGGAGCTCATTGTAGACTTCAGGAAGTCCAGAGGCGGCACGCACACCCCCATCCACATTAACGGGACGGAGGTGGAACGTGTTTCTAGCTTCAGGTTCCTGGGAGTCAACATCTCCGATGACCTCTCTTGGACCCACAATACCTCTACTCTGATCAAGAAGGCTCATCAGCGTCTCTTCTTCCTGAGGAGACTGAAGAAGGTCCATCTGTCTCCTCAGATCCTGGTGAACTTCTACCGCTGCACCATCGAGAGCATCCTTACCAACTGCATCACAGTATGGTATGGCAACTGCTCTGTCTCCGACCGGAAGGCATTGCAGAGGGTGGTGAAAATTGCCCAACGCATCACCGGTTCCACGCTCCCCTCCATTGAGTCTGTCCAAAGCAAGCGCTGTCTGCGGAGGGCGCTCAGCATCGCCAAGGACTGCTCTCACCCCAACCATGGACTGTTTACCCTCCTACCATCCGGGAGGCGCTACAGGTCTCTCCGTTGCCGAACCAGCAGGTCGAGGAACAGCTTCTTTCCGGCCGCTGTCACTCTACTAAACAACGTACCTCGGTGACTGCCAATCACCCCCCCCCCCCCCCCCCCCCCCCCCCCCCCACTTATTTTTTTTTTTATTATTATTCAAATCGTTTGCTATGTCGCTCTTCAAGGGAGATGCTAAATGCATTTCGTTGTCTCTGTACTGTACACGGACAATCTATCTATCTATCTATCTATCTATTTATCTATATCTTATATATATAAAACTCAAATCAGTCCGCCTGCCGCCGTACGGCGTCCGCCGCGTTTCTTCCTTTGACGCTCCGCAACTCCGAAACCGGACGCAGGATCGCCGACGTCTTTTCCATTTCGGTAGAGATTTCGCTTTTCTTTCTAAGTATCCGCTCCTCGTTACATTTCGTCGTGTTTAAGTACGCTTTTTTAATCAAATCCTACACCCCCCCCCCCCCCCCCCACCACCTCAATATTTCAAAAAGAAACTGGTTTCACATCCACACAAGCAGCCCCCTGTGAACGTTCCATCGTGTGATGTCACAATGCCCGATGCTCACAGATGGCCAATCGGAATGGATTCATTTACATATGCCTTTGCAGGAGCCACAGCCCCGGTGAACATTCCATCGTGTGATGTCACAATGCCCAATGCTCAAATACATTGTTGCCATAGAGAACGCTCAGCGATTATTCAAATTCTTCACTAACTGTCATTTCTGATTTTGCTTGTGAAGTGAAAAGTCCTGAATTGCATTTGTCTGATGCAGGAAGATTGTTCCAGATGTTGGGGAAGTCCAGGACACGCGGGACACAGTTTAAGGATAAAGGTGAAATCCTTTAGTACTGAGATGAGGGAAACATTTTTCACACAGATAGTGGTGAGTCTCTGGAACTCTCTGCCACAGAAGGTAGTTGAGGCCAGTTCATTGGCTATATTTAAGAGGGAGTTAGATGTGGCCCTTGTGGCTAAAGGGATCAGGGGGTATGGAGAGGGGGGGAGCTGTGAGGAGGATGCTAGGAGACTGCAAGGTGACTTGGATAGGCTGGGTGAGTGGGCAAATGTTTGGCAGATGCAGTATAATGTGGATAAATGTGAGGTTATCCATTTTGGTGGCAAAAACGGGAAAGCAGACTATTATCTAAATGGTGGCCGATTGGGAAAGGGGGAGATGCAGCGAGACCTGGGTGTCATGGTACACCAGTCATTGAAGGTAGGCATGCAGGTGCAGCAGGCAGTAAAGAAAGCGAATGGTATGTTAGCTTTCATAGCAAAAGGATTTGAGTATAGGAGCAGGGAGGTTCTACTGCAGTTGTACAGGGTCTTGGTGAGACCACACCTGGAGTATTGCGTACAGTTTTGGTCTCCAAATCTGAGGAGATATTGCCATAGAGGGAGTGCAGAGAAGGTTCACCAGATTGATTCCTGGGATGTCAGGACTGTCTTATGAAGAAAGACTGGATAGACTTGGTTTATACTCTCTAGAATTTAAGAGACTGAGAGGGGATCTTATAGAAACTTACAAAATTCTTAAGGGGTTGGACAGGCTAGATGCAGGAAGATTGTTCCCGATGTTAGGGAAGTCCAGGACAAGGGGTCACAGCTTAAGGATAAGGGGGAAATCCTTTAAAACCGAGATGAGAAGAACTTTTTTTCAAACAGAGAGTGGTGAATCTCTGGAACTCTCTGCCACAGAGAGTAATTGAGGCCAGTTCATTGGCTATATTTAAGAGGGAGTTAGATGTGGCCCTTGTGGCTCAGGGGATCAGGGGGTATGGAGAGAAGGCAGGTACGGGATACTGAGTTGGATGATCAGCCATGATCATATTGAATGGCGGTGCAGGCTCGAAGGGCTGAATGGCTTACTCATATTGAATGGAGAATGGTGCAGGCTCGAAGGGCTGAATGGCCTACTACTGCACTTAATTTCTATGTTTCTATGTGTCCCTCTCCTCACCCCTCTCCCTCTGCCACCCATCTCTCTCTCCCCCACCCCCCTTCCCTCTCTACCACCACCCCCTTCCCTCTCTACCACCACCCCCTTCCCCCTACCCCTCTGTCCCTCTTCTACCGCTCCTGCTACCCCACTACCCCTCCCGCCCTCGCCACTCTTCCACTTCTCTCCCACTCTCTCCTCCCCCTCTCCTCACCCCTCTCCCATCCCTCTCTCCCCCACCCGCTTCCCTCTCTACCCCACCCCCTACCTTCTCTCCCCCCACACCCCTTCCCCTATCCCTCCGTCCCTCTCCCATCTCCGCTCCCGCTACCCTCCCCTCCTCCCTCCCCACCCTTTCCCCTCTTTCCCCCCACCTCTCTCCCCTCTCCCACCCTGCTCCCCTCCCTCCCCATCCCCCCCCCCATCCCCCCCTCCATCCCCCTCCCCAAAGCTCTCTCCCCCCCCTCACCTCCTACCCCGCCCTGTGAGTTCCCTCCCAAATCTATCCCGTTTCCTCCTCCTCCCTCCACTCTTCTCACCCCCCCTGCAAACGCCGTTGGGGAAACAGACCATAGAGGGAGTACAGAGAAGGTTCAACAGACTGATTCCTGGGATGTCAGGACTTTCAAATGAAGAAAGACTGGATAGACTTGGCTTGTACTCGCTAGATTTTAGAAGATTGAGGGGGGATCTTATAGAAACTTACAAAATTCTTAAGGGGTTGGACAGGCTAGATGCAGGAAGATTGTTCCAGATGTTGGGGAAGTCCAGAACAGGGGGTCACAGTTTAAGGATAAGGGGGAAATCCTTTATGACCGAGATGAGAAAAACATTTTTCACACAGAAAGTGGTGAATCTCTGGAATTCTCTGCCACAGAAGGTAGTTGAGGCAAGTTCATTGGCTATATTTAAGAGGGAGTTAGATGTGGCCCTTGTGGCTAAAGGGATCAGGGGGTATGGAGAGAAGGCAGGTACAGGATACTGAGTTGGATGATCATCCTTGATCATATTGAATGGTGGTGCAGGCTCGAAGGGCCGAATGGCCTACTCCTGCACTTAATTTCTATGTTTCCCTCTCCTCACCCCTCTCCCTCTCCTCACCCCTCTCCCTCTCCTCTCCTCACCCCTCTCCCTCTCTCCCTCACCCCCCTTCCCTCTCTACCCCACCCCCTTCCCTCTCTCCACCCGCCCCCTTCCCCCTACCCCTCTCCTCCTCCCTCTCCCTCCCAATTCTTTCCCGTCTCTCCCTCTCCCCCTCCTCCCTCCTCCCTCCCTCCCATCCCCCCCCCTCCCTCCCCCCCATCCCCCCTCCCCCACATCTCTCTCTCCCCCCCTCCCCCTCTCTCTCCCCCCCTACCCCGCTCTCCTTTCCCTCCCAAATCTGTAATTCCTCCTCCTCCTCTCCCCTCCCTCCCCTCTTCTCACCCACCCCCCCCCCCCTCCCCCCACCTGTGAGTTTGGGGGGTGGTTAATTTGAGTGTGATGCCGCAGCCCCTACTCCCCCTCCCCACCCCCCCCCCCCCCCCCCCCCCCGCTGTTGGGGAAACAGACCCAACGGGTCTGCACTTGGTCTATCTATCTATATATATATAAAACTCAAATCAGTCCGCCTGCCGCCGTACGGCGTCCGCCGCGCGTTTCTTCCTTTGACGCTCCACAACTCCGAAACCGGACGCAGGATCGCCGACGTCTTTTCCATTTCGGTAGAGATTTCGCTTTTCTTTCTAAGTATCCGCTCCTCATTTCATTTCGTCGTGTTGAAGTACATGTTTTTAATCAAATCCTTCTCCCCCCCCCCCCAAGTATTTCAAAAATAAACAGGCTTCTCCATTTACATCAGCTTCCAACACACTTCCAAACAAAGTTGCAAGACAGGAACACTGAACTTTTCACTGCTGCAGCAGGCAGGGGAGGGCTGCAATTGAGGGAGGCAGGGGAGTGCTGGAAACTTACATTTGGCAACGGGCTCAGTTCCAATGGAGGAGACGGGTGCATGGTGGAATATTTGGTTGGGGGATCACACCATTGGGGGAGCAGACCCAACGGGCTGCACTTGGTCTAGTGACAATTAAAATTGAATCTGAATCTGAATCTGAATCTGATCTTGCAAGGTTTCCCTGGTTCACACTGGCCACTCCCAAAATGTAATCCAGCAGAATTTCTACATATTCAATATGTGATTCTCATCCCTCTATTGCTCGCCTGTAGGTCTTGTAGTGTAGTCAGGACTTACACTACATTCACTGTCAAGGTCCTGTCCTTGTTAGACTGCCCAACCTAAGGGATCAGGCAGACTGAAGAAGGGTCCCAACCTGAAACGTCGTCTGTCCATCCCTTCCGCAGATGCTGCCTGACCCGATGAGTTCTTCCAGCACTTTGATTTCTGGAATGTTTCAAGTTAGTTTCTGCTGATTCTTCACTGCAAGTCCTTTGTTAATTATAACTAGTCTTTCAAACGCACTTGACCCGTTTCTAAAAGGCAGGAAGGAAACTGCTGTCGTTTTCATATCTTTATGCGCCCTGGATCACAGAAATCTCCACCAGTTTTTCATTACCTTTCCCAAGACAGTATCTTCTACAAGAATATTTTCAGAGGCCACAGCACACATTAATATTTACTAAGGTCTCACAGTATAAACAGTCATTTCATCTGGCCTTTGTAATATTTAGGTTTAAGTCTCCATATATATTCGGTAAGAATATAAGAAAATTAGAAAAAGCAGCCGGTGTAAATTACAGTATCTATCCTAAACAAGCTGGGTGCACCATTCAAAGTGCACTTTAGAATTTAGGGATATAGCGTGGAAACAGACCCTTTGGCCCACCCGGCTTGAGCCAATCAGTGATCATCCGTACACTCGGAACAATTTACAATTTACTGGAGCTGAATTAACGTTTATCCTGAATCTGTCCCTGTACACTGTAGATAGCTTGGTTGTAATCATGTATTGTCTTTCTGCTGACTGGTTAGCACGCAACAAAAGCTTTTCACTGTACACGTGACAATAACCTAGAGTCAACTCATACCTGCACATCTTTGGAATGTGGGAGGAAACCGGAGCATGCGGAGAAAACCCACGCTGTCACAGAGAGAACGTGAAAATTCCGTACAGACAGCACCTGTAGTCAGGATCAAACCCAGGTCTCTGGAGGCCCTTTGGCCCACCGAGTCCGCGCCGACCGACATTAGTTCTACTTTACACACTAGTGACCATTTACAGAGGCCAATTAACCTACAAACCTGTACATCTTTGGTATGCGATAGGAAACCGGAGCATCCGGAGAAGACCCATGCAGTGACACGGAGAACGTACAATTGCCGTGCAGACAACACCCGAGGTCAGGATCGAACCAGGGTCTCTGGAGCTGTAAGGCAGAAACTCTACCACTGCACCACTGTGTCACCCAAAAAAAGACTAGATTCTAAAAGAAAAGAGGCAACACAAATACAATCAAGCCGTCCACAGTGCACAGACAAAGGGAACAACATTTAGTGCAAGATATGGTGAATCTGTGGAATTCATTGGCAGAGATGGCTATGGAGGCCAGGTCAATGGATATTTTTAAGGTGGAGATCGAAAGATTCTTGATTAGTTAGGGTGTCAGGGGTGATGGGGAGAGAAAGCTGGAGAATGTGGTTGAGAGGGAAAGATAGATCAGCGATGATTGAATTGCGGAGTAGACTTGATGGGCCGAATGGCCTAATTATGCTCCTAGAAATTATGAACTTATAGACAATAGACAATAGGTGCAGGAGTAGGCTATTCGGCTCTTCGAGGCATCACCACCATTCAATGTGATCATGGCTGATCATCCACAATCAGTACCCCGTTCCTGCCTTCTCCCCTTATCCCCTGACTCCGCTGATTTTAAGCCCTATCTAGCTCTCTCTTGAAAGCATCCAGAGAACCGCTCGTTCTTTCTCAATCAGCTGGGTCACAGCGGGCCAATTGTCCTCCCGGTGAGGTGTAAACTGTGAAAGACTTGGATAGAGTGGATATGGAGAGGATGTTTCCACTAGTAGGAGAGTCTCAGACCAGAGGTCATAGTCTCAGAATTAAAGGACGTTCCTCTAGGAAGATGAGGAGGAATTTCTTCAGTCAGAGGGTGGTGAATCTGTGGAAATCTTTGCCACAGGCGGCTGTGGAGGGCAATTCCGTGGATATTTTTAAGGCAGAGATAGATAGATTCTTGATTAGTACGGGTGACAGAGGTTATGGGGAGAAGGCAGGAGAATGGAGTTAGGAGGAAGAGATAGATCAGCCATGACTGAATGGCGGAATAGGCTTGATGGGCCGAATGACCTAATTCTGCTCCTATCACTTATGAACTTATGAACCGTATAAATACTAATTGCATAATGTTTCAAACATGTTATCTCTGTTTGTTTTGTTGTTACATTCTCCTAGCTCTATACTTTCCTTGATCAGCATCCCCTTTATCTTATTTTCACACTTTACATTCCTTATCTCCGTATCTCCCACTCCCCTGATTCAGTCTGAAGAAGGGTCTCCACTCGAAACGTCACTCATTCTTTCTCTCCAGAGATGCAGCCTGTCCCGCTGGGTTACTCCAGCAATTTGTGTCTATCTTTGGTTTAAACCAGCAGATGCAGTTCCTTCCTCCAACATAATGGTCCAGGTTCCCTCCATCGCTAATCGCATCAAGTTGATGCACGGCCACAGCAAGCCCAGGGAGGAAGATGACATGGGTAGGAATATTTGGAATGATGACCTTCAACACCAATCTGGACACAGTGGTAGGCACAGTTTAGTTTAGTTTAGATACAGTACGGAAACAGGCCCTTTAGCCCACAAAGTCCGCGCCGACCAGTGATCCCCGCACATTAACACTATCCTACACACACTAGGGATCATTTTTAGATTTATACCAATTCAATTTGTCTACATTCCTGTACGTCTTTGGAGTGTGGGAGGAAACCAAATATCTCGGGGAAAACCCACATGGTCACGGGGAGAACGTACAAACTCCGTACAGACAGCATCTGCATGAATTCATATGACATTGAAGTTGGATAAAGTACGATTAAAGATAGTTCAAAGGTCTCCTGAACACCAGTTTGACAAGGGAGAGGTGAAAGTAGAGGAATAAACAGTCAGCCTTGTGCTATAGCTTCAGAAACGGTATTTTAAACATTGCTTCGCTTGAGAGGGAACAACCGTGTCCTAATTGACAATTAGGAAAATAAACTGTGTGGGCTGAAATTAGGAGCTATTTTTAACTGGATAAAAGGAGAGAGCAACGTGGGATAATCAGATAAATTAAACCATTAAAACACTATCAAGCTCTTTATTTCCACAAATTAGTATTTTTTTAATGGAGATTCCCATTGACTACATAAGACCCTTCAGGGATTTTTCTTTGAAGAGATAAGGTGATCATTTTAAATTGGAGGTTTTCCACTTTATAAGCTGTGCTGTGGATATTTTACGTGTTATTAGCCGCTTTAGTTTTGCACAAAGTTAGCAAGCAGTGATGGGTTTAATCTCTGATGTAAAGGGATACAAATTTTTTAACGAGTCTTTGCAGAATAATGAAGTTCTGAACGTCAGCGATGTCTTTGATATCTGGTGTTTGTGGTTTGATCTGACTGTTTCTCCATCCACATGTCACGCTGTGTGCTTGATGTGGTTTGATTTGCTTGTGAAAATACCGACAGAGAGAAATTCCACAAGGCTGTGACATGCTTCTGAACAGGCTTATGAATTATCAGGCTTCTGAACGGTCCATCCATGTTAGGGTACTGTCTGATTCATCTCTACCCCATTGTGGACATTGGAGAGCCCCATCCAAGACCACAGCAAATTGCAGAGAATTGTGGACGCAGCCCAGACCACCACACAAACCAATCTCCCTTCGATTGACTCCATCTACACTTCACGCTGCCTCATCAAGGCCACCGGCATAATCAAAGACGACTCCATCTTCTCCACTCATCAGGCAAGGGGTACAGAAGTGTGAAAACACACTCCTCAATATTCAGGGACAATTTTTTCCCAGCTGTTATCAGACAACTGAACCATCCTCTGAGTCACAGTTTAAGGATAAAGGGGAAATCTTTTAGGACCGAGATGAGGAAAACGTTTTTCACACAGAGAGTGGTGAATCTCAGAAATTCTCTGCCGCAGAAGGTAGTTGAGGCCAGTTCATTGGCTATATTTAAGAGGGAGTTAGATGTGGCCCTTGTGGCTAAAGGGATCAGGGGGTATGGAGAGAAGACAGGAACAGGATACTGAGTTGGATGATCAGCCGTGATCATATTGAATGGCGGTGCAGGCTCGAAGGGCCGAATGGCCTATCCTGCACCTATTTTCTATGTTTCTATGTTTCTATCCTAACACCAGCTACAATACAATACAATACAATACAAATTTATTATCATTTGAGCCCCAGTGAGACTCAAACGAAATGTTGTTTCCACAGCCATACAAACAAAGACACTGTCTTACAGACATACACATAATTAAATTCACACAAACATCCATCACAGTGAAGCCACTGTGATGGAAGGAAAAGTCTTTTCTCTCCCCTGTTCTCCGTGTCTCTCCCGATGTCCAAGCCCCAGGCGGGTGATGATAAGTCCCACGGCCATTTTAGGCCGCGCGGGGCGATTTACGGCCCCGCTCCCGGTCTGAAAGTCCAAGGTTGGAACCCCCACGGGCGATGGTGAGTCCCACGGCCATGAAGCCGTACCGGGTGATGTACTGTCCCGGTCCGGGTTGTTCCAACCCCGTGACACCGGCTGGAGAAGTCGCGTTGCGGGAGCTCCGGGAAGCGGTCTCTCTCTCTCCTCCCAGACCCGCGAGCTCCCGATGTCCCAGTCCACCGGACCTGCGGCTGCGTTGCTGGAGCCTCCGAGCCCCAGGAGTCGAGTCGCAGCAGCGAGTCACCGCCGCTCCCCACGCTCCGAGGCCGGCCAGCCCCACGATGGTGAGTCCGCAGATCCGCAGCTCCGCAGCTCCGCAGTCTCCCAAGCCCCCGGGTCGTTCAGGCTGGAGGCTGCTCCACGGTGCTAGGCCCCAACGACAGCTGAGACCCGACAGGGAAAAAGTCGGGTCTCCTGGACAGGGAAGAGATTTAAACAGTTTCCCCCCCCCCCCGCCCCCCACATTTACACATTTAAAAATACTATTAAAAAACAACAAACACTACATTTAACTAGACAAAAAATAAAAAAAACTAGAGAGCGGCTCTGAGCTACTATCTACCACATCAGAGACATTCGGACTATCTTTAATAGGACCTTACTTGACTTTATCTTGCACTATACATTATTCCCTTAATCATGTATCTGTTGTCAAGTCAAGTCACATTTATTTATATAGCACATTTAAAAAACAACTCTCGTTGGCCAAAGTGCTTTACATTTGTTATAAGAATAGCACAACAAAACAAACTACATACATATATACATGTAGCCCTCACTCAGAGGACGTCAGGAAAGGCTTGGTAGTATAGATAAGTCTTTAGTCTTGACTTGACAAGAGTCGATGGAGGGGGCAGTTCTGATGGGAAAGGGGATGCTGTTCCACAGTCTGTACACTGTGGACGGCTCGATTATAATCATGTATTTCCGATGTCTTTCGCTGACTGGATGCGGGCAACAAACAAGCTTTTCACTGTGCCTCGGTACAAGTGGCAATAAATCTAAAGCTAAACTAAAACAAATTAAGTTTCCACGCAGTGCAGCATTTATTTGAAAGCATCGTTTAAGAACTGCTCTCTCCTCAGCCCAGACTGGGAAGAGTATAGTGCACTGAAGTCCTAAATAATTCAGAGATCCCTACGATTTCTGTGCAGCTGGAGATGAAAGAGATGTAATGATACAGGGAGCTGATGGGTTGTGCCGAGAGAAGCCTTTGTGCACATTGATGACGCTTGAACTGCAAACCATGCAAGAAAAGAGAATGCTTGCAGATGTTTCCAAGTCTTGTTACATTTTATTTTGGAGCATAAAGACTGAAGCGGTGCCGAGAAAAAAGGATCAGTGTAAGTAACTTGTTCAAGGCCGCAAGAAATTGTAGAGAGTTGTGGATGTAGCCCAGTCCATCACACAGACCAGACACCCCATCTGAAGAAGGGTCTTGACCCATTCCTTCTCTCCGGAGATGCTGCCTGTCCCGCTGAGTTACTCCAACACTTTGTGTCTATATTCAGTTTAAACCAGCATCTGCAGTTCCTTCTTACACATCCCCACCACTGACTCCAGCTATATTTTGTGATGCTTCAGAAAAGCAGACATTATAATCCAAGACCTGCCCCACACCAGCCATTCCCTCTTCTCCCTGCTCCCATTTGGCAAAAGGTCCCACCAGACTCGGGAACAGCTTCAGGCTTCAATAAGCTAGGGTACTGTCCGATTAACCTCTATTCCATTGCCGACCCTGGAACTAATGTGCTACAATGCTGAGAACTATATTCTGCACTCTGTATCTTCCCCTGTATATGTACACTGTGGACGGCTTGATTGTAATTCATGTAGTCTTTTCGCTGACTGGATAACACGCAACAACATTCAGCTTTTCATTGTACCTCGGCCCGTGTGACATTAATAAACTAAACTTGAGTTTATTATACTTGAGTTTGACTTAATTGTATTTGTCTAGAGTATTATATAATTTGAATGGATAGCATTTTATGGGCAGCCCAGTGACCCAGGTTTAATGCTGACCTTGGGGGCTGTCTGAGTGGATTTGCACTTTTTACCTGTGACCATGTGGGTTTCCTCCGGGTGCTCCGGTTTCCTCCCACATCCCAAAGTCGTGTAGGTTTGTAGGTTAATTGGCCCTCTGTAAATTTCCCCTAGTGTGCAGTGAGTGGATGAGAAAGTGGAAAAACATAGAACTGCCGTGGACACAGGGTGATCGATGGCCGGCGTGGACTCGGTGGGCCGAAGGGCCTGTTTCCATGCTGTATCTTTCAGCCATGCAAAACAAAGCTTTTCACTGTACACGTGACAATAATAAACTTGAACCTGAACCTGTGGACTCGATGGGTTGAGGGACTTGTTTCCGTGCTGTATGGCTAAATGATTGGTTATGTTGCAGCTTCTGATTCTTTGATGTTGTTGCTTGCAGGTGAGAAGTTCGATCGAGGAAAATCCATGGGCATGAAACTGGAGTGTCCATCGAAGCTGTAACCTCTGAAGCTGATACCCATTCCAGACTGGTCCTATCCACATAAACATACAAAGCAGAAAACGTGTTTATGTCTCTACTAGGGGTGGTGGTGGAGGCAGATACGATAGTGGCATTAAAGTGGCTTTTAGTGTGGAACATGGATAGGCAAG
Organism: Leucoraja erinaceus; assembly: GCF_028641065.1. NCBI lineage: Eukaryota > Metazoa > Chordata > Chondrichthyes > Rajiformes > Rajidae > Leucoraja > Leucoraja erinaceus. Next base: position 30,136,151 of record NC_073391.1, on the reverse strand, counting down.
GAATGAAGGGATGTGGATCATGTGCAGGCAGAGATTAGTTTAACCTGGCATCATGTTCGGCACATACATTGTGGGATAAAGGGCCTGTACCTGTGCTGTACTGCTCTATGTATAAGAAGGAACTGCAGATGCTGCTTTAAGCCGAAGATAGACACAAAACGCTGGAGTAACTCAGCGGGACAGGCAGCATCTCTGGAGAGAAGGAATGGGTGATGTTTCGGGTTGAGATGTCACCCATTCCTTCTCTCCAGAGATGCTGCCTGTCCCACTGAGTTACTCCAGCCTTTGTGTCTATCTTCTGTACTGCTCTATGTTCTATTCTACAGGTAAGATATTCAGGCATCGGTGGCCTGGGAGTGTGGCCCTGGTGTGGCTTAAACATCCCAATATGAGACTCAGTGAATATTGATTTAACGGCACTGGGCCTGTACTCGCTGGAGTATTGTGAGTATTTGGCCCCATATCTGGCTTTGGAGAGGAGGTTTACGAGAATGTTCCCAGGAATGATTGGGTAAACATATGATGAATGTTTGACGGCACTGGGCCTGTACTCACTAGAGTAGAAAAGGATGAGGTGGGACCTCACTGAAACGTATCAAGCCATGAAAAGCCTGGATAGAGTAGATGTGGAGAGGATGTTTACACTAGTTGGAGAGTCTAGGACCAGAGAGCACAGCCTCAGAATAAAAGAAAGGTGACGAGGAGAAATGTCTAGTCAGAGGGTGATGAATCTGTGGAATTCATTGCCACAGACGGCTGTGAAGGGCAAGTCAATTGGGTATTTTTAAGGTGGAGATTGGTAGATTCTTGATGAGTAAGGGTGTGGGGGTTATGGGGAGAAGGCAGGAGAATGGGGTTGAGAGAGAAAGACAGATCAGCCATGATTGAATGGCGGGGTAGACTCGATGGGCTGAATGGCATAATTCTACTCCAATTACATGAATTTATGATAGAACAATGTCTTCAAAACAAACCTTCCATTCCTCTCCAGAAATAGTTATTCATTCATTCATTGTATCTGTAGGAGAGCGTGGATGTTTACAACCACACCGTGCCTCCAATGGTAAGCCTGTATAACTTTGAGACCTTTAAGTGGAGTGGTGGCCAGTGCAGGATCTGTGATGGTAAACAGAGACAAAGAGTCACACACATGCTACATGGAGTCATCAAGTCCTACGGCCAGTGCTTTTGTTGTAGACAATATCAATGAAAATGTAAGCAACATTAAGAAGCGGCACAGTGGCACAGCTGGTAGAGCTACTGCCTCACAGCGCCAGAGACCCGGGTTCGATCCTGACCGCGGGTGCTGTATGTATGGATTTTTCATGTTCTCCCTGTGACCAAGTGGGTTTCCTCCGGGTGCTCCGGTTTCCTCGATTTGCGGTTAATCGGGTCTTTGTAACATGGCCCCCTAGTGTGCAGGGTGTGAATGACAAAGTGGGATTACGTAGAACTAGTGTGTACTGGGGATAGATGGCCGGCGTGGACTCAGTGGGTCGAAGGGCCCGTTGCCATGCTGTTTCTCTAAAACTGAAACTGAAGTCATTGATTCATACAGTCAAACAAAATACTCCCGGCGTGCATTCTAATTAAAAATCAGGCCACATTTATTAACAATTCTTTACCCATAATAACTAAAATATATAAAATCAAAGTATAGAACCAATACATTAAAAATTTGAAAATCATATATTTTACTTTTTAGAGATGACAGTAGGCGTATTTTCATTAAAAACCTTCAGAATCAGGCACTTCGGCCCATCGTGTCCATGCCAACCATTGTACTTCCTCTGCACTAGTCCCATTGTCCTACAATCAAGCCCAGAGAATACACTAAGCTAATCGCTTTGCTGTAGATCAGCTGGATTGGCAGGCCCAAACCCAACCCAAAGCTGAAGATTGACACAAAGTACTGGTGTAACTCAGCAGGTCAGGCAGCAACTCTGGAGAAAAAGATTAGGTGACATTTCCAGGTTGGAACTCTTCTTCGGACTAAAGGTAGAAGTGAGGGGGGTCGGGGGGGGGGGGGGGGGGGGGGGGAAATAAACTGGCGGCGAGAACAGGGCGGAACAATTCAAGGCCAGCAACAGATGATCACAGGAAAGGTGGAGCCCATAATGGCCCCTTTTGGCTGAGAAATTATGTGTCAACTTGGGAAAATGGGAAGTACAAAGAGATCTGGGGGTCCTTGTTCATCACTCACTGAAAGTAAGCAAGCAAGCAGGCGGTGAAGAACGCTAATGGCATGTTTGCCTTCATAACAAGAGTATAGGAGCAAAGAGGTCATTTTGCAGTTGTACAGGGCCCTAGTGAGACCACACCTGTTGCAGTTGTGTATACAATTTTGACCTCCAAATTTGAGGAAGGACGTTCTTGCTATTGAGGGAGTGCAGCGTAGGTTCACGAGGTTAATTCCCAGGATGGCAGGACGGTCATATGTTGATATAGTGGAGCGGCTGGGCTTGTATACACTGGAATTAAGGATGAGAGGAGATCTTATTGAAACATACAAGATTATTAAGGGATTGGAAATGCTAGAGGCAGGAAACATGTTCCTGATGTTGGGGGAGTCCAGAACCAGGGGCCACAGTTTAAGAATAAGGGGTAGGCCATTTAGAACGGAGATAAGGGAAAACGTTTTTACCCAGAGAGTTGTGAATCTGTGGAATTCTCTGCCTCAGAAGGCAGTGGAGGCCAATTCTCTGTATGCTTTCAAGAGAGAGTTAGATAGAGCTCTTAAAGATAGTGGTGTCAGGAGATATGGAGAGAAGGCAAGAACGAGGTGCTGGTTGTGGATGATCAGCCATGATCACAGTGAACGGTGGTGCTGGCTCGAAGGGCCGAATGGCCTACTCCTGCACCTATTTTCTATTGAAACATGTGCCAACGAGAGGGATCCAAGGATGCGAACAGTAGAACTGGTAGGACGACTAAGATGACGGGAGGGGAGAGGGGGAAGCTGAGTGTTGTGTTGATGCAAAGAACTTCGGGTGTTGGTTTACAAGGAAGGACACAAAATGCTGTCGTAACAGCGGGTCAGGCACGAAATCTGAAAAACATGGATAGGTTTGGGGTGGGGTTCCTTCTTCAGTTTGAGGAAGGGTCCTGACCCAAAATGTCATCCATCTATGTTACTCCAGCAATTTGCGTCTTTCTCTGAATGCGTATGTCTGTCTTGGTATCAAACCCAAGACACATCATCAGGATCCACGCACCAGGCTGGGGTTATGTAGGCAGGCTCTACTTGGAAGCATGTATGTAATCTGGATTTGGTTATAAAGTAATGTATAGTAACACCTTTGCTCTCACTATTGTTTCGACCCACTGTCATTAGTGGCCATCTACACCATTAACCTCACCGCCTGTTCAATCTCGCTCAGTTTTTGTACGGTTTGATTTCATACCATGATTGCAAGACTGCAGTGCACACCAGCCTGATATACACACAATATATAATCATAATTGGACTTGGGTAACCTTTCCCTTGAGTTTATTGGTGTTGTACATAAGCCTAGCTGTGGTGTAAGTTGTGTTCACAGGCACTCAACACATCCTTCCTTCCGCTGCCATTGAAGCTTTCGTTTTGGTGGAACCCCTCGTCACGCATGGGCCTTGGCCAGATCTACGCGCTTTCTACCTTACCATTCCGCGATGACTTTTGGCATTTTGCTGCCGAACATTGGATGTGCAAAGCCATTCACCCCAGCACCAACCCACCTCTTCACTGCAAGCACAGATCCTGAATGATCACTTGTAAATCCAACCTATGGTATTTTCACCTGAAGACTTTGTATTCAACTCCCCGTAGAATGTCCAGACTTCTGCCCAAATGTATTTATGCAGAAACATTTGCTAGTGAACTATGTATATTTTTTCATATTATGAAATGTGAATTATTGGTGAAAATCAATAAATGAATACCATATGTTTGAATAATTCAATTCAATGATTCAATGATATGTTAGTGCCACATGGCGTCATAGAGCCTGGGGTGGGAGATTGCAACCTTCACGTGGTCCGCCCTGTTTTGACAAATGCAATCAACCCGGCGTGCACAATCAAGTAAGATCAAATTGAACAAGTAGTCCTACAACTTTAGGCTGTGCACGCCATACGCAAGAAGAAGAAGATCCAGCCTGGAAACACGCCCTTCGGCCCAACTTGCCCACACTGACCAGCTTGTCCCATCTACACCAGAGGACAAAGGTTTAAGATGAAGGGCAAAAGATTTAATAGGAATCTGAGGGTTAGCTTTCTCATGTATGGAACAAGGTGCCAGGGGAGGTAGTTAAGGCAGAGACTGCCCCAACGTTTAAGAGACAATAATACAGGTACATGGATAGGACAGGTTTAGATGGATATGGGCCAAATGCAGGCAGATGAGACGGTGTAGATGGGACTTGATGGTCGGTGTGGGCAGGTTAGGCTGTTTCCACTCCGTGTGACTATGATTCTACGTAAATGGAACTGGATCAATTGAACATTGGCCTGTTGGGTCCGTCCCTCCCTCTTCCTGCTTGGCTTGGTGATGGACCAGGATCACCTGATGGAAACCGGGAGCATGTTGTGTGGGCGGCCTCATTTACAAATGCATCACGCCAGGGCACTGCGTGAGGCAGCAATTAAAATCCTCGACCCAACAGAGACGTCATTTAAAAAGTCCAAAGAACACTTAGCACTGATTGAAATTGCAGTTTGTACCTGGAAGTTATTTATAGACTATTTATATCAGCAGGGAAAAATATAATCAAATACATTTCTACAGCGCCTGCCATGTAAAAGAAAATCTGAAATTACTTACATTTGTATAGCACCTCACTTGTACGTAAGGCTTTGAAACCAATAGATAACATTTTTGAGTGTTATTGCTGCTTTTAGTTAACAAGTGCACCCCTGATTTGCATGTACGATTTGCATTTATAGAGCTCCATTCAAATCTCTTGAGGCCAGCATTCTGGTGCAGCAGTAGAGTTGCTGCCTAACGGCGCCAGAGACCCAGGTTTGATCCTTACCACAGGTGCTGTCTATATGGAATCTGTATGTTCTCCCTGTAACCACATGGGTTTCCTCTGGGTGCTCTGGTTTCCTCCCGCACAACAAAGACGTGCAGGTTCGTAGGTTATTTGGCTTTGGTAAAATTCTAAAACTGTCTCTAGTGTGTAGGGTAGTGCTAGTGTAAGAGGTGATCACTGATCGTGCGGACTCATTGGTCCGAATTAATTACAATCAAGCCGTCCACAGTGTACGGATACATGATAACGGGAATAATGTTTAGTGCAAGATATAGTCCAGAAAAGTCCAATTAAAGATAGTCCGAGGGTCATCAATGGGTTAGATAATAGCTTGGGAATATTTAATGCCCCCACTCCTGCTTCATTCTCATTTTATCCTCTCTGCTGTTTTGCAAATTTGCGAAGATTTGTTTGCTGTGTTAAAGTATTAATTAACAAGTTCCTTACAGCGCCAGAGACCAGGGTTCAATCCTGACCACAGGTGGTGTCTGTACGAAGTTTGTACGTTTTCCCTGTGACTGCAAGGGTTTTTTCTCCGGACGCTCCGGTTTCATCCCACACTCCAAAGAAGTTCAGGTTTGTAGGTTAATTGGCTTTGGTAAAATTGTAAATTGTCCCTTCTGTGTGTAGGACAGTGCTAGTCTGTGGGATTGTTGGTCGGTGCGGACTCGGTGGGATGAAGGTCCTGTTCCTGCTCTGTATCGCTGAACTAAACTAAATTAAAAAGATATCGTGGGCTGAAAGGCCTGTTCCTGTGCTGTACTGTTCAATGTTCTACAGGAGCTGCCGGGAATAAATAAATGGGGCCAGTATATCTTGACATAGATATCGTGGGCCGAAGGGCCTGTTCCTGTGCTGACCTGTTCTAACAAGGGAGAAGCTGACAGATTGGAAAAGGAGATTTGTTTTTGCCTTTTCACTCCTTTACGTAACTGGCCTGTTTGTTCCGTCTTGCAGCTAAGATGGAATCATCTGGTTGCCAGGCAACAAGCCCACAGTTTGGCGCTGTGCCGTACTAATGGGAAGATATGAGACTGGAGCCGGTGCGAAATGGACCCGCGCTCCTGTATGTGTGACGCACATTTTTGGAATTAAATCGTACTGTAGTTAGCTTTTGGCTGTAGGGTAGAATGAATGCTGCAAATGAACACAACATTTTCAATCTCCCCTCGCCTCTCCCTCCTACGACACTGATTCTCTCTCTCCACACACTCAGGCTCCTCCAAGAGCCCACCTTTCATCTGCCAACTCATCCCACTCTGCGTTTAAAGAGAGGAACAATTTGACACCTGCAGGGGCTAGAACGCCAGCAAAAATCAGTCTTACCTTCATTTCAATTTTCACGCTGCCAATGCAATCTCGCCTCTGATTTGAAGTCCCCAGGTGCTTGCTAATTCTCACTTTCATTCCCTCTGCCCCTTGCCATTAACACATGGTCTCTGTGTACCACACTTGTACGCAGTCACAGAGATATACAGCACGGAAACACACCCTTTGGCCCAACTCGCCCGTGCTGAACAAGGTGCCTCCCTGTGATATGCCGGCATCTGGCCCGTATTTAGCTTTGTTACGTTTATGGTCATGTGTACCGAGGTACAGTGGGAAGCTCTTATTGTGTGTTGACCAGTCAGCAGAAAGACTATGCATGATTACAATCGAGCCATCCACAATAAAGGGAATGGCGTTTAGTGCAGTAAAATCTGATTAAAGGTAGTCCTAGGGTTTTTAATGAGATAGATAGTAGGTCAGGACCACTCTGCAGTTGCATCTCCATTCAGTTTATTGTCACGTGTACCGAGGTACAGTGGAAAGCTTTTTGTTGCGTGGTATCCAGTCAGCGGAAAGGCAATACATGATTACAATCGTGCCATTTTAAGTGTGTAGATACATGATAAGGGAATAACGTTTAGTGAAATCTTGCTGTAGTAGGAGAGATTTAAGAATGTGGAGCAATTGTAATATGTGTTTGTAGATCAGCTTCTGAGGCCAGCACGCAAATAGTCACCTGGGTTGGGCGCCATCTTGGTATTGTTGATACGATGGTTCAGCTGCCTGATAACAATAATGGTGTCAAATAATAAGGTTCCAAGCTCCACTGTGACGCCCTTCTTCAGATCTGACTCGAAATGTTGCCTGTCCAAGTTCCCAAGAGATGCTGCCTGATCTGCTCAGTTACTCCAGCACTGTGTCTTTTTTTTGTAAACCAGTATCTGCAGTTCCTTGTATCCACATTATCCACAATTTGTCAGCGAGGCAAAGCTGTAAACACGGTTAATGCTTGTCACTTTCGTGTTTGTCGTCATTTAGTGCCAGTCCAGCAGCAGACAAATGAAACACACACAATGGTATTTTTAGCTATGGAAAATTGCCTTTGCTGACAAGTCAGGCAGGAATGACGCCATGCTTATTAGACTGCTCTTATGCACACTTTTTCAAAGGGGAAGGAGATAAAGTATAATCAAGTAGGCAGACCAGTGGGTAGTAGTGGAGTTGCTGCTTTACGATTCCAGAGACCTGGGTTCCATCCTATCTACGGGTGCTTGCCTGTACAGAGTTTGTACGTTCTCCCTGTGACCGCGTGGGTTTTCTCCGGGTGCTCCAGTTTCCTCCCACATTCCAAAGTTGTGCAGGTTTCTAAGCTAATTGGTCCCTACGGATGGAACTAGTGAATTTTGGTGGGAGATTGCAACCTTCACCTGGTCCACCCTGTGTCGACGAATACAATCAGCCTGGCGTGCACAAACAGAAGATCAAACAGAACAGGTTGTCTTACAACTTTAGGCTGTGCACGCCATATGCAAGAAGAAGAAGAAGAACTAGTGAATGTGTGATCGTTGGTCGGCGATGAATCAGTGGGCTGAAGGGCCATTTTTTGAGTTGTACCTCTAAACTAAACTAAACTAAACTAAACTAAACTAAACTAAACTAAACTAAACTAAACTAAACTAAACTAAACTGAATTGGTGTCAAGGATGCCTAATGGTCAGTGGGCCAAGGTTTGGTTTAATTTAGTTTAGTTTATTGTGACGTGTACCGAGGTACAATTAAAGCATTTGACGGACAGTTTCCGTGCTGTGTGACTCCACGATTAGGAATCCTATTTTGAAACATAACACCAAAGTTAAGTTTGAGGAAACAGACTGGAAACAGACCGGTGGTTCTCCCAGAAGGTGCAATTCTAAATTAAGCAACAATTTAAATACATTTGCATTTAAAACCGTTTGGTTACAAAAGGAGTGAGTTTAAACGAGAAGCAACAAGTGAGAGCAGACACAGGAAATCTTGATTTGGTTCTTCTGGGCCACAGAATCATATTCAGAAATATAAACTAACAACTCACGACACGGCACGGTGGCGCAGTGGTGGAGCTGCTGCCTTTACAGCGCCAGAGACCCGGGTTCGATCCTGACTATGGGTGCTGTCTGTACGGAGTTTGCATGTTCTCCCCAGTCCCGCATTGGTTTTCTCTGGATCTCAGGTTTCCTCCCACAATCCAAAGACATACAAGTTTGTAGGTTCATTTGGCTTCGGTAAAAAATTATAAATTGTCCCTAGTGTGTGTCGGATAGTGTAAATGTGCGGGGATCGCTGGTTGGTGCGGACTCGGTGGGCCGAAGGGCCTGTTTCTGCGCTGTATCTCCAAACTAAACTAAAAAGCCGAGAGATTAATTCAATCAGCGGGAAGCGAGATAAAAATATGTAGAAGCAATGAACTGCAGCCACTGGTTTACAAAAACAGACACAAAGTGCTGGAGTAACTCAGTGGGTCAGCCAATATCCCTGGGGAACATTGATAGGTAATGTTTCGGGACATGATATTTCCCGAATAGTTCCGACCCATAATGTCAATAGACAATAGACAATAGGTGCAAGAGTAGGCCATTCGGCCCCTTGAGCCAGCAGCGCCAGTCACTGTGATCATGGCCAATCAGTACCACATTCCTGCCTTCTCCAAATATCCCTTGACTTTGCTATCTTTAAGAGCTCTATCTAACTCTCAAAAGCATCCAGAGAATTGGCCTCCACTGCCTTCTGAGGCTGAGAATTCCACAGATTCATAACTCTCTGGGTGAAAAGGTTTTTCCTCATCTCCATTCTAAATGGCCTACCCCTTTTATTCTTAAACTGTGGCCCCTGGTTCTGGACTTCCCCAACATCAAGAACATGTTTCCTGCCTCTAGCATGTCCAATCTCTTAATAATCTTTTATGTTTCAATAAGATTCCCTTCTAAATTCCAAAGTATACAAGTCCAGTTTCTCCATTTTTTTCAACATAAGACAGTCCCTTTATCTTTATTTTTAGAGATACAGAGTGGAAACAGGCCCTCTCGCCCTCCAAGTCCGGCCAATCAGTGATCACCACGTAAATGAGCACTATCCTACACACGAAGGACACTTACATCAACCTACAAACATGTATATCATTGGAATGTGGGAGGAAACCAAAGCACCCGGGGAAAATCCACGCAGTCACAGGGAGAAGGTACAAACTCTGTACAGATAGCACCTGTAGTCAGGATCAAACCTGGGTCTCTGGCGCTATGAGGCAGCAACTCTACTGCTGTGCCACTGTTGCTAAATCGAGCTGTGATGCATCCCGATAGGATGCTTTCTGCTGCGCATCTGTAGCAATTGGTAAGAGTCATTGTGGACCATAAACAAATTTAATTCTGTTGGGGCTGTGGATTATGAGGAGACATGTGCAGAAAGAAGTTTGTTATTGGGGAAACAGAAAATGAGAGGAAATATGGTCATTAATAATAGAAAAGTACTGACAGCGCGGGTAGTCGGGACCAAACCCAGGTCTGGGGCTGTGCCACTGTGCCACTGTGCCACCTTGATGTGTAAACTGAGAAAGGCAGCCATCCTATGAAACATATGACTGGGAGAACTCACTCTGCCGTATCGAATTGTTAGCAGAAACACCTGACTTGTGTCCCATCTCCATTTCCTTCTCACCAATTGAATAAACTCTCAGTTCCATCAGCTGCTCCTCCTGCTCCGAATAATGGAAATGACGGAGTCGATAAATAATGCAGAGCTTGGCCTGATTCTCTTTTGTACTCAAGGGGATGATATGCAAAAATGTTCCACTTGGAAATATTCATTGTTGCTGGATCTAAATAATGGAACTCAAACCCAACAGCCTTATGGAATTGCCAAGGAGTAGCTGACAACTGCACTGTCAGGGGCAATTAGGAAAAACGTTTCATCCTGGCCTCATCAGTGTTGTCCACATCTGTCGAGTGAGTCAAACAAAACCTGAATGATAAAATAGGTGGAGCAGGAACCATAATGGATGGCACGGTGACGCAGCGGTAGTGTTGCTGCCTTGCGGTGCCAGAGACCCGGGTTCAATCCTGACTATGGGTGCTGTCTGTACGGAGTTTGTACGTTCTCCCTGTAGGTTTTCACCAGGTGCACCGGTTTCCTCCCACACTCCAAAGACATGCAGATTTGTAAGTTAATTGGTTTCTGGAAATTGTCCCTAGTGTGTACAATGGAACTAGTGTATGGGTGATCGCTGTATGGGTGATCACACATTTGGTGTTTCCACCCTATATTTATAAACTAAACAAAACTGTCTTCTGTAAATTGTAAATTGTCCCTAGTGGGTAAGATAGTGCGAGTGTACGGGTGATTGATGGTCAGCACAAACTCGGTGGACCGAAGGGCCTGTTTCCATGCTGTATCTCGAAAGTCTAATGTTTAAAGAAATAGATTATGGAGAAACAAGGAACCGCAGATGCTGAAATCTTGAGTAAAGCACAAAGTGCTGGAGGAACTCAGCGGGTCAGGCAGCATCTGCAAACGGAATGGACAGACAACATTTTTGATCGGGAACCAACTTTAGACTCAACCTTTTGGATCGAGTCCATTCTTCTGATTATATTTGATTATATTTGAACAAATAGACTATATCTCATCTGAGCAAGGTGCTCGAGGTGTCAAAATACCTTTCCGTGACTTAACACTACTTATTCTGGTCATTGCAGTCCATCTGACTATGTTTCCCACAGTTCCCATTATATCAAGGCCAAAACACAAAGTGTTGGAGTAACTCAGCGGGTCAGGTGGAGAGAATGGATAGGCAACATTTCGGGTCAGGAGCCTTCGTCAGACTGATGGAAGGGTCCAGACCCAAAATGTTGCCAAATCAGTTTGAAGAAGGATCCCGACCCGAAACATTCCCTGTCCATTTTTATCTACAGATGCTGCCTGCTTTGCTGAGTTCCTCCAGCACTGAGTTTTGCTAACGATTCCAGATTCTGCAGTATTTTGTGGCTACATCTTTGCATGTCTGGGCTGTTTGTTTTGCCGCACCTAGGGAAACATTTGACAAGTTTGGGTTTGTTTTGGAAGTATTGTTCTGACATAAAACTCAGTGAAACAGTGGCAGCTCATTACCTGAGGACTCAGTGCTTGTTATTGAAATCTTGGAACAGTTTTCACATTCTCAGTCAAAAAACACTTCCCCGCCTGTAATTGGTAAACTCAGTTCTCGGTACTCCAAACAGATCTGGGAGCACATCTGGGTGTTACTTGAAGCACAAGCAAAAGTGCAACAAATTGGAGACCCTCGGACTATCTTTGTTTGGACTTTACTGGCTTTATCTTGCATTTAATCATTATTCACGTCATTCCCTTTATCATGTGTCTGTACACTGTGGATGCCTCAATTGTAATTGTGATCAATTGTAATCTTTCCACTGATTGGTTAGCACGAGACAAAAGCTATTCACTGTACCTCGGTATGTGACAATAAACTCAACTCAAAGGAAGTCATTCAAGGCTAATAATGGCTGCCTCGCCAACAGTCTGTCCGTCCCTTCTTTGTTGTTTTAATAGTATGTGTTAAATGTATGTGTTAAATGTATCGTTCTCCAGCAAAGGCCGCCAACTCCACGATGCTAGGCCGCAGTGCAGACGGAGATACAATATGAAATATAATCGCATCTCCGTTGAGGTAAGAGATTTTAAAAAGTTTCCCCAACCCCCCGCCCCCCCATATAAAACAAGCTAAAGAACTCTATGTTCCTTCAAAGAGGGCTTGCAGGGGTTACTTGAAATTAGAGAAACTTTCATGTCACCTAATTTCTTGCCAAATGTCACCAAATTTCCCTGCAAAATTCAAGCACCCGCAGAATCGTAAATCTCTCCAAATATGTCCCCAGCACTGCATTATTAATATTTTTTTGAATATCGCTCGAATGTAAAGTTTTTAAGAACATTTGTTGGGATTTTCAATATTTGCACTCAGCAAATTCAAACTAATTGGAGGAGGATAAAGTTTTTCAAAAGTAGAACAAGAATTGTTGTCGGCCAGTCTGCTTCACACAGAATAAATCTTAAATCCCACGTTTCATAAAAATAGATTCCAAGCCGTTCTGCTGTTGAGCACTGGCCTATTTTCCACACCGACATCGAAGATGAAGGTAGAACAGTACAGAATAGGAACGGGCCCTTCAGCCCATAATGTTTGTTCCAAATACAACGCCAAATTGGAGAATCTCTTTACCTACTCGTCTAGAGTCTGTGTTTTAGTCCTGAGGGGTAGGGTCTTATGAGGGAAAGGGAAGATTTAGTATTTAGTGGGATTGGTGAAAAGTTTCTTCCCACCTGTTTTCAGGCAACTGAATCTTCCCACCACCAACTAGAGAGTGGTCCTGAGCTACCAGCTACCTCTTTGAAGACACTTGGATAATCTTTAACCAGACTTTACTGGACTTTACCTTGAATAAACGTTATTCCCTTTATCCTGTTTCTGTACACTATGGACGGCTCAATTGGGATCTCAATTGGGACCTGATGTACTCAAAATGAAGACACAAAGTGCTGAAAAAGGCTCCCCACCCAAAAAATATCCAGGGGTTCTCCAGAGATGTGACATGTGGCAGCGCTGCGCACGCAGCTGTGGCTCGCCTGCAGTCCGTCTGTCTTTCTTCTTTCTTTGTCTTATCGTTAATGGTAGAGGTATGTTTTAGTCTATTTTTGGTTGTGTATTATGTGGGGGGGGGGGGGTTATTTTTTTAAAATCTCTTCCTTCAATGGAGATGCAACCTATGTTCGTGTCGTATCTCCGTTCGCGCTGAGCTCTAACATCGAGGAGCTGGTGACCTCCAACTGGAATCGACCTTGAGGGCTCCGGTCACACAGCCTGCGGACACCATCGTGGAGCTGGCTGACTTTCGGAGGCTGTGGCTGCGACTCGACTTCGGAGACTTCGGCCACGGTCCCTGCGGACTGCAACATCGGGAGCTCGTAGGTCCCTGGTTCGAGACCGATTTTCTGGAGCTCCAGCAACAGCAGCTTCGTCTGCCCCGAATCGCCTCGGCGCAGCATTTTGACTGCCTGACCGTGGGAGAAGAAGCAAGGAAGAGATAAGACATTTTTCATCTTCGATCACAGCGAGGAGGTGCCTGGAGGAGAGTCACTGTGATGGATGTTTGTGTTAAATTGTGTTAATTGTGTGTTTTGTTGTTTTTTTACTGTAATGACTGCATGGTAACAAAATTTTGTTCAAACTTGTTTTTGAATGACAAATAAAGAAATTCAAATTCAAATTCAAATGACCCGTTGAGTTACTCCAGCACTTTGAGTCTTTGTTTGTAAATCAGATTCTGCAATTCCTTTGCATCGCCTGGTACATTGATAGATGATATTATCTCCCTGGATAGCAAGCAAAACAAGTGTCTCTGTATCGGTAAATGACAGTTATATTCTATGAGGGATAACTGGACATGCGGCAACTGTGCTAAAAAAAACCCCTTACATTTATTTTATCTGAAAGGGTAAAATAACGGGACCCCCAATTTAAAAATGAAGTACTCGAGGATAATGCAAGAAGTTAGCTGCACCATTTTTTACAAATTGGATAATAAATTTTGGTTCAGGTGCCCAACAGAGGTGACTGAAGTGTTCAGTATAATAGACTCAGGAAGCAAGTAGACCTGTCCCTGGGAAAGGGGTGATTGTGTTGCAGGAAAGACAAAGTGATTAAATTAAGGTTTTTGGTTTTAAATTGTCAGTCTCAATTTTGTTTCAACAGTGAGCACAACACAAATTGATGATCTTTGCGCAGGAAATGTATTCAGGATCTTTGAGATGTGATCTTGTCAAATGCCTGAACTAGACACAAAGTTTCACTTCATACTACTCTTCTAAATGTGGCACAGTGGCTCAGCGGTAGAGTTGCTGCCTTACAGCGCCAGGGACACGGGTCCCATCCTGACCGCGGGTGCCGGTTGTACGGAGTTATACGTTCTCCCTGTGATCGAGTGGGTTTTCTCCAGGCGCTCCGGTTTCCTCGCACACTCCAAAGACGTAGGTTCATTGACTCTGGTAAAAATTGTAAAATTGTCCCTAGTGTGTAGGATAGTGTTAGTGTGTGGGGTGATCGCTGGTCAGCGCGGAGTCGGTCGGCCGATGGGCCTGTTTCTACACTGCATCTCCAAGGTGTAAAGTCTAAAGCAAAATTCCACAGGTAGGCAGGGTGAATGGGGCATAATATATTACTGGCTGCTGTAAGCAAGGTGGAGCAGGGAGCGTTATAATTACATTGATGTGATGTGCCAGAGATATCCTCTTCAGCTTTGGTGGCGGCTTGTATCCGGGCAGACGGCTCTGCGATTGAGTTGCAGCTGTCTTATTGTGTGCCGCCAACTTAATTCCCCCAAAAAATACCAGCCTACTGTCTGTAACTAAGACATTTCTCTCGCAAAAACAGTAATTAGGCTTCGGGTCTGACCACACCTTGTACTGTTGTTTGGAAAGAGGCAAATACAAGCATAGGTTACCTGCTGCTCAGAACAATGCAAACAGCATGTTAGTCAAATTAACATAAAAACGGAGGGGGCTTTGGTTCAAAATCCACTCACCCTAATACCTACTGCTCATCCCCTTCCCACACTGAAGGTGAACAACAAACTATTGTTTCATTGGGCTTGTTCCAGGATTAGAGAGTGATTAGTGCTGGCATCAGCCTGCTTGTTGGGTGACAGTCACGGCTCATGTTCCACGTTGTGCATTGCCACCCACAATTGTAAGCAGTTGCATTTGTTCTTTAGTTTAGTTTAGTTTAGTTCAGTTCAGTTTAGAGATAGAGCGCAGAAACAGGATCTTCGGCCCACCAAGTCCGCGCCGACCAGCGATCCCTGTACACTAGCACTCTCCTACACACCAGGAACAATTTACAATATTTTACAGAAGCCGACTGACCTACAAACCTGCATGTCTTTGCAGTGTGGGTTTCCTTTGGAGGAATCCGGAGCACCCTGAGAAAATCCACACAGCACGGGAAGAACTCCGCATAGACAGCACCCGTAGTCAGGATTGAACCCGGGTCTCTGGTGTTGTAAGGCAGCAGCTCTAATGCTGCTTCATTGTGCCAATACATTTTTAAGGTGACTTTTCGGGTCGAGACTCTTCTTCAGATTGATGTCAGGGGAGAGGGAGGTACATAGATAAGGAAGTGTAAGGTCTGAAAACAGGACCAAGGGAATGAGGTTCAAGGAAAATGTAGACTAGATTATTGTTATCTGGGAGAAGATAACATCAAAGCAAACAGAGATAAAATGTAGTGGGAGAAAGTAAGACTGATCGGAGAACTGGGAAGGGGGAGGAGGGAAACAAGAAAATGGCAGAATAGTTAAACGAGTATTTTGGTTCTGTCTTCACTAAGGAAGACACTAACAATCTTCCAGAAATACTAGGGGACCGAGGATCTAGTGGGAGGAAGGAACTGGAGGGAATCCAATTTAGTCAGGAAATGGTGTTAGGTAAGCTGTTGGAATTGAAGGCTGATAAATAACCCAGGACCTGATGGTCTGCATCCTAGAGTACTCAAGGAGGTGGTCCCAAAAATCGTGGATGCATTGGTGATCATTTTCCAATGTTCTCTCAACTCTGGATCAGTTCCTGTGGACTGGAGGGTAGCCAATGTAACCCCACTTTTTAAGAAAGGAGGGAGAGAAAAAATGGTGAATTATAGGCCAGTTAGCTGTAGGCCATCGGTAGTGGGGAAGCTGCTTGAGTCGATTGTTAAAGATGTTCCCGGGATGGCGGGACTGACATACGATGAAAAAATTGGTCAACTGGGCTTGTATTCACTAGAATTTAGAAGGATGAGAGGAGATCTTATAGAAACATATAAAATTCTTAAGGGATTGGACAGGCTAGATGCAGGAAAAATGTTCCCGATGTTGGGACAGTTCGGAACCAGAGGTCACAATTTAAGAATAAGGGGTATGCCATTTAGGACTGAGATGAGGAAAAACCTCTTCACCCAGAGAATTGTGAATCTGTGGAATTCTCTGCCACAGAAGGTAGCGAAGCCAATTCACTGGATGTTATCAAGAGAGAGTTAGATTTAGCTCTTAGTGCCAAAGGAATCAAGGGATATGGGGAAAAAAGTAGGAATGGGGTTCTGATTTTGGATGATTAGCCATGATCATATTTTAATGGTCTCGAAGGGCCGAATGGCCAACTCCTGCACCTGTTTTTCTTTGCTCTACAGGTATGTAGGGTCTGTTTCCGAGCTGTGTGGTATTATGACTCTATATATGTATATGAGTGTGTAAGTAAGTGTGTATCTAGGAATACATCAGTGTTTTGGTCTTGTGCATGAGTGTAGGTATAAGTGTAAAAGTATGTACACACATGTGTGACTAAGTGTGAACATAAAGTACTGGAGTAACTCAGCTGGTCAGGTTCTCCAGAACTGGAGCATTTCTGGAGAAAAAGGATGGGTGACGTTTTGGGTCGTGACCCACCGTCAGACTCTCAGCCTGAGTGTATGTGATCGTGTGGGAGTGACTGCAGGCAATATACTGTGGCACCAGAATGATCTGATTAGATATAATGGGCTTGAGTTATCTGATAGGAGAAATGCTGTCGGCAATATCTTTATGCTTGGTCTCAATGTAGTATTTGAGCTTCTTAAACAATGAGCGTGTGTGGGACTCAAACTCTTGCCCAAGTGCCTTTGTAAGATGCAGTATTGTTCTGCTCAGGAGCAGTCTCTGAGGGACACTTTAGACTTTAGATTTTGGAGATCCAGCGTGGAAACGAGCACCGGCCCACCGAGTCTGCGCCGACCAGCGATCACCCCATACACTAGCACTATCCCGCACACACTAGGTACAATTTACTATTTTTACCCAAAGCCAATTAAGCTACAAACCTGTACGTCTTTGGAATGTGGGAGGAAACCGGAGCACCCAGAGAAAACCCACACGGTCACGGGGAGGACGTACAAACCCCAGGCAGCACCTTTTCTTAGAATCGTACCCTGGTCCATGGTGCTATAAGGCAGCAACTCCACCACTGTGCCACCATCCTCTGCCAATCCTACCCCTCCCCCCTCCCCCCTCCCACTGTCACACCCCTCTAAGTGGAAGGATGGGGTTGCTAAAACAATGGGCACTGTGTTGTTCTGTTATGTTGTCATGGTGATTCTGGAGTAAAGTGCCTGATTTTCCTTTTGTGATGAGAACATTTAAAGAATATAGTTGACGGCTTCCACATCTCCATGTTCTCTCGAGAGGCTGCCTGACCCGCTGAGTTACCTCAGCACTTTGTGTTCTTTAGTGTAAACCAGCACCTGAGGTTCCTTGTTTCAGCATTTCAGCAGTCTGGCTTGGGGGCTGACACAGTTTTTGTCGTGAAGGCATGGATAAATAGAAACATAGAAAATTAAGTGGAGGAGTAGGCCATTCGATCCGCCGAGCCAGCACCGCCATTCAATATGATCGCATGCATCTCGTTGAATTTTTGATTCATTTTTGCATTTCGTTGTCTCTGTACTGTACACTGACAATGACAATTAAAATTGAATCTGAATCTGATCATGGCTGATAATCTAAAATCAGTACCCCGTTCCTGCTTTCTCCCCATGTCCCTTGATTCCCTTAGCCCTAAGAGCTAAATCTAACTCTCTCTTGAAAACATCCACTGCCTTCTGCAGTGTGGATTGGTGTGAAATCGCAGAATCAAATCTATCACCAGGATTGCAGGCAAAATGATTGCATTTCAGACGAAAAAGGGGACAGTGACAGATTCAGCATCTGGGGAAGGCCGGTTATGCAGAGAACTAAAACCAATGACAATGGAATTGTTTTAAAAAAAACTATTTATAGCAACAAATCCCTATTAATTATTCCCCAGCACAACCAGCATGACAGGTCTCACATTATTCACACATTGCACTCCAGAATATAATTTTCTTAAAAGATATCTACCTAATTTGCATTTGAATAAATCGATGCTAACTACTTCCACCATCTCCCTCGGGGCTTCCATTCTATAAATTAACTAACTCGCTGAAATAATGGCTCTGCAGGTTGATTTTAAATGATCCCACTTTGAGCTGTTTGTTCAGCTACGATATTGTTGGTCAGGAGACTTGCAAAGGACAATTTTTAACTGTCCCCGTTGCCTCAATATCCTTGTGCGGTGACCCACACCACCCTGGCCACACTCTCATTTCACTCCCTGCCATCGGGGAGAAGGTACAGGAGCCTGAAAACTGTAACATTCAGGTTCAGGAGCAGCTTCTTCCCTACAGCCATCAGACTATCTAAAAATCATAGAGCCATAGAGAGTCATAGTCATGCAGCATGGAAACAGGCCCTACTGCCAAACTTGCCCACGCCGACCAACATGCCCCATCTACACTAGTCCATCCACCTGTCTGCGTTTGGCCCAGATCCCTCTAAACCTGTGCCATCCATGCACCTGTCCAAATGTTTCTAAAACATTGCAATAGTACCTGCCTCAACTAACTCCTTGGGCAGCTTGTTCTATACACCCACCACCCTTTGTGAAAACAAGGTTATCCCTCAGGTTCCTATTAAATCTTTCCCCCCTCAAATTAAACCGATGATCTCTGGTTCTCGATTCCCCTACTCTGGACTAAAGACTCTGTGCTTTTACCCGATCTATTCCTATCATGATCTTGCACACTTTTATAAGATCACACCTTATCCTCCTGAGCTCCAAGGATTAAAGTCCTGTCCTGCTCAACTTCTCCCCATAGCTCAGGACCTTGAGTCCTGGTAACATCCTCGTCAATTTTCTCTGCACCCTTTCCAGCTTGACAACGTCTCTCTCGTAACATGGTGCCCAAAGCTGAACACACACAGTGCTCTAAATGTGGTCTCAACAGTCCTTTCTTTCTTGCAATATCTCTAAAACTAATTAAAAACTAAAGATCCTCCATGATCTTATAACATTCTTGAGGGACCAATTTTCCTATCCTGCTCCCACTTTGTGTCTTCACATGCTAAAGATCGATTGTCCCATATTTAAAGGGCTCAAGCAAAATGGCATCCGTTGTGCTCTAATTTTACTTTGATTCCAAGCAGTTATGCAATCTCCCTGTGTGGAAATATCAGGGGTAGGTCTAGGCATGTTTGCATGGAGGGGATTTGATCAGACTAATTCAACTCTGCCACCAGACATTATTTCATCACTTTTTTGCTGCATTGACTGCATTCTGGCTGGTTGAGGACAAACTCTTTGCTCAGCATTTGGTGGGTTTCAGTGTGAGGGAACAGACATACAAGGCTCTTCACATAGGCACGTGTACTGGTGGGAAAGAAAGCAAGTCTCACGCCTAAACAGATCATTACACCACCTCAGGATGTTCCATGCAGTCAATGAAGTATTTTTTAACGTGTAATCAGTGTTTGAGGCAAGGTAAATGTATTTACATAGAACCATAGAAAATAGGTGCAGGAGTAGGCCATTCGGCCCTTCGAGCCTGCACCGCCATTCAATATGATCATGGCTGATCATCCAACTCAGTATTCTGTACCTGCCTTCTCTCCATACCCCCTGGTCCCTTTAGCCATAAGGGCCACATCTAACTCTTAAATATAGTCAAACATCAAACCCCCTCCACCCTACCCCTTCCCTCCCCCTTGATAAGCAAGGAGGTGAATGATGATCTTGAGTAGACAGGAACGCAGAGCTGATGATATAATCAGATGATGTTAGGTGGCGCAGCGGTAGAGTTGCTGCCTTACAGCGCCAGAGACCCGGAGCAAGTCAGCCTACCATGTCATCTCCGGGTGCCCACTCTACCACCCACCAAATGGAGCTCAGGGCCTGGCAGACATTGATGCAGAGACAACAACCTGGCTGCTCAACACCCGGCTTGAGATCTAACTATTCCTTTGGTTTATGTTTCATTCGCAAGAAGAAGTTCAATCCTGACTACGGGTACGGGTACGGGTACGGCATTTGAACATTCTCCCTGTGACGGCGTTGGATTTCTCTGAGCGCTCTGGTTCCCTCCCACTTTCCAAAGATGTGGAAGTTGTAGGTTAATTGGCTTCTGTCAATTGTCCCTAGTGTGCAGGATAGAACTAGTGTATAGTGATGATCGTTGGTCGGTGTGGACAGGTAAAAGGGCCGGTTTCTGCACTGTATCTTTAAACTAAACTAAACTCTACCCCTGATTGACAGACACAACATGCTGGAGTAACTCAGCGGGTCAGGCTGCCTACCTGGAGAAAAAGGATGGGTGACATTTTGGGTCATGACCCTTCTCAGACTGAAAGTAGAGGGGAGGGGACTGGAGGTAAAAAAAAAGGTTAGAATAAATCAAGGCCAGCAACGGATGACCAGGGAAGGGTGGAGCCCATAATGGCTCATTGTTGGCTGGGGAAGAGTTCCACCCCTGATTGGTTGTGTACCACTCTGGCCAGGGCGAGGAAGCTAAGGGAAGACCTCACTTCCGAATGACAAGCGGAAGAAGACAAGAAAATGTGAAAAATCCTACGCCTTCAAACGAGGATATTGACAGACTGACAACTTGACAAATGAACAGGTTTTCTTTGAGCTGTGATTCGACGAGATTGTTACATTTTCAGGTTCGATTTAAAGGCTTTGTAAGAAACGCTCAGCATTGTCAGTTTGCAGTCAGTAACCAGCTTGACCTTGAATTGACTGCAAGATTTGTGAGGCAAATAAGATTATGATTATGGGACTGACTTGTTTTTGCAGCCAGATGCAAATCATTGGTTTCCATGAAGTGTAATTAAGACATTGAATCAGTACAGCTGGATTAATGTGCTGTGAGATTTGCTGGTCTTCTTGAGTTGAGCACTTGGAGGTCGTTAGATGCTGCCTGACCCGCTGAGTGACTCCAGCATTTGTGTCTATCTTCGGAGTAAACCAGCATCTGCGGTTCCTTCCTGCTAACTTGGAGATTGCTATCAGGTGAGTTATTAAAACCCAGTGCCTATTTCAGCAGCTGTTAGTTAGAAAGATGTCAGGGAATCAGCAGCAGGAAACCAGGGTATTCTGTAAATGTCCTGTCCAACACGTGCTCCTGATGCAACACCAATAAAGCGGCCTTATCCCAATTGCAGGCCTGGCTTGCCTGCCGCGGAACTGGGAACCCGCTCACAGAGGGAATCCACGGAGAGGAGGATGGAGGGAGATGGCGGTGGACGCCGGACAGAGGGCCTGGTAAGAAGGGCCTTAATTTCCGCACCCTGAAGGTTGGTTGTGGGAGACCCCTCCCCCCCCCGGGAAACAAGGACTGGAGAGGGCCGTGCAAGGAGAGGGACGATGGTTTGCAGGATGACTAGAATAGAGGCGATGGCTGCAACAGGCCTTTGTGGCCAGCTGCAGCTGGGATCGTAAAATGGTGCCTAAATGGCGACTCTTGCATATGGGCTCAATGGGCTGCTCTGTACACTCTATTCTTTTTATTTTTTATTTTTTATTTTTTACACTCGTGTAAATCGTACTAACCGTGGGGTTGCGCTTATATATGGTGAAAGGCCTGCTGAAAAAAAAGTCCTACATAAAAAAAGTATTTCACTGTATCTTGGTACACTTACCAAAGAAACCATTGAACCATTGATTATTGAGGGACAGACCCCATCGACCAACTAGGCATAAAATGAGCAGCTGGAGGAACTCAGTGGGTCAGGCAGCACCTGGCCCAGATGATGGGTCTAACCCGAAACGTAGACTGTCCATTTCCCTCCAAACATGGTGCACTAATGCCTCTACTTCCTGAGAAGACTGAGGAAATTCGGCATGTCTCCAGTTGCACCATAGAAGGCATACTGTTGGGTTGCATTACAGCTTGGTTTGGGAACTCTTCCCAAATCTGCAAGAAATTGCAGAATTGTAGATGTAGCCCAGTCCACCACACAGACCAGACTCCCCACCAGTGATTCCAGCTACACTTCAGGTACTGCCTTGGCAAAGCAGCCAACATAAAGACTTCCCACACTGGTCATTCCTTCTCCTCCCTGCTCCCATCCAGCAAAAGGTACAGAAGCTTGAAAGCACGCACCACCAGACTCAGGAGAGCTTTTACCTCTATTGTTTCTGAATGGTCCTTCCATAAGTTAGGGTACTGTCCGATTCATCTCTACCCCATTGTGGCACAGTGGCACTGCGGTGGAGTTGCTGTCTTACAGCGCCAGATACCCGGGTTTGAACCTGACTATGGGCGTTGTCTGTGCGGAGTTTGTACGTTCTCCCTGTGACCTGCATGGGTTTTCTCCTGGATCTCCGGCCTCCTCCCACACTCTGAAGACATACAGGTATGTAGGTTAATTGGCTTGGTATAATCGTAAATTGTCCCTGGTGTGCGTAGGATAGTGTTAATGTGCGAGGATCGCTGGTTGGCGTGGACTTGGTGTGCCAAAGAGCATTTCCGCGCTGTATTGCAAACTAAACTAAACTGAGGTGCTCCAATGTTGAGAACTATAGTTTAGTTTAGCATGGAAACAAACCCTTTTGTCCACGCAGTCCACGCCAGCCATCGATCCCCGTACACTAATTCCATCCTATGCACTAAGGACAATTTACAGAAGCCAATTTAACCTACAAACCTGAGGTTGATACAAAATGCTGGAGCAGCTCAGCAGGACAGGCAGACTGAAGAAGGGACTCGACCCGAAATGTCACCCATTCCTTCTCTCCGGAGATGCTGCCTGTCCCGCTGAGTTACTCCAGCATTTTGTGTCTACCATCGATTTAAACCAGCATCTGCAGTTCTTTCTTACACAACCTACAAACCTGCATGTCCTTGGAATATGGGAGGAATCCGGAGCACCCGGCCAAAACCCACATGGTCACAGGGAAAACGTATAAAAACTGTGCACAGACAGCAACCATAATCAGGATTAAACCCGGGTCTCTGGCACTGTAAGGCAGCAGCTCTACCGCTGTGCCACTATGCCCCCTTTTATTCTGCACTCTGTACATTCCCTGTGCTCTATTTATTGTACTTGAGTTTGACGTGATTGTATTAATGTATCGTATTATTTGATCAGTTTGGATCGCTTGCAAAAAAAAGCATATCGCTGTACCTCAGTACACGTGATTATAATAAACGTAAAAATAATCCTGGAAGCTGCCTGACAATGCTGAGTTCTTCTGCAGTTTGTTATTTTGCCCCCAATTCCGGCATCTGCAGACTCATGTTAATCAACAAGACATGCCTCTTGCCTTGAGGGCGGAATAATAAATTCAACAACTACAGATTACCAGCCTTCCCTGTTTCAAATGACCCTAAAAACATAACAAATAAGAACAAAAGAAAGCCATGCCTTGCATAAAGATCATGGCTGATCTTTCACCTCAAACACCATTACCCTGCACTATCCTCATGAAATGTCCAGAAATAGGAGAATCAAGAACAAAAGGACATAGACTTAAGGAGAGGGGAAAGTTTTAATAGCAACCTGAGGAATTACTTTAACAGAAAGGGTGGTGGGTATACGAACTGGCAGAGGAGTTAGCTGAGGCAGGTCTTCTCACAACAAGTAAAATAAATTCGGATAGGTTACTTGGATAGGAAAGGTTTAGAGGAACATGGGCTAAACACAGCCAGGTGGAACTAGAGTAGACGGGATATCTTGGGCAACATGGAGGCTGAAGGGCCAGTTTGCGTGCTGCATGACTCTAAACCTATCAACGTTTGTTCCGGATGAATTCAATAAAGGCTTCTAAGGTAGAGACTTCTTAAGCTCCACGGCCACCTAAGTGGAGACAATTCTCCTCCTTTCAGCTCTGAATGCCATACTCTAGTTCTGAGCTCCTAGTTCTAAAGAAGGGGCAGGACAGAGCATGGCAGGTATTAGGTGAACTCAGGCAAGTTAGGTTTTTGATGGTCAGATAGTTGGACGAATGCCAGAGATGAAAAAACAGAAGGTGTGACACAAAAGGATTAAAGAGTTACAACTTGTGAAGCCAGAGGAAGGGGGAGAAATCCAGTCCAGGTGGGGCAGAGGTGGATCTTCAGGTGTGTCCCGACACGAAACGTCACCTATCCATGTTCCCCAGAGATGCTGTTTGTTGTGATAGAACGGTGCAGAGAGGATTTATGAGGTTGTTGCCAGGACTAGAGGGACTGAGCTATAGGGAGAGGTTGAGCAGGCTAGAGCTCTATTCCTTGGAGCACAGGAGGATAAGGGGTGATCATATAGAGGTGTATAAGATCATGAGAGGAATAGATTGGGTAAATGCACTGAGTCTTTTGGGGAACCAAAAAGCCAGAAGACATACAGTAGGTTTAAGTTGAGGGGGGAAGAATTTAATAGGAATCCAACAGGTAACTTTTTCACACAAAAGGTAGTAGGTATATGGAACAATCCGGACAAGGTAGTTGAGGCAGGTACTAAATACCACGTTTAAAAAAGATTCGGATAAGTACACGGATAGGATAGGTTTAGAGGGTGCCAATTGCAGGCAGGTGGGACAAGTGTAGTTGGGGCATGTTGACCAGCGTGGGCAAGTTGGGCCGAAGGGCCTGTTTCCACACGGCTTGACTAGGATTCCCTGAGTTACCCTAGCACCATGTGTCTTACTTTCTCAACAGCATCTGTAGAAGTTTGCCAAATTTCTCTAAACTTCTAAGAAAGTAGAGACACTGGCTGGCCTTCTTTGCGATTACATCTACAATGTGGACGCAAGACGGGTCATCCGAGATGTTAAAGCCCAAGCAGGTTCTGTGTATTTGATGCCTGCTGAGTATTTCCAGCAGTTTCAGTTTTGATGCCTGATTTGTGGCATCTGCGGTTCTCTGCGAGTTTCCGAGCTGTTTGCTTCATTCACCGCTTGTGGGTTTTCGCAATGTGCACCTGATGCCGAGTTCACCTACACGGCAAAAGTGGCAGCACCTTGAAGGCAAATATTCACCTCTGACGCCCTCTGTGATGAATCAATAGGGTGATTCCTCTTTACATTGTTTTGTAGTTTAAAATTGCGTGGGTCACATGAACCATTCAAACAGACCTTTCAGTTTATCCTTGTCACACCTTTTACCTGAAAGCATCTAGTCCCTTTCATCTCACAACAGTAGGAAAGCAGGTTAAAAACAATAATAAAAGATGTTTTGTTTCATTGGTATGTAAAAAGAGCCAGAATGAAACTACCACGAGTAAGTGTCGTAATAACTAAAACAAAAGGTTCAAAAGTATTTTGTCATGTGTACCAATTAAGGTACAGTGAAACTCGATTTACCATAGTCATACTATAAAAAGCAATAAGACACACAACTACATAAAAGTTAACATAAACATCCACCACAGCAGATTTCCCACATTCCTCACTGTGATGGAAGGCAATAAAGTCTAATCTTCTTCACTCTTTATTCTCCCACAGTCGGGGCAGTCGAACCATCTGCAGTCGGGGCGATCGAACCACCGCGATCGGGGCAGTCGAAGCTGCTGCGGCCTGGATCTCCCAAAGTCGATCCCTAGCCAAGTTCCACGATGTTAAAGAAATAAGAAGTCAGCTTGAGGGTGTAACTTCAGGCCAGATTTTAAAGTAGGTTGAATGTACGGCACAGAAATAAGTTGAGAGTTCAGGTTTATTATTGTCACGTGTACCGAGGTCGAGTGAGAAGCTTTGTTTTGTGTGCTATCCAATCAGATCAGATAATACTCAGTACACAGGTTTATAGGTTAATTGGCTTTGCTAAAAATTGTAACTTGCTCTTAGCATGTAGGGTAGTGTTAGTGTCAGGGTGATCACTGGCTGGCATGGTCTCGGTGGGACGAAGGGTTTGTTTCCACGCAGCATCTCTAAAGGGACACAGGTGAGGGCTCCAACCACTACAGCAGAGGGGGAAAACTATGTATACTGAAGGAAGAGGATGGTTCAATGGTGCTTTATTGTCACATATAAAATAAGTGATACATCGCCTGTCCATTCCCTCCCCAAATGCCGCATGATCTGCTGAGTTCCTTCAGCAATTTGTGTTTAGCTGAAGATTTCAGCATCTGCAGTCTCCTGAGAATCCTGTGTACCTCATGTGATACTCCAGTGGAGAATCAAAATCACAGACATTTTGGAGGGGCGGGGGCAGTTTGTGGGTTGGGGGGTGTAAGGGGGTACAGTATTCAGGTTCGAACCCAGGTCTCTGCCGCTGTAAGGCAGCAACTTATCGCTGTGCCACTATTTACAATTTTATCAAAGCCAATTAACCTGTACGTCTTTGGGGTGTGGAAGATGTGCCATCTCCGCGATGTCTTGCAGTAATACTGTCCGATGCTCATCACGTGGGCTAGACTGCGCAACAGGTCAGACGGGATGGGTTGGTAGGTCTTTTCCTGTCAATCAGCATTTGTTGGTAAACAAGTCAAGACGATTACATCTGCAGGAGAATAGTTTGCCACTTGGAACATGATTATCGATGCTGCATTGTGTGTATGTGTGTGCACACCAGACTGTCTCAGCGCTCCCGGAAAATGATTCAATACTTTGTCACATGTACCTAGGTACAGTGAAATTCTTTGCTTTGCATACAATACCCCAAGTATACAAAGATTTGCTACATTCCTGGCGTCGAGAAAGTACTCTCATTAGCCATGTTGGTACCTCTTCGTTCTCGATGCTTCCTCCTCTGCTGGGTTCCTCTTCGTTCTCAGTCGTGCGGCCCGATTGCATCTCTGCGGCCCGCCCTTGGTCTGACCATCTCTCTGCAGCCCATCCTTGGTCCGACTGCCCTGCCGGATCCCTTTGTTCACGGCAGTGCATCATGACTGCCTCTCCGCGCGGCCCTAAGTCTGTCATCACCGGTGGCCCCTCAGGTCTTCGGGAATGAGCAGGGCCGGGTTCGACAGCGGCTCCCCCCCCAACAGGCCGCAGCCCCCTGATCCCCGGGGTGCCGCCTGCCCTAGGAAGTGAATCTTCCACTGCTGTCCAACCTGACACTGCAGTTTGTAATTGGCAGGTTGCCAGTACTATCTCAGTGCCTGGAGCAGGATCTTATGACACAACTCTAAACTCTTCAAAACATTGAACTGGGAGAGAATAAGGGCAGGGAAAGGTTATTGAAACTTTGACAGTCGCTGAAGTGAACTGACCTTTCAAATGTTAATTAATGACATCAGCGTCGCCAGGGCACGGCAGGAATACCAATTATTTACCTTTGAAGCTGACTTGCTGATTTCAGCACCTTGGTAGGTTCTGGAATGTAACTGACGGCAGCTTTGTGAGGCAATACAATCGGATTTCAGGCTTTTCTTGGGATCTGTGTGGTCAAT
Source organism: Leucoraja erinaceus (assembly GCF_028641065.1). Classification (NCBI taxonomy): domain Eukaryota; kingdom Metazoa; phylum Chordata; class Chondrichthyes; order Rajiformes; family Rajidae; genus Leucoraja; species Leucoraja erinaceus. The sequence goes on along the minus strand of NC_073391.1, from coordinate 30,108,616 downwards.
TAGTTAAGTAACTGGCTGCATTTACAGGTAGTTTATGGGTCTAATCTGAGCAAGTGTGGCGTTTAATTCGAACAAGTGGTTTGATTTGAGCAAGTGCAAGGTGTTGCACTTTGGGAGGTTGAATGTAAGAGGAAAGGAAAATATACAATAAACAGTATGATCCTTAACGGTGTTGATGTAGATAGGTCTTTGGGTTCGTCCATTACTTCCCGAAAGTGTCAACAAAAGTAGATAGTGTTAAAGTGGCAACACAAGCAGAAAGAGTGTAGGAAGGAACTGCTGAAGCTGAAGACAGACATAAAATGCTGGAGTAGCTCAGCGGATCGATTGAAGAAGGGTCTCCTATTGTCACCCATTCTTTTTTTTCTAGACATGCTGCATGACCTGCTGAGTGACCCCAGCATTTTGTGTCTATCTTTGATATAAACCAGAATCTACAGTTCCTTCCTACACAATCATTGATTGTAAAGTGCACACGAGCATGAAAGATAGACTGTAAAGCTGGCTTTTGAAAAAAAAAGTTTTTATTGACAACATTGCGCTAATGAGTTGGAGGTGAAGCGTCTGAGATGCAAATAAACATGTTTAGATGAACTACTCTGAACAAGTATTGAATGATTACACAATTATTCCTGTAAAGTGATACAGCCAGTGGAGCTGCTGCCCTTCTAGCTGGTTCAATGCAGACCTCCAGTGCTGTTGGTGTAACACTTACATATCTCTCCCATCACTGTGTGGGTTTCCTCCGTGCTCACCACATCCCAAAATTGTACCGTTTAGTATGTATATTGCCCCTGAGTGTGCAGAGGAGTGGCAGGAGGTTTTCTTGTCTTCACAACCCATTTGCAATCACCTGCTGCTCAATACCTTGGGGAGGGAGGGATGTTTTGCTTCATTTAAACAGGAAAAAACAGAATATGTCAACTCTGTTTCCGACGATGGGATGGACCTCTCAGTCTTTCTTGAACTCTTGCACATTCAGGGCGCTGGGCTTGTTGACGAAGGGGTTCCATTGACCCTGAATGCTCGGGCTGTCGGTGTGAAACGGCTTGCGGATGCGGATTTTGTCCAGACCTGACTCGGCGGCCATTTTCTGAATGAGCTGGGCAATCTCCTGTGGGGTCTTGGCGTTTAAAGACTCTTCTCTCACTGCTCCATTCACTGCAACAAGATGGGACAGGAAACTAAATATTTACATGTTTATACGTTTAAAATAAATAGAGGGCGCTGCTGAATTATCAATACATTTAAATGAGGCGAGTCAGATTTCTGAAAAGTCTACAGTAATACAACTTAGTACAGTTAATCACAGCTCTCTACTCTCCCTTACATAACAAAATGGCCATCTGACCCATCCAACTTGCTGTACAATCTGCAAGAAAATGGCTTCATCTTACTCCATCTATTCCCATTATGTCTTTCCTTTCCCACAACTTCTTTTACCCATGCAAATTCTTGCAAGCTGTTAAATCTCTTACATTTCCATTGATATGAAACAATTGTCCATTGATGCTGCCCAACCTGCTTAGTTTTACTGAAAAAACCACAAAGAGCCAGAATAACTCAGCGAGTCAGGCAGTTTCTCTGGAGAACTTGGATAGGTCGCGACCTGTCTTCAGACTGGGAAAAAAGGACAATCATACCCATTCCGATGTCAAATGCATGCAAATGGGACTAGCCCAGTGTCCAATCTCCTTTGCGTGGGGTTTTTCCAGGAGCTCCGGTTTCTTCCAACACTCCAAAGTGGTAAGGTTTGGAGGTTAATTGGCTTTGATAAGAATTGTAAATTGTCCCTAGTGTGTACAATAGTCTATGGGGGGGTAAATCACAGGTTGGCACGGACTCAGTGGGCCAAAGGGCATGTTTTCATGCTGTAACTCTAGTGTGTGTGTGCGCATGCGCATGCACACATGATATTTCTGTTTTATACGTGTTTGTGTGTTTGTGCATGTACATATTTTTCTTCAAACTGACTGCCTCTTTTATTCCCCTGGAAGGTTTTGATGGGGATGAAGTACTTCATCCAGGGCTGCCAATTATTGGGTTGCTTCTGAAAATAAAGTGCTTGTGTCCAAAATTAGCAGCTGGCTCTGGCACTGCTCACCAAAGCATCAGTGTTTGAGTTGCAGCAGCTCAGGAGCTTTGACTGATGAGAACGGAGAGGCCAATGTGCCCGTGTCTTTGTAACCATATCACGACAAACGCGTCATCAAACCGGCAAAGAATATTCCGATGCATACTTAACCTTTGCTCACCCAGCTACTCAAGCATTTTATTCCAGAAACGGCAGCATTACAATGCCTCTTTATGTTGTTCATTTATTTTATGATTTTAGGTAACGCTGTGGTTTGCGATGATTTTGTTTAAATTATCTAGCACAGATTTTATCTATTAAGATTGAACTTTGTTATAAGATGGTGCTCCATCAGATGGATAATAAAACACAATTTTTAAATTCACCCCGTAAACCAGCACTATCCTACTCACGAGGGGAAATGTGCAAGTTACAGAGGTAAATTAACCTGCAAACCTGTATGTCTTTGGAGTGTGGAAGGAAACCAGAGCACCCGGAGAAAACCCATGTGGTCACAGGGAGAACGTACAAACTCTGTACTGACCAGTACCTAGGATCGAAACTTGGGTCTCTGATGATCTAAGGCAGCAACTCCATCACTGATTATTGTCTGTAAAGAAATTCTGCCTGAAAATAGCCTGCCTTGCAATAAAGATTGAGCTGCGGTTGTGATTTCTTGTCGGCTGATCAAGATGTGTGCTTAACTCAAATGGTTTGTTAATTCTGCCCTTCCCCTCTCCACTACCAGGACAACATTGCAGTTCCGTGGTGAGTCTATCCACCATGTGACCAGGTGTGTATGTCAAGTTTTACCTCCACCTTCTCCAACGGTTCAACTTTGTTGGTGAAGTCGCTGATTAATGAACAAAAAGTGCTGGAGTAACACAGTGTGTCAGGCAATAACTCTGGAGAACATGGATGGGTGACGTTTCGGATCAAGATCCTTTTTCAAACATTGTGGGTGGAGGGGGGGAGAGGGGGTTGTGGAGTAATCATTGCCACATAGGGGCTCCTTCACCTTGAGCTCTCTAATCAAGTCTGGTTCATTGCACAGAATCAAATCGAGAATTGCTTCTTTGAATAGGGTCTCGATCTGAAACATCACCTATCCATGTATGCTTCCTGACCCGCTAAATTACTCCAGCATTTTGTGTCTGCCTTTGCCTCTTCCTTAATGGGTCCGACCACAAGCTGCTCTTAGAAGCCATCTCATAGAGCTCTTCCCTTTCCTGCTTTCTTCTCCCTCTCTACAATCAGTCTGAGGAAGGGACTCGACCCGAAATGCCACGTCTCAACGTTCTCCAGAGATGCTGCCTGACCCACTGAATTGCTCAAGCACCTTCTGTCCTTTTGTAATTCAACTTTGTTAATTTTTGACAAGGAGAACACGTGTGAGCTAAGGGTCACAATGCTACTCTTCAGGGCTAACGACACAAAATGTGCCCAAGGCCAATTTACACCTGTCAACAAACACTTACAACTCCAAATTCAGCCTTGATTGATGCTGGTGCTCACTAGACTGCTATTCAGGTGTTCTTTAGAGGCCTCCATTTAAAATCTCCCAGTGGCCTGACACCTTGCTATCTCGAACCTGCTGCAACCCCAGTCCAATCTCTCAGCAGAATGCAATAAACAGGGGCAGGTCATTCGGCCTCTCGGGCCTGCTTTGCATTAAGTAGGGTTGTAGCTGATCTTTCAGCACCCATACCAATGCCATATCAGCTCGATTTTCCTCTCTCCCTCGGACTTCAATGTTTTTTACAAATAAATCTGTCTTCTCTATCCTCATCGTAGGCTGCTGTTTACCCTAAACTCCTCCAAGTCTTCCATATTCCCTCTCATTTGATCCTTCCTTAAATCCTAGTGCTTCTCTAGAACAAATTGCACAGATTGGATTGAAACATTATTTTATTTAAAAAATAGACAAAGTGCTGGAGTAACTCAACTGGTCAAGCATCATCTGTGGAGGACATGGATAGGTGACGTTTCTGGTTCAGACCCGAAACATCACCTGTCCGTGTTCTCCAGAGATGCGGCCTGCCCTGCCCTGAGTTACTCCAACAGTTTGTGTATTATTTTTTCTAAATCAGAATCGGCAGTTCCTTGTGCCTCTGTTATTTAATTGAGATATTTAAAAAATAGTTAAGTGTTGTTATATCCCTGTTTGGTGACTTGCTGCCCCCTTGTGGAACCAAGGAAAACAGACCGAAAGCCCCAGATCTGTGCCTGAAGAATGGTGAATTTTAAACATCTCAATAAGACAAAATTCCTGTTCTAATTGCAATTTGATGCACATGCATAGCAAGCACAAAGATCTTAAGCGACAGCACAGTGGTGCAGCAGTAGAGCTGCTGCCTTACAGCATCAGCGATCTGGGTTCGATCCTGACTATGGATGCTGTTTGTATGGAGTTGTACGTTCTCCCTGTGACCGTGTGGGTCTTCTATGGATGCTCTGGTTTCCTCCCACATTCCAAAGCTGTACAGTTTTATAGGTTAATTGACTTTGGTAAAAAAAAAAAAATGTAAATTATCCCCAGAGTGCAGGAATAGTGGTCGGCGTCAACTCGGTGAGCCAAAAGGCCTGTTTTCGCACTGTAGCTCTAAAGTCTAATTCATTCTAGAGAAACCGAGTTAAAATCAGGAGGTGTAATGAAAGAAAAGGATTTAAAGGATAAAATGAGAGGGAAGATGGGAGAGTTAGAAAAGTTCATGGAAAAAGCAGCCTATGATGAGAAAAGTCAAATTTATAAAATCCTTGGCCATGCTTTCTCCTCTTCATGCTTTCTCACTTCTACTCTACACCTTTCTTCGATTTTTGTGCATAATGCAGTTCTTGCAACTCTTTCAAGAAACGGTTGATTTGTGCAAAGCTGGAAGCTCTCTAAGCATCTGACAGCTCACCAGATAGGGAGCAGATGAAGAAGCAGCAGTCCGATTCAACTGCTTTGTACTTCAAAACTGACAACTCTCTGCTTGGCACCGGTAAAGAAACTTGCAGCCGAGTCAGCTGAAACCAATCCCGTGAGCGACCTGTCTGGCTTTGTGGTAAGTTTACCAAAGCAGCTCCAAGACCCGCCCCACTCGGCATGTCTCTACACACCTTTACTAAATGATATTTATGATTTGCCTGGCATGTGGAAAGCAAATTCTGACAAGCTTCTGTACTCGGTATCAGATATCAAAGGCATCAGCCTCTATACAGAGAAAACATGCTGTAGCTACAGAATACTGTACGCGTTAATCACAAGAATATGGGCATGGACACACTGTAGATAACTGGACACGGGACTAACACCAAGGCCACTGATCATGGCATGAAGGATGCAATGGCATTCAGCAGTCAACCTCTCTATTGATATAAGCAGCTCCAAGTCATGTTTCAGCTTATGGTTCTTCAGGTTGTCAAACCTTGCTGTGGTACGCAAGCACTTCAGACTCTGGCTGCACATCGTTCACACTGTTCATACTAGTGTTCCTGACCCAAGCTGGCACTGGGCGGCACAGTGGTGCAGCGGTAGAGTTGTTCCGTTACAGCGCCAGAGACCCAGGTTCAATCCTGACATTGGGTGCTGTCTGTACGGAGTTTGTATGTTCTCTCCGAGACCATGTGGGGTTCCTCCCACACTTCAAAGATGTACAAGTTTGTAGTTAATTGGCTTTGGTAAAAATAGTAAATTGTCCCTAGTGTGTAGGGTAGCGCTTATGTGCATGGGGCTTGCTGGTCGGCCCGGACTCGGTGGGTTGAAGGACATTTTAGTCTAAACTAAACTAAAGATCTACCCCACTGTGGACACCCAATGTTCCTGACCCGTGCTGGCACCGGTCATACACCCCGAGGGCCCAGTACGAAAACTGGCGGACGCTGGATAAAGGGCTGGTAGGAGAACCGGAGGGCGTCTAACCTTCCGTGCTTTCAAGGTCGGCTGTGGGAGGTATCCACCCATGGCACGAAGGCTGAATGCCTGGAGAGAGGAAAAAGGTCGCCTCGCTGGCAATCTGAATGAAATGATGGCTGTTGCAGCTTGGACTGGGTAAAATGGCACCAAAATCTGGTGACTATTGCATACGGAAGCAGTGGGCTATTTCCATCCATGGGGTACATAGTCGAGGATGGTCTTAATGTATGGCAATAATCGCACGGATCGGGGGTTGTTCAGTGGGTCAGGCAGCATCCCCGGAGAAAGTGATGCTTTGGGTTCGTTTTGGGCTCTTCGGGCTCTTTTGTTGAAATATGTGAAGTGTCTTGGATGGAGGTGGGAGGGACTGGACAAGGGGGTTAGAATGAAAACAAATTATGTGGAGAGGATTTTCGTGGGGCAGGAACAGGCAGAAACAATTGGTGTGCCAGGGAAGTCCTGTTTGTGGATTTTGGCGAGGAGATAGAACTGGGCAGTGCAGGGCTGGTGAACGATAAGGTTGGAGGCTGTGGAGGTGAGATCGCCAGAGGCAATGAGATCAGACACAGTCTGGGAGAAAAAAGCTAGATGTTCGTCAGTGGGGTCATGGTCAAGGGATATGTATAAAAACATCACCTATCCATATACTGCCTGACCTGCTGAGTCACTCCAGCACGTTGTGTCTTTCTTTGTAAACTAGCAACTGCATTTCCTTGTTTGTACTATGTTGATACATTGGTTTTAATTTTAGAAAATTCAAGAGAGAGAGGGAGAGGGAGAGGGGGAGGGGGAGAGGGAGGTAACTTAACATTTATGATATGGAAAATGTCAGAAGTTATTACTAAAAATTTTGCAGCAGGGCTCTTAGAAAAAATTCACGGTATTCAGACCAAAATCACCATGGTGACAGAAGGAAGTGCAGATGCTGGATCATGGTTTGTGAAAGGGAAATCATATTTTACCAATTTAAGAAGTGACACGTGATGTGGCTGAAGCGAAAGCAGAATGTTCAGGAGGTTTTTGATAAGGTGCAACAGGATTTACTGCATAAAATAAAAAAAAACTCCTGATGTATATCAGCATGGAGGTTTGGCTGGCAAACAGGTAACAGAGACTGGCAAGATGAAACGAGTGGTGTACCCCAGGGATCAGTGCTGGGGCTCCACCTTCTTTCAATTTATATAAATGACTGACAAAGGATCCAAAGTAAGACCACAAGACACAGTTAGCGGATAACAACTTCCCAGTTGTTATCAGCTAACTGAACCTCTCACCGAGAGATCGGTGCTGACCTCCCATCTACAGGTTAAACCGTTATATGTGCATTGCGAACGTCTTGATTGTAATTATGTAGTCTTTTCGCTGACTGAATAGCACGCAACAAAAAGCTTTTCACTGTACATCAGTGCATCGTTGTCATGTGTACCGAGGTACATTGGAAAGCTTTTGTTTGTGTACCATGCAGTCAAAGAAGATTATTCATGATTATAATCAGGCCATCCACAGTGTACAGATACAGGATAAAGGAAACAACGTCTAGTGCAAAATAAAGCCTGATAATGTCCAATTAAAGGTAGTTCAAAGGTATCCAAGGAGGCAGATGGGAGGTCAGGACCACACTTTAGCATGATAACAGCGAGAAGGAGGGATAAATATTGACCAGATAAGATGTGATAAGAGATGGGGATGAGTTTATAGTAACCCTCCAGCACTTTGTGTTTTTCTTTGGGAAACCAGCATCTGCAGTACCACAAACCTTTTAACTGACGAGCTTTGTCCTGCCCCTCTGTTCATGCTTTCTTTCACCCCTCCCCCCCTTCCCCCACCACAGTCTGAAGAAGGATCCCGAAGAAGGAAAGTAATCTAACCATGTTCTCCAGAGTCGCTGCCTGACCCACCGGGTTACTCCAGCACTTTCTCTCTTTTTTTTTGTAAACCAGCATCTGCAGTTCCTTGTATACACATTCTACCGCTGGCTGCATTGGGAGTTCAGGTATTTACAATCTACAGTAATGATTTGCGTGTAAGGTCGTTGTACCTAATGTAACCTAATTTAACAATGACAAAAGATTGGAGGGAAAAATCAATTGTGAGGAAATCACAGGAAGATTGCAAAGGGATAGAGGCAGGTTAGGTGAATAGATTAGGGAATAATGTGTAGGAACAAACTCACCGAGGACATCTAGTGGCAAATTCTCCACTCTCCAATTACAATGTGCTGCAGGAGTAGGAATTGTTATGGATGTAAGATGATTGTATTGTAAATGCCTGAAAACAAAAAGTATTGCCAAGACTGGAGTAGACACCAGTAAAAGTCCAGCCCTTATATGGTACATTTAATACTGTTACTGTAATGGCAGCTGGATTACTAGAGTGGCATGGTGGTGCAGCGGCAGAGTTGCTGCCTTAGTGCCAGGGGCCTGGGTTCGATCCTGACTTCACGTGATGTCTGCATGGAGATTGTATGATCTCCCTGTGACTGCATGGGTTTTCTCTGGATGCCTCGGTTTCTTTCCACATTCAAAAGATGTGCAGGTTCGCAGATTAATTGGCTTCTGTAAATTGCCCCTAGTGTGTCAGCTCTTGGCTGGTGCTACAGCGGTGGTGGGACCTCGGCAGCAGCGTTGGCGGTTGTGGGACCTTGCGATCAACAAGCAGGAGGGGAAGGGGAAGACGATGGGGACCGCCATGAAGAACAATGGGGACCCAGCGTGGGGAGTCCGCCATGAGGTACGGTGGGAGAACAAAGGGGGACCTGGTGTGGGGGAGGGCACGCTAGTTTAGAATCCTCTGTTAAGCCTGCGTTTGTTTGTTCATTTGTTCCAGTGAAGGCGCTGTGCACACGGCAGGCAGCCAACAGTCGCTTGTATTTTTCTTTTTGTTTTCACTTTTAATTTCAAGTTTCCGTGTACCTTGTTGTGTGTTGTGACTGTTGGCAGACCAATTTCCCTCTGGGGATGAATAAAGTTTTATTGTATCGTATCATGCAAAACTGGGATAAAATAAAACCAGGGTGATCGTTGGTCAGTGTGGACTCCGTGGGCAGAAGAGCCTGTTTCCACGCTGTCTCTCTAAACTATACTAATTCAGAAGTTTATAGCAGCTGGGGAAATTAACTTCAAAAAATTAAAGTTTGAAATGAGAGGCACTGTCAGTAACAGAAACCCATGAATCTGCAGAACTGTCAAAATAAATCCTGATATCTGGGCCATGAATACTTTCCAAGGAAGGAACTCCGTGGTTCACAGAGGCCAAATCTTTACTTGAATCAAACCCACCGATGTGATTGTTTATCCCTAGCTTCCCCAACTCGTAGGAAATAAGAGATGGACAATAAATAAAAACAGGTGCTCAGAAATTTATTAAAGCTGACCATCCTGACTAGAGAGCAGTCGTGAGCTACCATCTACCTCATTGGAGACCCTCGGACTATCTTTAATCAGACTTAATCTTGTACTCAACATTATTCCCTCTATCCTGTATCTGTACACTACGGACGGCTTGATTGGAATCATGTACGGTCTTTCCGTTGACTGTATAGCATACAACAAAAAGCTTTTCACTGTACCTCGGTACACGTACCAATAAACTGAAGTAAAAAATTATAAAGAACAAAATTTTTGGAAGCTTGATTTGTGGAATATGGGTGTCAATGGTACGTTCGGTATTTACTGCTTGACATTTGAGAGATGTGTCAATCGAGAGTCAACCACATAATTGGGCACCTTACAATCCAGTGGTATGTATTTTGATTTCTTCAAGTAACCCTTGCATCCCCTCCCTCTTTGTCCCTCCCCCACCCTAGTCGTTGAACTAGTTTTACTGTCATCCTGTTGAGTTCCTCTCCCTGTATACACGTTATCACCTATCCCACAGCCAACAATGGCCTATTGTGTGCCCCATATTTTCTGCTACAGCTGACGTTGGTTGCCTGGAGCCGCGGCCCCACTCGATCCTAGCCCCGCTCCATTCCGGCCCCGCTCCATCCCAGCCCCACTCGGCCCCGTGTGTGGGTGCTGCCGACCCACAGCCCCTTGACAGTGCGGCCCACAGAGGGAGACGGGGCGGAGGGCAGCCGTCGCCAGACAGTGCTGACCTGGGGGAGGGAGAGTGGGGGCTGTCCCGAGGGATGTGCTCCTTTGGCCGCTTACACCTTGGTGATCAGGTTCAGAGCAAATCTTCCCGCTTTCAATGACAGCACCCGCAAATATTTATAGCACGAAAAATGACAATTTTGGCGTTTTTTAACAGATAAGAAGGTACACGTTCTGTGTGTTAACAGTGTCTGCCGGAAGCTGCCATGTCCTCCACATGGATTGAGCTGCTCCGTGAGTCACGCCCTTTGACCCGATCACCTTACGTGCAACCCCCCTATTCCTTTTCTCCAGTGTAACCTGCTGTTTACTCCAGCCTTTTGTGTCTGTTTTTGGTTTAAACCAGCACCTGCAGTTCCTCCCTAGACATATTTGTGGGTCTGGGGTCACATAAACGTCACCAGGTAGGAACAGTAGATTTCCTTCCCTGATGAAAAAATATATTTTTTTACTCTGCAGTTTCTCAATATACACTTTTTATTTACTATTAGACCAAGTGCAGACCCAACGGTGTGCTCCCCAACGCAATATTCCACCACTTAACCGTTCCCCCAATGCAACTGAATCCGTTCCCGAACATAAGATTCCAGCCTCCCTCAGCAGTGGATTTAAAAAAAAAAAAAATCACATTGCACCTTCCCTGCCTGCTGCAGCAGTTCCAATTGCAATACCAATTGGTCCTCCCCCTCCTGTTGAAGCACTTGCTGTGATATCTGATTGAGGTGAAAAGTTCACTGTTGCAACTTTGAATTGAAGTGCGTTGGAAGCTGGGAGGAAGGATTTTAACAGTAAAAATCTTGTTACAGTTGGCATTTTTAAAGCTTTAATCGCGAGTAACTTGTGAAGTATAGGATGAAATCTTAAGTGAACCTGAGAATGGCTTGGTCGGGAAAATTGTGAATTAGAATATGTAAAATTTTCAGCGCTACGGTGTAGGGGTTTGAGCTTATCAAAGGGTGGTTTTACAAAGATAGATCTGGCATGTTTCCTGTGTCATTGAAAAAGATTTACATGGCAATTTTGCACATCCTTTTCCGTATGCCCTATAGCAAGGACTGAAGTACGTTTGAAGTGTGACTAGGTCAAGACAATAATTATGAGCAGGTTAGTCGATGGTTTACAGACAGAAAGAAAGAACAGTGTAGAAGAAGACCAACACTCGGACAACTGCTAGGGTGCCCAGCCCATTTCAAAGTCATTTACCATGTCATTGAGATTTAATATTGGGTTTAGGCACCATCTTGTGGTCAAAAACTGCACTGCAAGACCACTGCGAGAAATGATAGCACCAGAGCTGCAGAGAGACTGTAGTCCCAGAAAAACTATCCATATCACGATTTTCTGATTCGTGAATTCTGCACGGTGCATTTCCATTACATAAACGGCTGCAATGCGAGGTTGGCTGCACAGTGAAAATTACACCAAGGCTGAATTGAGAAAGTGAATTAGGGTGATGAGGGAGAAAGAATAAGCTGGCTTTTCTTAATCCTCCCCCTTCCTATGTCTTCCCTCTTTTTTCTTATTTCTCCCGCTATCCCCCACCCCTCCCTTTTTTCCCCCAGTCCACTTCCACACAACTATCCCTCCTCTTTTATCCCACCACTATCCCCTTCCACTTAATTCCCCTCCAAACTTTACATTTTACTCCTCTGCTCTCTTTATCTTACACCCTTCTGTCTTCTTTTATCTCTCTGGCCTTTGTCCACCCATCTGCCAATCAAATCCCCTCACCTGAATTCACCCATCACTTGCCAGGCTTTTCCCCCCCCCCACCCCCCCCCCCTTCCTTCCAGCATTATTGCTCCACTCCTAAAATCAATCTGAAGAAGGGTTCCGACCTGAAACGCCACTTATCCATGTCTCCTGCTTGACCTGTTGAGTTACAGAGAAGCCCTACATTTGAAAAGAGACATGAAGTGTCAAACGGCCAAATGCAAGGTTACTTGAACCAACATTCACTCAGGTTATGGGCAGGGCTTGGGTAGGGTGTATGTGGAGAGGACTAGCGGGAGAGTCTTGAACCAGAGGCCATAGCCTCAGAATAAAAGGTTGCACCTTTAGAAAGATGAGGAGGAATTTCTTTAGTCAGAGGGTAGTGAATCTGTGGAACTCATTGCTAGACAGCTGTGGAAGCCTAGTCATTTGGGTATTTTTAAGTCAGAAATCGACAGATTTGTGATTAGCAAGGGCTATGGAGAGAAGGCAGGAATGGGGTTGAGAGGGAAAGAAAGATCAGCCATGATTGAATGGTGGAGTAGACTCGATGGGCCAAATTGCCTAATTCTGCTCATATGACACGAACATATAAATTTAGCATCTGATTTTCTAACGCCGGGAATAAACAATTTTCCGTTCGCAGGGTACTTGGGATTGGGAGCAGCGCTCCAGCTACTCACAGTATTCCCCAACCAGCTTTGGAACGTAGCACTTCTTTTGAGTGACATAGACCACAATCCCAGGATTCTGCCTTGCAAAATCGATCACGCCTTCTTCAATGTACTCTCTGCAAGGGGCCAAAGGACAAGGATGTATTTTAGAAGCATTGAAAGAGAAGCAAAGACAAGAACAGAAGAGTTGCCGTGAAAAATCAGTGCCTTTGAGGACCATGCAAAAATAGCTCTTCTCAGACCATGCCTCACAAACCAGGTGACAAGGCTCTTAACACTGCAGATTTGCAGTGTTCTAGATTGTCATATTCACCACCTGTGAGGAGATTCTAGTTTCTATAAGAAAGCACTCGGACTGATTTTCTGATAATAAGTCATACATACAGTGTAAAAACAGGCCCTTCGGTACAACTTGCCTCTGCCGCCCAATCTACTCTAGTCCCACCTGCCTGCGTTTGGCCCAAATCCCTCTTAACCTATCCTATCCATGTACATGCCTATATGTTTCTTATCGGCTGTGATAGCACATGCCTCAACCACCTCCTCCGGCAGCTTGTTCACCCTTTGTTAAAAGAATTGTCCCTCAGGTTCCTATTAAATCATTCCCCCATCACCTTAAACCTGTGTCCTCTGGTTCTCAATTCCCCTACATTGGGTAAAAGACCCTGTGCATTGTGGGTATATTAAATAGATCGGAGAGAAGCACAGTCTCTAGCCCAGAGTAGGGGAGTCAAGAACCAGAGGACATAGGTTTAGAGTGAAGGGGGAAAAATGTAACAGGAATCTGAGGGGTGATTTTTTTCCACGCAGAGGGTGGTGGTAGTATAGAACGAGCTGCCGGAGGCGGTAGTTGAGGCTGGTACTATCGCAACGTTTAAGAAATATTTGGACAGGTACATAGATAGGATAGGTTTGGAGGGATATGGGCCAAACACAGTCAGATGGGACCTGTGAAGGTGGGGTACGTTGGTCGGTGCGGGTAAGTTGGGGCGACGGGCCTGTTTCCTCGCTGTATGATTCTAAGATTCTATTTAAATGAAAAAATGTCATAAAAAGGATCTGCAGATGCTGATGTATAAAACAGATAAGTCTGGCAGCATTACTGGAGAAAATGGATGTTTCAAGTTAGGACCGTCCTTCAGACTGACTGGAAAAGAAAAAAAACAAGATATTCGGTTGTGGCAACAGATGACCTCGGGCAAAGAGGTTCCCTGATACCTCCCCTGTTGGCTTTAGATAGATGTGAGACTGAGAGGGATACATCATTGGAAACTGTGGAACTGATTAACTGTTGGGGGGGCGGGGGCATATAAACTGAGAGAGGCAAAGTTTAAAGGAGAAGTATGGGGTATTTTTTTTTAATACAGTGAGTGGTGGATGTCTGGAATACTTTGCCTGTGGTGGAGACAGATAGGATAGTGGTGTTTAAGACCAGGACTTGACAGGCTCGGACTTTATTCACAGGAGGGCAGCACCTTTTACTCTAGGTGGAAATGTCCCACACTAGGGGGCATAGCTACAAGATGAGAGGGGTAAAGTTTAAAGGAGATGTGTGGGGTAAGCTTTTTTTTTTTTTTTGACAGAGTGTTGGGTTGACTGTGCAGTTTACATTGGCACCAGGGTCAGCACAGACATGGTGGGCTGAAAGGCCCTGTTCCAGCGCTGTGCAATGTCCTGATGGGGATGAGCTGAGGCGGGCACATCGGGCTAGCTTGGAGGAGCCGGGCCGAAGGACCTGTTCATATGCAGTGCTGAGGCCGGCATCCCCGGCGCTAGCATGGAGGAGCCGGGCCGAAGAGCCTGTGCATGGTACTGAAGGTAACACGTTGCGGTGGCTAGCATGGAGGAGCCGGGCCGAAGGGTCTGCCGTCGCCTTCCTGTCACTGACCTGACCCCCCTGCTGCCCGGGGCGCGGCGGCTGAACACGATGCTGATCCGCTTGAGCTGGCAGAGGTGGCGGCCCAGGCCGTTGTGGAGGACGCTGCCGAGGAAGCGGCTGGCGGTGCCGCGGGCCGTCATGTCGCCGCCAACCGCCGGCGGCCAACGACAACCAACCGCCAACCGGAAACAAAGGGCGGCGTGCGTCACTTAACACCCTCCGCCGCGTCTGCGTGTCCGCGTCACTCGACCCCCTCCGCCGCGTCTGCGTGTCCGCGTCAATCGACCCCCTCCGCCGTGCGTGTTCGCGTCACTCGACCCCCTCCGCCGTGCGTGTTCGCGTCACTCGACCGCCTCCGCCGTGCGTGTCACGTCACTCGACCCCCTCCGCCGTGCGTGTCCACGTCACTCGACACCAAAGATCCTCTGCTATAGGATCCAAAGATCTTATAGCAATAGGATCTTTGCTCGACACCCTCCGCCGTGCGTGTCCGCGTCACTCGACCCCCTCCGCCGTGCGTGTTCGCGTCACTGGACCACCTCCGCCGGGCCGTGCGTGCGTCACCACGCACGAGCCGGTCAAACCAAAGGATCTTTGGGTCAAACTGGAGGAAGCCCCTCCCCCGGCGGAGCGACCAGCGCGGCAGTTGCCCCGGACAACGCCGTGACTGGCAGCCAAAGATTCTAGAGGAGCTCTTAGCCTCTATAATCTTTGCTGGCAGCTGCTCCGTCCCCTGCGGCGCGCGCAGGAGGTCCCGCCCCCTCCCGCGCCGTTGTCCGGGCGACCTGGGCGCACGTGCGGTAAGTGGCGGCGGTCCCGGGCCACGGTTCTCCCGCCCACGGTGCTGACCTGCTTCATGTCTCCAGCAGCCCCCCCCGTCTCCCTTCCACCTAACCGGCAGCAGTGCCTGCGCTGCAAACACACCGAGACATGACTCTAACTCGGTGTATATCGTGGTCACTCGCATCCTGAAATACGGTGCAATAGATAGCGGACAACCGCTCTTGCAAAGGCATCAAATGGCTCGGCCTACGAGCCTCCTGCAATCCGTTTCCCCTCCTCCCGCTCACTGCTAACATGCTTTCCTCCAAAGTAATGTTTTTGTTATTTATCCTGAAAAAAAGGTTAATGAATAAGTTTCCATCACAGTGCAAAGGTGCCCATCGAAAGCACATGAGTTTGCTCGCTTGAATGTAGTGCATGGATATATTAACGGCAACAACTTGTATCTTCGGCCTCACTGCATTCGCATAGTGCTGTGTGCGTGCCCGTAAAGAAGCAGCAAATAAGAATTTAATTGTGAACGATATCCGCTGCATGTGACAAATGTTTACTCTTTATTTAGCCGAGCTATGTAAATCAACGTTTGCATCGCTTAGTGTAATCTTGCCTCTTGCTCGTGTAATCAGAACTCAATGCAATATTGTCCAAACAGCAGTCCTCCCCATTCACACACACCCCTCCACAATTCGGTTTAAACCAGCATCTGCATTTCTTTCTTACACCCTCCATTAATCCCCTTCCTTTGCTTTAGCTCGGGGGAAGTGTAGGTGTAATGTGAAAAGCGCGCATTTATGAGCAACCAACGGTTCTTGAAATTAAGCTGCATTTTTCTTCAGTGACATAGATAAAAAAAATAGCTGTACGCCGTTACACAGAGGGAGGTGAATTATTTGCCACAGAAGGCTGTGGAGGCAAAGTTCGTGGATACATTTAAGGCAGAAATGGATATATTCTTGATTAGTACGGATGTCGGAGGTTATGGGGAGAAGGCAGGAGAATGGGGTTAGGAGAGAGAGATAGATCAGCCATGATTGAATGGCGGAGACTTGATGGGCCGAATGGCTTAATTGTACTATCACATGATCTACACATGGTAGACAGCTTCGCTCTCCAGTGCCTCTTGGGTGATTTTGAATAGGTAACGTTTTGGGTTGGGACCTTCACCTATCCATGTTCTATAGAGATGCTGCCTAACCCTATGAGTTACTCCAGAAACGTTGTGTTTATCTTTGGTAAACCAGCATCTGCAGTTCATATTTATCACTCAACATGTGTACTTACTTACACAGGAATGGTAGGGCTCTGCGGAGTGTTTAAGAAGGAACTGCAGATGCTGGAGAATCGAAGGTTACACAAAAAAGCTGGAGAAACTCAGCGGGTGCAGCAGCATCTATGGAGCGAAGGAAATAGGCAACGTTTCCGGCCGAAACCCTTCTTCAGACTGATCGGGGGCGGGGGTGGGCGGGGACAAGAAAGAAAAAAGGAGGAGGAGCCTGGGGGGATGGGAGGAGACAGCAGGGGGACTGAGGAAGGGGAGGAGACAGCAAGGACTAACAAAATTGGGAGAATTCGATGTTCATGCCCCCAGGATGCAGACTCCCCAAACGGAATATGTGCTGTTCCTCCAATTTCCGGTGCTGCTCGCTGTGGCCATGGAGGAGACCCAGGACAGAGAGGTCGGAGACGGAGTGGGAGGGGGAGTTGAAGTGCTGATCCACCGGGAGGTCAGCTTGGTTATTGCGGACCGAGCGGAGGTGTTCGGCGAAAGCGATCGCCCAACCTCCGCTTGGTCTCTCCGATATAGATCTGCTGACATCTAGAGCAGCGGACGCAATAGATGAGGTTGGAAGAGATGCAGGTAAACCTCTGTCGCACCTGGAACGGTTGCTTGGGTCCTTGAACGGAGTCGAGGGGGGAGGTAAAGGGACAAGTGTTGCATCTCTTGCGGTTGCAAGGGTAAGTGCCCGGGGAGAGGGTGGTACAGAACTCAATGCAATATTGAAGGGAAGAATTGACAAGGGAGTTATGGAGGGAGCGGTCTTTGCGGAAGGCAGATATGGGGGGAGATGGGAAGGTCTGCGAGTGGTGGGGTGCACCCTTGGAGGTGGCGAAACTGACGGAGGATTACTTTTTGTATGTGACGGGTCTTGGGGTGAAAGGTGAGGGCTAGGGGGACTCGGCCCTTGTTGCGAGTGGGGGGATGGGAAGAGAGAGCAGTGTTGCGGGGTATGGAAGAGACCCTGGTGCGAGCCTCATTTATGGTGGAGGAGGGGAACCCCCGTTCCCTGAATAATGAGGACATTTCAGATGTCCTGGTGTGGAACGCCTCTTCCGTGGAGCAGATGCGGCGTAGACGGAGGAATTGGGAGTAAGGGAAGGAGTCCTTACAGGAAGCAGGGTGGGAAGAAGTGTAGTCCAGATAGCCATGGGAGTCGGTGGGTTTATAGTGTATGTCGGTCAGAAGTCTATCACCTGCAATGGAGATGGTGAGGTCAAGGAATGGTAGGGAAGTGTCGGAAATGGTCCAGGTGTATTTGAGTGCCGGATGGAAGTTAGTGGTGAAGTGGATGAAGTCAGTCAGTTGTGTGCGGGTGCAGGAGGTGGCACCAAAGCAGTCGTCGATGTAGCGGAGGTAAAGGTCGGGGATGGGGCCCTGGTATGGGCTCTGCGGAGTGTTGTAGAGCAGAGGGATCTAGGAGTGCAGGTAGACAGTTCCTTAAAAGTGGCGTCACAGATAGATAGGGTAGTCAAAAAGGCTTTCAGCACATTGGCCTTCATCATCAGTCAGAGGATTGGGAATAGAAAGGAACTGCAGATACTGGTGTGCACCGAAGATAGAGGCAAAATGCTGGAGTAACAGCGGGACAGCTCCGCATCTCTGGAGAAAAGTAATGGGTGACGTTTCGAGTCGGGATCCTTATTCAGACTGAAAGAAGATAGGAATGGAAGGGAGGTTGGTTTGTGTGATGGTCTGGGCTGCGTCCACAATTCTCACCCTTTGAAGCACTGTCCTCTGTCGTTCTCTCTCGTTTGACTCCTTGTCCTTTCTTTCCTCAACAGTCGCCATGCTGTGCTTGTGCGGTCGGGCCCGTGGTGTGGTGCCTCGGTTCCCGGGAGGAATATCCCTCTGGCTGAGGCCTGGCGCTGCGGCAGAGTTCACCGTCCATCGGGGATGCCCCCAGTCGGTAGCACCCCTCGGCACCGCCTCATCGCTCCGCTTCCGCACCACCAGGGCTGACCCCAAGGGATCTGAGCCTGACCCGGACTCCGACTCTGCTTCCTTGCCGGTCACCGTAACGCAAATCCGCCAGTACCTCCGAGCCAAGGGCGTCCCCTTCCACGACGGCTACAGCTGCCTCCACGTCCCCAGCCTCTTCGCCGGAAAGGCCTTGGACTCGGTCAAGGCTGAGAAGGACACCTTCACCCTCTTCGTTGACAAGACCACCGGCCAATTCCTCTGCAAAGACACCCTGCTGGAAGGCAGCTGGGAGGACTTCCAGGATTGCCTGGAGGTGATGCAGAAGGAAGGGCGGCAGAACCTGGGCCCCGACGTCCTGCTAAAGGTGCCTGAGAGCAACTGGGAGCTCCGCAAGCAGGAGATGGACCTGAGGGAGGTGCAGCAGATCTGGAGCCAATCCTCCGCCTTCGCCACTATGGAGGACGAGGAGACCCAGCTGGTCAAGGCCGCGTTCGGCATCTCAAAGGTCAACAACCAGACGCTGAAGAACCTCTGCGTCAAGTACTTCAAGCCGGCCAGGAGTTTGGTGTTCCCGTGGTTTAGCTGGAGGGACTCAGGCCTGAGAGGGTTGAAGCTGATCTCGGCAGAACAAGATGGCCGCCGGGTCGACTACGTGGCGGCCATCTTGCCGAAGGCTGGGAATTACTACGACCTTTTCGGGTTGCATCTGTTGACGCGGAAGGACACCATGCTGGTCCTGACCAGCAATGAGACGGACTGCCTAGCGGTTGTCAGCGCCACCGGCCTGCCCTGCGTCTCCTTGCCTCGCGGAGTGAGCTGCCTGCCCCCTGCCCTTCTGCCCTACCTGGAGCAGTTCCGCAAGGTGGTCTTGTGGCTGGGTAGCGACCTGCTGTCCTGGGAGGCCTCCAAGCTCTTCGCCCGAAAGCTCAATGTCAAGCGCTGCCACCTGGTGCGCCCGGGTGAGGGGCAGCCCTGCCCCCTCGAAGCCCTGGCCGGCGGGCTCAACCTGGGCAAGATCGTGAAGGCCGCGGTCCCTGCCGGACACAAGTCCATCATCTCCTTCCGGCAGCTCCGGGACGACGTGTTTGGGGAACTCGCCAACGCCGAGCAAGTCTCCGGCATCAAGTGGCGCCGGTTCCCCGATCTCAACAAGCTACTCAAAGGACACCGCAAGGGCGAGCTGACCGTGTTCACCGGTACTACATTCCCCCTGGCCTCAGATCACCCGGGGTGGCCCTCATTTATTCACAGGAGCTTACTGTACTGAAGAAAAGAGGCTGGAGTAACTCAATGGGTCAGGCAGCATTCCTGGAGAACATGGATAGGCGACGTAACGTGTCTTAAAGTCATACAGCGTGAAAACAGGTCCTTCAGCCCAACTTGCCAACTCTGCCCCATCTACACTAGTCCCACCTGCCTACGTTTGGCCCATATCCCTCTAAACCTGTCCTATCCATGTATGTGTCTAAATGTTGCACAAGTGTTGTGATAGTACCTGCATCAACTTTCTCCTCCGGCAGCTCCTTCCATATACCTCCCACCCTTTGTGTAAATAAAATTGCCCCATAGGTTCCCAGTAAATCTTGCCACCCTTACGTTAAACCTATGTCTTCTGGTTCCCTGTTCTGGACAAAAGACTATACGCTTTTACCTGATCTATTCCTCTTAAGATGAGTCCTGACCCGAAACGTCATCTGTCCATGTACTCCAGGGATACTACTGCGAGTGACCTGCTGCGTTACACCAGTACTTTGTCATTCCTTGGTAAACAAGCATTCGCAGTTCCTTGTTTCTATATGTTGCGGTGTTGAAATTGGCCATACCAGAAGTTGTAGATGCTGGGATCCCAAGCAAAAAAAAACAGTGCTGAAGGGGACAGGCAGCATCTCTGGAGAAAAGGAATGGGTGACGTTGTTCTTCTGAAGAAGGGTCTCGACCCGAAATGTCACCGATTTCTTCTCCCCAGAGATGCTGCCTGTCTTGTTGAGTTACTCCAGCATTTTGTGTCTACCTTCGATTTAAACCAGCATCTGCAGTTCTTTATTACACACAGTGCTGAGGGGATTGATCCAAAAGTTCAATCCTGACCTTGGGTGCTGTCTGCGCGGTGTTTATCCTGTGTGACCGCATGGGTTTCCTCCCACATTCCAAAGACATATAGGATGTTAAGTTCTGAAGAAGGGTTTCGGCCCGAAACGTTGCCTATTTCCTTCACTCCATAGTTGCTGCTGCACCCGCTGAGTTTCTCCAGCTTTTTTGTGTACCTCAGATTTTCCAGCATCTGCAGTTCCTTCTTAAACACAATAGGATGTTGTTAATTGGTCTCTCAGTTGCCGCTGGTGTGTAGGAAGTGGGAGTGCATGTTGAGAGCTTAATCTGATTGTGTAAATTGCCACTAGTATGTAGGATAGAACTAGTTTAGTTTAGCGATACAGTGTGGAAACGGGACCTTCGACCCGTTAAGTCCACGCCGACCAATGATCGGTACACAAGTTCTATCCTACACACTAGAGACAATTTACCAAACCAATTAACCTACAAACGTGCAGTTATTTGGAATGTGGAAGGAAACCGGAGCCTCTGGAGAAAAACTACGTGGTCACAGGGAGAACGTGCAAACTTCATACAGCCAACACCAGTGGTCAGGATTGAACCAGGGTCTCTGGTGTTGTGTGGCAGCAACTCTACCGCTGTGCCGGGTGTGGACTCATAGAAACATAGAAACATAGAAATTAGGCGCAGGAGTAGGCCATTCGGCCCTTCGAGCCTGCACCGCCATTTAATATGATCATGGCTGATCATCCAACTCAGTATCCCGTACCTGCCTTTTCTCCATACCCTCTGATCCCCTTGGCCACAAGGGCCACGTCTAACTCCCTCTTAAATATAGCCAATGAACTGGCCTCAACTACCCTCTGTGGCAGAGAGTTCCAGAGATTCACCACTCTCTGTGTGAAAAAAGTTCTCCTCATCTCGGTTTTAAAGGATTTCCCCCTTATCCTTAAGCTGTGACCCCTTGTCCTGGACTTCCCCAACATCGGAAACAATCTTCCTGCATCTAGCCTGTCCAACCCCTTAAGAATTTTGTAAGTTTCTATAAGATCCCCTCTCAATCTCCTAAACTCTAGAGAGTATAAATCAAGTCTATCCAGTCTTTCTTCATAAGACAGTCCTGACATCCCAGGAATCAGTCTGGTGAACCTTCTCTGCACTCCCTCTATGGCAATAATGTCCTTCCTCAGATTTGGAGACCAAACTGCACGCAATACTCCAGGTGTGGTCTCACCAAGACCCTGTACAACTGCAGTAGAACCTCCCTGCTCCTATACTCAAATCCTCTTGCTATGAAGGCCAACATGCCATTCGCTTTGTGGGGTTAAGGGCCTGTTTCCGCGATGTATCTCTGAACTAAACTAAAAAAGGTGGGAGTGCGGCCCATTTGAGCGCTTTTACCTATTTACCAAGACTCCAATCAACTCCACCTGGGGGGCTCTCCGCTTGCACCAGGGCAGGCCTGGGGTAACCATGGCGATCGGGCCTACATCCTAACCTACTGCTTTGCTCCTGCCCGCAGGTCCGACGGGCAGCGGGAAGACGACCTTCATCAGCGAGTGCACGCTGGACCTGTGCACGCAGGGGGTGAACACCCTGTGGGGCAGCTTTGAGATCAGCAACGTGAGGCTGGCCAAGATCATGCTGACTCAATTTGCCATGCAGCGGCTGGATGACCAGCTGGACAGCTACGACCAGTGGGCGGACAAGTTCGAGAGCCTGCCCCTGTTCTTCATGACCTTCCACGGACAACAAAGCATCAAGTGAAGTACCTGGCAGCAACCACGTTACCGCTAATGGCGGCTTCTTGCGTTGTGATGTGTAGAGAGTAATAACTCAAGGCTTTGCTCTGGGGGCGGGGGGTCTTGTTAGAGTCATACGGCCCAACTTGCCCACACCGGCAAACATGCCCCATCTACACTAGTCCCTCCTGCCTGTGCTGGGCCCATATGCCTCTAAACATGTCCTATCCATGTACCTGTCTAAATGTTCCTTAAACATTGCGATAGTACCTGCCTCTTCTGGCAGCTCGTTCTATACGCTCTCTACTCTTTGTGGGAAAGAAACTCTTTGCTCGGTTTTGTATTAAATCTTTCCCCCCTCACCTTAAACCTGTGCTCTGGTTATCAATTTCCCCAACTCTGGGCAAGAAACTCTGTTTACCTGATCTATTCCTCTCATGAATTTGTACACCTCTGGAAGATCACCCCTCGTCCTCCTGCGTTCCAAGGAATAGAGTCCTAGCCTGCTCAACCTCTCCTTATACCTATAGCTCAAGCACTGGAGTCCTGGACATCTTTCCTGTAACACGGTGCCCAGAACTGAACACAATATTCTAAATATGTCTTATACAGCTGCAACATGACCTCCCAACTTCTATACTCAATACTCTGACTGATGAAGTTCAATGTGCCAAAATATTTTTTGATCACCCTATCTACCTGTGACGCCACTTTCAGCATATATATATATATATAATATATATATATTTCAACAAACTACTTATTATTGTCACTTGTAATGAAGTACAGTGAAATGCAGAAGCAAGGAACTGCAAACACTGGTTTACAAAAAGAGACAGTTTTAGATAGGCACATGGATATGCAGTGAATGGAGGGATGGACCCTGTACAAGTAGTTTAGTTTAGAGCTATAGCATGGAAACAGGCCCTTTGGCACGCCAACCATTGCCCACCCATTGAAACAAGTTCTATGTTATCCCACTTTCTCATTCACTCCCCACACACTATAGTTTATAGTGGACCGATTAGCCCACAAACCGCCCGTCTTTGAGACGTGGGAGGAATCCCACGCGGTCACAGGGAGAACATGCAAACTCCACCTAGACAACACTCGAGGTCAGGATGGAAACCAGGTTTTTGGCACTGTGAGGCAGCGGAAGATGTATTGTATTGTATTGTATTGTATATCTTTATTGTCATTTCCTGAGTATTCGCATACCCAGAGGAAACAAAAAAACGTTGCTCAACCAGTGTCCATTCAGTGTGCATGAAAAAAATATAGTTACCCAAAGCAGTTTGAATTTGCTTTGTGGTCAGCACAGACTGGATGGGCCGAAAGGCCTGCACTATTCCATGTTGGGGTGACAATTCGTTTTGGAACCCTTCTTCAGATTAATTGTTTTGGTGGGGGGGGGGGGCCGAGAAAGCTGAAAGAGATGGGAGGTGAAAGCTTGGCGAGTGATGGGTGGATACGGCAATGGGGAACTGGAGTCACCAGTGACGAGGGGAGTTCCGCAAGGGTCAGTGCTGGGGTCGTTTCTCCTCACATTGTATATGAATGATTTGGATAAGGGGATTGGCGGCTTTGTGGCCAAGTTTGCAGATGATGCTAAGATAGGTGGAAGGGCAGGCAGTGTACAGGAAGCAAGGACTCTGCGGAAGGACTTGGACAGGTTTGAATAGTGGGCAGAGAAGTTGCAGATGAAAATCAGTATAGCAAAGTGCGGAGTCATCCATTTTGGTAATAAGAATAAAGGCATAGATTATTTTCTAAATGGAGAGAAAATACATAAATTGGAGGTGTAAAGGGACTTGGAAGTGCTGGTGCAGGGCTACCAAAATGTTAATTTGCAAGTCAAATCAGTATTAAAGAAGGCAAATTCAATGCTAGGATTTATATCAAGAGGACTGTAATACAAAAACAGAGATGTAATGCTGAGGCTCTATAAGGCACTGGTCAGGCCGCATTTGGAGTACTGTGAGCAAATCTGGGCCCCGTATCTGAGGAAGGATGTGCTGGCTCTGGTGAGGGTCCAGAGGAGGTTTACAAGAAAGATTCCAGGAATGAGTGGGTTAGCATATGATGAGTGTTTGACAGCACTGGGTCTCTACTCGCTGGAGTTTAGAAGGTTGAGGGGGGACCTCATTGAAACTTACTGAATAATGAAAGACATAGATAGAGTGGATGTGGAAAGGATGTTTCCACTGGTGGGAGAGTCTAGGACCAGAGTTCATAGCCTCAGAATTAAAGGGCACTCTTTTAAAAAGCTGGTGATTTGGAACTTCTTTAGTCAGAGGGTAGTTAATCTGTGGAACTCATTGCCACAAAGAGCTGCGGAGGCCAAGTCAGTGGATATTTTTGGGGCAGAGATAAAGTTCTTGATTTGACTGGGTGTCAAGGGTTATGGGGGGAAGGCAGGAAAATGGCATTAGGTGGCAGAGATCAGACATGATTGAATGCCAGAGTAGATTTGATGGGCTGAATGGCCTAATTCTACTCCTATAACTTGTGAGTTTATTTGGCAGATGGGTGACAGAGCCCAGTGTTAAGTAGTAGATAAAAATCTGAGATAAGGAGTGAAGTGGGTCCCGACCTGAAACGTTGTCCTTCCATTTCTCTTCACAGATGCTGCCTGACCCACCGAATTACTCCAGCACTTTGTGCCTTGCTCAAGATTTCAGCATCTGCAGTCTCGAGCCTCAAGTGCTGGAGTAACTCAGTGGGTCAGGCAGCGTCTTTGGAGAACGTGGATAGGTGACGTTTCGAGTCAGTACCCTTCTTCAGACTCCAATAAAGAATCGCGACTCAAAATATCACTTATCCATGTCCTCCTGAGTGCTGCCTGATCCACTGAGTTAATCCTGCAACTTTGTGTCCTTTTGTGTAAATCAGCATCTGCAGTTCCTTGTTTCTACTACCCGAATGAATTCTTACTCCCTCCAAACCCACGCATAGGCAGCACAGGGTAGTGACAGCAGGTAATATTGCACCATGTGACAGAGCGGCACACAGTGGCGCAGCGGTAGAGCTGTCGCCTCACAGACCCACAAGCCCGGGTTCGATCCTGACCTCGGGTGCTGTCAACGTGGAGTTTGCACCTTCTCCCTGTGACCGCTTGAGTTTCCTCCCGGAGCTCCCGTTTCCTCCCACACTCCAAACACGTACAGGTTTGTAGGCTAATTGGCTTGGTAAAAATATTGTAAATTGTCCCTGGTGTGTAGGATATTGTTAGTGTGCTCTGATCGCTGGTAGGCGCGGACACGCTGGGCCGAAGGGCCTGTTTCCGCACCGTACCTCTAAACTAAACATACACTCGCATACATACCCATAAAAAATAAACAGACAGACAATAATAGTGCAAAAAGACAAAACCAATGCCCCCAGTTCATGTAGTTCATGTGTGTTGGTTTGTCACTGTGCCCACTGACTGATTAACTAAGTGCTTCTCTTTGCCATGCAGGTCCGTTATTGATACGATGCAGCACGCTGTCTACATGTACGATATCACCCACGTCGTTATCGATAACCTACAGTTCATGATGGGTCAGGAGTACCTCTCCATTGACAAGTAATTTCATCTTTTAATTGAAACGTAGGCTGTGTTGTGCTCGCAATGACTCCGACTCAGTGTGGCCCTTTCCAGTGAAGCTTGAGAAAGGAGTTGCCTCCTCGACCGGCTGCATCCCTGATAGAAACATAGAAATTAGGTGCAGGAGTAGGCCATTCGGCCCTTCGAGCCTGCACCGCCATTCAATATGATCATGGCTGATCATCCAACTCAGTATCCCGTACCTGCCTTCTCTCCATACCCTCTGATCCCCTTAGCCACAAGGGCCACATCTAACTTCCTCTTAAATATAGCCAATGAACTGGCCCCGACTACCCTCTGCGGCAGAGAGTTCCCGAGATTCACCACTCTCTGTGTGAAAAAAGTTCTTCTCATCTCGGTTTTAAAGGATTTCCCCCTTATCCTTAAGCTGTGACCCCTTGTCCTGGACTTCCCCAACATCGGGGAGCAATCTCCTGCATCTAGCCTGTCCAACCCCTGATGTTCACCTTAACGGAAATAAATGTAGATCTTACTGTGGACTTCCATGCCTCGCAACCACATGCCCACTCTTTCACTGGGCTTTCTGCTCTGATATTTCACCTCTCCCCATTATTAAAGCAAAAGCCTCACTCAGTGAAAGGGCAGTAAATATAGACTTTACTTTAGACTTTAGAGATACAGTGTGGAAACAGGCCCTTCGGCACACTGAGACCAGTGATCACCCAGTACACGTACTATCCTACACACTCGGGACAATTTACTATTTTACTAAAGCCAATTGATCTACAAACCTGTAAGTCTTTTTTAGTGTGGGAGGAAACCGGAGCAATCGGAGACAACCTACAAGGGCGAACGTATGATCTCCATACAGACAGCACCCGTAGTCAGGATCAAACCCAGGCCCCTCCTTCTGTAAGGCAGCAACTCTACAGCCGCACTGTGTGTCGCTGTGTTGGGGGGGACACATAACAAGGTGCTGGAGTAGCTTAGCAGGGAAGAGAGGAGGGGCAAGTCAAAGCTTGGTGGATATCGGTGTGGAGAGTTTTTGATGGGCAGTCAGTTGAACAAAGACTAGAGATGAACAAACAGAAATTGTGAGACAAAAGGATTGAAGAGGAGCAAATTGTGAAGCTAGAGGAAGGAATGTAGGTGGGAGATGAGAGATAGGTGCTGATCCAGGTGGGCACAGGGCCAGGGAGTAAGGGGGGTGGTAGAGAAAAAGGGGGATAGGTTTTGTAATTAGCTAAAGTGGGGAAATTCACCGCTAACTTTAGTGGAGGAGAACCTTTAGTGAAGGAAGGGTTGGGTAGGGCGTTTGTGTCAGAGAATTCAACGTTCCCTACCTTTGGGTTTTAAGAAATCAAAGCGGAATATGAGGTGCTGTTCCTCCAGTTTGCGTGTAGCCCCACTCTGGCAATGGAGGAGGCCCAGGACAGAGAGGTCAGTACAGGAAGGGGGGGAGATAGAACAGCTAACAACCGGGAGATCCAGTGCGGACCTCTCTATGCTGTATCTCTCTGCAGCATCTAATCAGGATGACAGAATAAATGGTGTTCGGTGGGTTCAAAGAGTGGAGATGAGGAGGAGTTTCTTTATTCAGAGGGTGGTGAATCTAGGGAATTAATTGTCACAGACGGCTGTGGAGGCCAAGTCAATGGGCATTTTTGAAACTGAGATTGATAGGTTGTTGATCAGGAACGGTGCCATTGGTTACAGGAAGAAGGCAGGAGAATGTGGTTGAGAGGGAAAAATAGATGAGCCATGATTGAACTGTGGTGTAGACTCAATGTGCCGAATGGCCTATTTCTGCTCCTATGAACTTACGGTGAGCCTCGCAAATCCTAATGAAACAGAAGGATTGACCCGAATCCTCCCCAGGTCCAATTGGATCGGTAGAAGACTTGGTTCCTTAGCCACGCAACCCCAGTAAAACTGAACCATTCCCGCACGCTTCAGGTTCTCCGCGCAGGATTACAGCATTGGAATGTTCCGGAAGTTTGCCACAGATAACGGCTGCCACGTGACCCTGGTCATCCACCCGAGGAAGCAGGAAGATGACAAGGAGCTGCAAACGGCTTCCATCTTTGGAACGGCCAAGGCAAGTCTATGCTGCGACAGGGCTGGGATGGTGAATGATGCTTCCTGTGTCCCATGCTGTCCCTTTCCCTATCTTCACGCCTGTGTTGAACCACCCCCCCCCCCCCCCCCCCCGTCTGTCCGTCCCTCTGTCCATCCGTCCACAATGCTTCCTTAAAACGAGGCAAGGAAAGTTTAATATAATAAATGTAATGAAAAGGAACTGCAGATTGTGGTTTATACCAAAGTTAGACACAAATTGATGGAGTAACTCAATGGGTCAGGCAGCATCTCTGGAGAACATGCACAGGGTCCCTCCTTCAGACTGATTGTGGGGGCTTAAAGCAAGAAAAGACCAGGATAAATCAGGGTCAACAAAAGATGATCTCGGGCAGGGATAAGCCAATTGTTGACTGTGATTGCAAGAGGGCAGGGCTTGCTCCCTCCAGTGTGTTGGTGAGGCCCCAAATCCACACCATTAAGACTATGACTAATAAACCTCTGAACTAGTTTACAAGCTAAGTTATAGGAGTAGAATTAGGCCATTCTGTCCATCGAGTCTACTCCACCATTTAATCATGGCTGATCTCTGCCTCCGCATCCCATTTTCCTGCCTACTCCCCATAACCCTTGATACCCGTTCTAATCAAGAGGTTGTCTATCTATGCCTTAAAAGGTAGACTCTACGTAACACGAGCAGCATGCCGCACAGTTTGCTGTAGGAGGGAGGGAGGGATGAGGAGGTGTAAGATTCTCATTTCTTGGTCACTTTGCTTCCATCCCACCCTCCGCCCCGACCTCTTCCCGCAGGCTAGCCAAGAGGCAGACAACGTGCTGATCCTACAGGACCGGAAGCTAGCCTCGGGACAGGGGAAACGTTCCCTGCAGGTGGCAAAGAACCGCTTCGACGGAGACCTGGGCATCTTCCCGCTGGAGTTCAAGAAGGCCTCGCTGACCTTCTCTGCCGTCAAGAGCAGAGCCAAGCTGAAGAAGGTGGAGGAAGAGGCGGAGGGAGGCGATGTCGCCATCGTGATGAAGCCTGGCAGATCTGCCAAGCTCAAGGAGAAAAAGTGAGCCCTTCTCCCCTCCTGGGAGATGGCACTGTGTGCCGGGCACCTGCTTACCGACGATGGGGAAGGGTCTCGGCAGCTATGGTGGCACCAGTCACACGGACCCACCGAGCTTTCCATGCAAGACAGGATCTTGTACTCAACGTTGGAGACTAAGACTAGTCATCGACCAGCGATGGTGGAAAAGATAGAACTTTCAAAGCAAATGGAAGCATGAACGGTTTAACAAAGGCAGTAATTACTCACCAGCCTCAACTCGCATGTATGTGGGATTCGACTGTAGACTTGTGCAGACCACCCCCTCCCCAAACTCTCTGTGGAGGTGAAGCCATTCGTTATTTTCTGCTGGGTGCATAGAGCATAAAACAATACAATACGGCACAGGAACAGGCCCTTCGGCCCACGATGTCTGTGCCAGACACGATGACAATTTGTTTTATGGACCATGCATAGAACAGTGCAACACAGAACAAGCCGTTCGGCCCACGATGTCTGTCGAACACTTCTGGCCGCTGGAGGACTGGAATGGTCACGGATCAACAGGATTGAGCTGACGGCTAATTGCTTCATTCGGAATCATATTTTTAAAAAATACTCTTGAGTCCAAATCTGTAAAAAAACAAAACACTGATCATGTTAAAAGTCTGAAATTAAGGGAATATGGAAAATGCTGCTATTTTACAATTCTGTGTCACTCCTTATTATAGATTATTGTATCTGTTGAAGATCCTGTATACTGGACTTGTTCAAGCAAGTATTTTTAACGATTGGATATTTGGAACCCATGCATTTCTAATGTTATATTTTGTTATAAAGCTGAAAGTAATCAAACTGAAGGCATGTGTGTTAACTGTAAGATGGGTGGAATGAAATCCAGGAAGCAGTTTCAGGTTAAAAAAAAGCTCTGGTTTTGACATGGTTTTGCCATCTACTAAATATACTCGCGATACAAGGGACTGCAGATGCTGGACTCGTGAGCACAGAACAGCGTGAGAGGAACTCAGCAGGTCTGGGAGCAACTGTGGAGGGAAAAGGGCAGACAATGCTTCCAGTTGGGACCCTTCCTCAGACAGAATAAGGGTTCCGACCTCAAACGCCTTCTGTCCTTTTATCACCACAGCTGCTGGCTGACCCGCTGAGTTCTTCCAGCACTTTGTGTTTTTTTTTCCTACACAAAGTGCACTGCATTTACTGACCTCTGCATTTATGACACCACCTGCCTCACCTGCGATCCCTTCCGTTGTGAATGGCGTGGGAGGCCGTGCAGGGAAACACCACCACCTGCAGGTTCCCCTCACATTACACACAACTCTAGCCTGAAAATTAATTGCTGGTCCTTCACTGTTTCTGGAACCTTCTCCGCTCTATGGCGTTTTATTGTCACGTATGCACTGCACGTTGAAATTCATTTTGCATCGATCGCTAGTGCATGGGTCGCCATTATTTGGCACCGTTTACAAAAAAGTGCAAAGTCTGGTCCACGTTCTCGATGTTCTGGAGCGGCTCCTGATCCAGGTCAGCCCCAGACTGCTGCAGGGCCTCCTCCGTCACCCTCGATCAGCTTGGCCTGCCAACAGACGTCCGTCCCTCTCATCATCTGTGTCCCAGGGGAGCCTCCTGCAGCCGACCTTGAAGGCGTTGGAGGCAATACCCACGGTCCCTCCCCTACCCGTCGGCCCACTCCTTGCGTCTGTCATCACAGCGATGAACAAAACAAATAAACAACACAATCTTGGCATAGACACAAGGAACTGCAGATGCTAGTTTATAAAAAAAGAAACAAAAGTGCTGGAGTAACCCAGCAAGGTCAGGCAGCATTTCTGGAGAACGTGAACAGGCGACGTTTCGTGTCAGTTCTGAAGAAAAGTCCCGCCTGTCCATGTTCTCCAGAGATGCTGCCTGACCCGCTGACAATATTGGCGTGCTGTCCAATCCAGGAAGTCAGTGTTCTAGTGCACCCCAGACTTTCATGTTCAAAGGCCCTGGCGTGGGTCTTAAAACCTATTGCCTTTTGCTTCAGGGGGACAGACAGAACCTCAGGTTGACAGACTCATTTGGCTGCACTGTTTGTGTGCTGTAAATGCTCTGCAATCCACGTTTTGTCCACCAGGTGGGGCTGTCAACATACCACTGAACACATGCCTTATGAGCAAGAAATTCATAATCAACTGGCAAGATTGAAAAATGATTTGAAACTAAAACCATCAAAATAGCTGAGATCCAGATTCAATCCTGATCTCAACTGCTGTCTGTGTGGAGTTTGCACATTCTCCCTGTGATCATGTGGGTTCCTCCTGCTTTCCCATCACGCCTCAAAGACGTGCGGGTTTGTAAGTTAATAGTCCTCTGTAAATTGCCCCCAGTGTGTAGGGAGTGGATGTGAAAGTGGGATAATGTAGAACTACTTGTAGGTTAACACCGACTCTAAACTACACACAAGGAACAATTTACAGAAGCCAATTAACCTACAAACCAACACGTCATTGTCATGTGGGAGGAAACCGGAGCATCCGGTAAAAACTCGCAGTCCCAGAGAATGTACAAACTCCATACAGACAGCAACCGTAGTCAGGGTCGAACCCAGGTCTCTTGTGCTGTAAGGCAGCAACTCTAATGCTGTGCCACTGTGCTGCCCCTATTTTATAGATATCACAACAAAACGAAACATGATCTCACCATCTGTCTACAAGATTGCCTGTCCCCTTTTATCAAAGATCTTCCGGGGTTATCTACTAAATCCTGCTAAGACAATACTTTGTACCTAAGGGGCAGCACAATGGTGCTGTGGTAGAGTTGCTGCCTTGGCATTGAAAACCTACAGTCCTGCTTTGACTGCACTGATTGGAATGTGTTCAGGGAAACAACCACAAGCCTCATTGAATATACAGACTGTTACATCATATGTCAGCTTTTGTGAGGGCAGTTACATTCCCACTAGGACCCGGACCTGGATCAGGTTCAACAATGACAAGCCCTGGTTTACAGCAGAGCTCAAGACAGCTACGCCAGTCAAAAGATGAGGCCTACATGAGCAGACCTCTACAGGCAGGCCAAGTACAAGCTGAGGAGAGGGATCAGAGCTGCATAGTAAAGGTACTCTGAGAAGTTGAGGAGCAAGTTCTCAGCCAATGACTCTTCTTCAGTGTGGAAGGGCTTGCAAGAAATCAGCAGCTACAAGAGGAACCCCACCCCCCTCGGCTCCTAGGACAATCGACAGCTGACCAACGACCTGAACGAGTTTTACTGCAGGTTTGATAGACAAAAATATAACCCTGATACCCCCTCCCCACCACTCCTCCCCAATGACCACTTCACACCCACTTACAGCCTGACTCCAGTCTGTAAAGTCTGGGCCCTCGTCCACTACTCACCCCCTCCTTGCTGCCCAACATCAGTCTGACCACTTCTCCATCACTAACAATAGCAACTGAGGAGGTGGAAAAGCTATTCAGGAGACAGAAAAGCTGGAAACCTCCAGGACTGGACAATGTTTCCCCCTCTACTCACAAGCTCTGTGCTGAACAATTGGCACCAGTCTACACAGACTTTTTCAACCAGTCCCTGCAAACCTGCACTGTCCCTGCCTGCTTCAGTCTCCACTATTGTTCCCGTACCAAAAAAGACAAGGATTATTGGTCTTAATGACTACAGGCCTGTCGCACTGACCTCTGTAATCACGAAGCACTTGAAACACTTGTGCTGGGCCAGCTGAAAAATATCACAAATATGCAGTTTGCATATCGGGCCAATAGATCAGTGGATAATGCAGTCAACCTAGGCCTGCATTTCATCCTCCAGCACCTAGACCGCCAGGATTTTGTTGCAAGGATTGTGTTTGTGGATTTTAGCTCGGCATTGAACACTATTGTGCCAGAGCTACTACATTCCAAACTCTCCCAGTTGACTGTGCCTGAACCCCTCTGTCGGTGGATCACCAACTTCCTGACAGACAGGAAGCAGCATGTGAGGCTGGGAAAGCACATCTCGGACCCGCAGACCCTCAGCTTAGGAGCACCACGACGCTGTGTTTTCTCTCCTCGCCTTTACTCTCTCTACACCAACGACTGCACCTCCACTGACTCCTCTGTCAAGCTGCTCAAGTTTGCGGATGACACAACCCTGATTGGACTGATCCAGGATAGGGAGGAATCTGCCTACAGACAGGAAGTGACACAGCTGCCGTCCTGGTGCCATCGCAACAACCTGGAGCTCAATGTTCTTAAGACGGTGGAATTGATAGTAGACTTTAGGAGAGCTCCCCCTCCTGTCCCCGCACTCACCATCAACAACACCAGTCACATCTGTAGAGTCATTTAAGTTCCTTGGAACCATCATCTCCAGGGACCTTAAATGGGGGCCACCATCGACTCCACAGCCAAAAAGGCCCAACAGAGGATGTACTTCCTGCGGCAACTGAGGAAACACAATCTGCCACAGGCAATGATGATCCAATTCTACACGGCCATCATAGAGTCTGTCCTCACCTTCATCATGGTCTGGTTTGGCTCAGCCACCAAGCATGACATCCAGAGGCTGCAGCGAATCGTCCGATCAGCCGAGAAGATTATTGGCTACAACCTTCCCCTCATTGACGAACTGTACTCTGCAAGGGCAAGGAAGCGAGCGGGTAAGATCATCTCTGACCCCTCACCCTGGCCACAAACTCTTTGAATCACTTCCCTCTGGAAGGCGACTCCGAACTGTCAAAGCTGCCACAGCCAGACATAAAAACAGCTTTTTTCTACGAGCAGTAGCTCTACTCAACAACCCAAAGTCTGTAGCCTCCTTTTGCTCTGGTATTTTATTTCATTCTTCACATGTTTAAATTACAATGTTTTATTTTTAATTGTCTACTGTATATCGTGTTGGTACTTGCGAGCAAAGCACCAGGGCAAATTCCTTGTGTGTATACATACTTGGCTAATAAAATGTATTCAATTCAATTCAATTCAATTCAATTTACAGCACCAGAAACCCGAGTCCGATCCTGATTACAGGTGCTGTCTATACGGAGTTTGCATGTGACTGTATGGTTTCACCCCACATTCCATAGATGTGCAGGTTTGCAGGTTAATTGTCCTTGGCGTGTAGGATAGAACGAGTGAATGGGTGATCACTGGTCGGCACGGACTCGTTGGATCGAAGGGCCTGTTTCCACGCTGGATTTCTAAACTAAACTAAATTAATTGCCCTTTGTCCTTAAAATCTTTAGCGGAGTGTAGGTTAATATTTAGGGAGTTATCTACTCAATCTCTCCTGCTAAAACAATGCTCTGTACCTGATGTTTAGGTTTGTGTAGTAAACCAGGATGTGGTTCAGTAAAATACAGGCTCTCAGAGACTATGTGATAGTGCTCCAAATAATGGTAGACTTGGCATGAAGTAGTAGCTCAATGAATTGGATAAACACATCCGTGCAGAGTTCACTTTATATTGTGGCTTGGTCTGAAAATCCTTGCTGTGCCTCTATCGCGAGCTGTGAACGATTTGAGTGAAAGGTCAGATTTCACATTTGAAAGGCAGTGTTCCTTTGGCGGTGATCACTACTCATGAACACATCAAGGATGTTGGCACAAATGCTCTGCCTAAAGTGAGCAGCCCACACATTGTGTGCCACACCTACCCAACATCCTGCCCACAAAAACACAGCTGCACACATCAATGGCTCTGGCTGAGTTGGCCAACTGAAAACTGGGGCCTCTGAACATTTGAAGAGGGTTATTGTTCCCGTAGTGGCTGCCAAAAATATAACGAAGGAACAAGAGGCTTTAGCCCTGAGGATTCGCTGAATGTAGCAGTTTTGAGCACACCTCCAATTCATTTTGCAGAGTGGCACAGCGGCACAGCTGGTACAGCTTCTGCCTCGCAGCGCCAGAGACCCGGGTTCGATCCTGACCTCGGCTGCTGTCTGTGCAGAGTTTGCACCTTCTCCCCGTGACCTGTGATTTCCCTGTTTCCTTTGGGTGCTTCGTTTTCCCCCAACCTCCCAAAGACGTGTGGGTTTGTAGGTTAATTGGCCTCTGAAATTGCCTCTAGTGTGTAGGGAGTGGATGCTAAAGTGGGATAACAGAACGGGTGATCGACTCAGTGGGCTGAAGGGCCTGTTTCCATGCTCTGTGGATAAACTAAACAAAAGGAATGATTAATGAGGTGTAATAAGTGTATCATTCAAGAATGACTTTTTCTATCAGATATCAATAACTTGCACTGCACGGACAGTTAGATGCGTATTTTTAGTGGAGCGCCTGTCTACATTCTGTGGTAACTCATTAATTCTAGCTGAATGTTATCCAAATGCCGTGACTAATGATCAAGAACAATTTTATTCCTTGTCCAAAAATATAAAGCTAGATTCATAGTCATGCAGTGTAGAAACAGGCCCTTCAGCCAAACTTGCCCAAACCGGCCAACATGCTAGTCCCACCTGCCTGCTTTTAGCCCATATCCCTCCTTCCCTGCCCTACCCTGCCTAACCTTATCCATGTACCTTTCTGAATGTTTATTAACTGTTGCGATAGTACCTGCCTCACCTACCTCCTCAGGCAACTTGGTCTATACACCTACCACGCTTTGTGTAAAAACAGTCCACACCATTAAGAATGAGCAGAATTAGAAGAAATCCACACCATTAAGAATCCACACCATTAAGAATTTGCAGATCATCTTCATCGTTGCTTAGTTTGGTTTAGATTAGGGAAACTGCATGGAAACAGGCCCTTTGGCCCACCGAGTCCGCGCCGACCAGCGATCACCTCGTACACTAGTCCTATCCTACACACTAGAGACAATTTACAGAAGCCAATTAGCCTACAAACCCAAACGTCTTGGGATGTGGGAGGAAACCAGAGCACCCGGAGAAAACCCACGTGCACCCACCCACCCCGTAGAGACAGCGGCCATAGCGAGGATTGAACCTGGTTCTCTGGCGCTATAAGGCAGCAACTCTACCACCGTGCCACTGCGCTGACCTTGCCGCTGAGTGAGTTTGGATCTGATCATTTTGGCTCAGTATTTACATTTCAAAGATGAATCGAGCACTGTGTCTTGGGACATTTCACAGCATCACAGAAATAAAAGCTCTCCTTTGTTAGGACAAGACTTGCCCAGTTGCTACTGAACATGAAAAAGAATCGTTTTTCACAGATCCAGTGCACATATGTGCCACTGTGATCTAACGAGCTGAAGGCATAAGGGAACCAGCTGACAGTCGACATTGTTTATGTGAGCAAGAATGGGTAGGAAGGCCTGGAGCAAAAACCATACGTAAACAAGTCTCACATCTGGGTTGACGGCATGTATGGAGCTCAGAGGATTCAATGATTTTGGCACAAATGTACAGGACAATTTGTTTTTACTGAGACTGCCTTTTGGAAAGTTGTGCGAAGATGTCGCAAAAGCCCAAATGGCTGAGTTTTGGGTCAAGGATTATTGTGGTGTAAGTGGTGGGGCTGCCCAAGCAGCTGCGGCTCGCCTGCAGTCCGTCTGTCTTTTTCTTTTTCTTTGGTTTTCTTTTGTCTTGTTGTACGTATGTTTTAGTTTATTTTTAGTTCTGTATGTGTGGGGGGGCGGGGAAAACTTGTTTTAGTCTCTTCCTTCGGGGGGATGCAACCTTTTCTTTGTCGTATCCCCATCTCCGTCTCCATCTCTGTCTCTGTCTGCACTAAGGCCTAATCGCGGAGCTGGCGGCCTCCAACTGGGGCCGACCTCGAGGCTCCGGAGGCCAGGACTCACCATCGCAAAGCTGGTTGACTTTGGGGCTGTGGTGGCGTTGCGGCGGTGGCGACCCGACTTCGGAGCCTCGGAGGCTTCGGCCACGGGCCGCAGTGGACGACAACATCGGGAGCTCGCAGGTCCCAGGTTGGTGACCGATTCTACGGAGCTCCCGCAACAACAGCTTCGTCCGCTGGACTGGCAGCTTCGTCTGCCCCGGGCCGCGGAGTTTCAACCGGCCCGTTCGCCGAGCTCGGATTCGGCCGCGGGACTTATCATCACCTGGCGGGGGGCCCAACATCGAAAGTCTGGATCGCCTCAACGCAGAGGGAGAACAAGGAGGGAAGAGACAAGGACTTTAAGACTTTTGCCCTCCTTCACAGTGAGGAGGTGTCTGGTAGACTCACTGTGGTGGATGTTAAACTGTGTTCATTGTGTGTTCTGTTGTTTTATTCTCTGTCTTGACTGCAAGGCACGTAATTTCGTTCAAACTAAAAATGTGAATGACAATAAAGGATACTTTATACTTTTTATTATACTTTATTACTGTCACATGTGCTGAGATACAGCGAAAAGCTTTGTTTTGAACACTATCCAATCAACTCAGATACTAGTTTACTCAGCGGGGCAGGCAGCATCTCTGGAGAAACGGAAAACAGGTGATGTTTTGGCTTGAGACCATTCTTCAGATTCTACATGGTCAGAGGGTCTGAAGAAGGGTCTCGACCTGAAATGTCACGTAGCGTATTCCTTTTCCACAGGAATACTGCCTGAACACTGAGTTACTGCAGCATTTTGTGTCAATCTTCAGTGTAAACTAGCCTCTGCAGTTGCTTCCTATACTGGTAATAGTTTAGTTTAGTATATTACTAGACTAAGTGGGACCCGTTGGGTCCCAGCTTCACACGGGAGGGCTGGTCCCCCAACGCAATATTCCACCTCTGCACCACTTCCAATATTGCTGACCGGGGGGGGGGGGCGCACTAGTATGAACCATTTTAGAACCAATAGACATTTTTTTTTGCAAGCTTTAGAACCATTAGATTTAGAACCAATAGACTTTTTTTGCAAGCTTTAGAACCAATAGACATTTTTTTGCAAGCTTTAGAACCAATAGACTTTTTTTGCAAGCTTTAGAACCAATAGACATTTTTTGCAAGCTTTAGAACCAATAGAAGCTTTAGAATCAATAGACATTTTTTTGCAAGATTTAGAACCAATAGAAATTTTTTTGCAAGCTTTAGAACCAATAGACATTTTTTTGCAAGCTTTAGAACCAATAGACATTTTTGCAAGCTTTAGAACCAATAGAGACACTTTTTGCAAGCTTTAAACCAATAGACATTTTTTGCAAGCTTTAGAACCAATAGACATTTTTTGCAAGCTTTAGAACCAATAGACACATTGGCCAAAAGCAGTCAAGAACAGAGATCTATATTACTAAAACTCTGTTCTTGACTGGTTTTGGCGATCTGTGCTGCGATTTCCGAGAGAACGCCGCCACCTACGGCCGTCATTTTTGGCCACCTTGCTCAGAGCCCCCCTCCGCCGTATGTGTGCCGAGGAATTTTCCCGTCGATGAAAAATGACAGAGATATTAATGATTTTACAAAATTCCCCATTCTCTCTGCTGCCCCCGCTGGAGGCAGGGGGGAGGGACTATAAAACCAGGAAGTGGTGTGCCCCAATCAGTCTCAGCAAGTGGTGTGCCTCAATCAGTCTCTACAACATGGAGGTCTGAGCTCTGAATGACTGAACAAATGTCTACACAGCTGTGAGTAAGTACCCTTAATTTGGTTTGAAAATGAAAATATGGTTATGGTTAGTTTGAGGAAAAAAGCACTGCCTGCAAATGGTTGTTTGGGGGGTTTGGGTTGAGTAAAAAGGCATTCTCTCTCTCTCTCTCTCCCTCTCCCCTCCTCTCTCTCTCTCTCTTCCCCCCTGTCTTTCCCTCTCTCTCATTCTGCCCCCCTCTCTCTCCCCCTCTCTCTCTCTCTCCCCTCCTCTCCTCTCCCCCCCCTCTCCTCTCTCCCCCTCTCCTCTCCTCCCCACCCCCTCCTCCTCCCCCTCCCCACCCCCTCTCCCTCCCCCCCCCGCCCCTCCCCCCTCTCCTCTCTCCCACCCCCCTCTCCTCTACCCCCTCCTCTCCCCTCTCCCCCCCCCCCCCTCTCCTCTCCCCCCTCCCCTCCATCCCCTCCTCCCCCATCCCTTCCCTAAACTCCACACCCCTCCTACCCTCTTCCTTCCACCCTCCCTCCTCCCCCTACCCTCTTCCCCCCACCCCCCCTCTCAGCACCCCCCCCTCTCAGCACCCCCCTCACTCTCACCCCTCACTCTCTCTTTCCTCTCTCCTCCTTCCTCTCTCTCTGTCTCTGCCCCTTCTCTCTCTGCCCTAACTCTCTACCCTCGCCCCCCCCCCCCTCTCTAGATGTGACTGCAAGTTGGGGGCTATGCGTCAGTAGATAGGGTGGTTATGGAGTAAAAGGAGCAAATTAATATATTAATATAATATCAAGGGGGCTAATTAGCGTGAGTGCGGGGGGGGGGGATAGTTAGTGTGCGTGACGCCGCATGCCGCCTGCCCCCCCCCCCCCCCCCCCCCACAACCACATGTTGGGGGTACAGACCCAACGGGTCTGCACTTGGTCTAGTTTAGTAATATAGATTGTCATGTGCACTGATAACAGCAAAAAACATTTTTGTTGTATGCTATCCAGTCAGCGGATAGGACTATAGATGATTATAATACTATACATAAATACAATCAAGTCAAACTCAAGTACAAATGGTAACAACATTTTGTTAAAAAAAAAATTTAAACTACAAAAACCCTTGAGTTATTGGACATTCAGAGATTATCGTATTTGAGTGGAGAGTGGGAGAATTGCCATTAGATTCACATAAAGGCTTCTCCTTAATAATAAACATAAAAAGCTTAAGACTATTTACTCTCTGAGTTCAGAGCAAGTGTTTCATGAATGGTTCATTAAGATATTCCCAAATGATAAATAATTTTTCATCTGTTTAAGAAAGAACTGCAGATGATGGAAAAATCAAAGGTAGACAAAAAATGCTGGAGAAACTCAGTGGGTGAGGCAACTCTATGGAGAGAAGGAATAGGTGACATTTCGGGTTGAGACTCTTCTTCAGACTGATGAAGGGTCTCGACCCAAAACATCGCCTATTCCTTCTCTCCATAGATGCTGCCTCACCCGCTGAGTTTCTCCAGCATTTTTGGTCTAGCTAAGAATTTTTCGCCGTCCACTCTCCAGTGTCGGGTGTGGAAGGAGGAGCACTTTATCCAGTTTTATTGCGCAGCATGGAATTATTAAGCATAGTCATTGAAGGAAAACAGCTGGTGAAATCTAATTGTGAGAATTATAGAGAGATACAGCACAGATCACGTCCACACGTCCATTAATCCGTCCTTTCCACACTAATCCTACTCAAGCCCATTTTATTCCCCCCCCACATTCCCATCAATAAACACCAAAGAACAACACCATCGCATATTCTACTGTACACTTCCACGAAGAGCAATGAAATCACACAAACCAGCCTCCCTCCCATTGACTCCACCTACACTTCACGCTGCCTCAGCAAGGCCACCAACATAGTCAGTGACTACTCATAACTACTCCAGTCGCTTATAGAAACATAGAAAGTAGGTGCAGGAGTAGGCCATTCGGCCCTTTTTAGCCAGCACCACCATTCATTGTGATCATGTGCACCGATGTGTGATCGGTGCTCCCTTTTCTCACCTCTCCCATCGGGCAAGAGGTACAGAAGTTTGAAAACACACACCTCCAGATTCAGGGACAGTTTCTTCCCAGCTGTTATCTGGTAACTGAACCGTCCTCTCACCAACTAGACAGCAGTCCTGACCTCCCATTTACCCCATTGGAGACCTTCAAATTATCTTTAATCGAGCTTCACTGGGCTTTATCTTGCATCAAATGTTAGACCCATTATCCTGTATCTGTACACTGAGGCAGCTTGATTGTAATCATTTCTAGACTTTTCGCTGACTTGATTGCACATCAAAACAAAGCTTTTCACTGTACCTCGGTACACGTGACAATCATAATAAACGAACTTAAACTGAACTGAACTAAACTACGTCCAGTTAACCAGCCAATCCATAATTTTGGGGGATGTAAGAGGAAACTAGAGGACCCAGAGAAAATCCACGCAATCACAGGGAGAATGGGCAAACCCCACACACACACATTATCGAAGATCAGGATCGAACCCTGAATCTCTGGAGGTGCAAAGCACCAGCTTTACCAGCTGGGCCAAAATTAAATAGCTGAATTCACCCTTAGGCTCCGCTCCACTATTTCAATGATATAATCTGAATTCGTCTTTGTGAGATTTTCCATTCTTTAACTATGGGTTCAATTTAATGAATGAACTTAATTATTTTGCTAACAGATGGAAAACTCCATGGTGCTGCCTTCAGTTGTGACTCAGTTGTTGGCAGGTTAAGAGGTTCATCTCACTCTCTGGAGATTTCAGTGCTGTCTGAAGAAGGGTCTTTTAGACTTTAGACTCCAGACTTTCGAGTACAGCGTGGAAACAATCCGTTCGGTCGACCAAGTCCACTCCAACCAGCGATCACCCCATACACTAACGCTATCCTACACACTAGGGACATTTTAACCAAAGCCAATTAATCTACAAACCCCTCACGTCTTTGGAGTGTGGGAGGAAACCAGAGCACCCGGAGAAAACCCACGCAGGTCATAGGGAGAACGTACAAACTCTATACAGACAGCACCCGTAGTCAGAATCAAACTCGGGTCTCTGGTGCTGTAAGGCACTGCGCCACCATG
Organism: Leucoraja erinaceus; assembly: GCF_028641065.1. Classification (NCBI taxonomy): domain Eukaryota; kingdom Metazoa; phylum Chordata; class Chondrichthyes; order Rajiformes; family Rajidae; genus Leucoraja; species Leucoraja erinaceus. The sequence goes on along the minus strand of NC_073391.1, from coordinate 30,067,268 downwards.
CCGAACACAAACCTCACCTATCCATGTTCTCCAGAGATGCTGCCTGACCCGCTGAGTTACGCCAGTATATTGTGCCTTCTCACAGGGAAGCCGATCTGTTGGAGATAGCCGAGATGTCCCGCTGAAGTCCTGTCAGCCGTCTAAACTTAACTTAAAATATTCCATGGCACAATCATGAAGGAGACGAAGGGAGGTTCTCGCTGGTTCAGGTTTACGTTCATTATTGTCAGGTGTATTGAGGTGGAATGAAAATATTTGCTTTGCATTCTGTCCAATCAAATCAGATAATACAGATCCATCACCGATGTCCTGGCAATGGCTGATCCGGCACCCGCACTAATCTAGTCAAAGTTACGAGAGCGCACTTGAAATCCCCCTGGAATTCCCCCGAAAATGTGGCGCTTAGGCCGAGTGAGGCGGCCGTTCTTGACCTCAGCCGGATTTCCGATCGGCGGGTTGGATTTTCTCCCTGCGGACGGGGTTCTGGAACTCCAGCCCGGTCTGTTCCCACAGCCGACTTCTCAGGCCGACTTTGCGGGCCAGTATCTCGTCTCCCCCAGCGGCCTTGGTGGACCGATCCTCTCGGAGGCCGTAGCCTCTGTTGCTCTGGCAAAACGGATAATCTGGAAGGCTTTGAAACCAAGGGTGCCGAAAAATCGGCGGTGGACCTGCACTATACAATCACGCCAAATTCAAGTACAATAGGTCGAGCAAAGGAAAAGATACAGAGTGCAGAATATAGTTCTCAGCATTGTAGCACACCAGTTCCAGAGACAAAGTCCAATGTCTGTAATGGGGTAGAGGTGAATTGGATAGTACCCTAGCAAATGGAAGGGCCATTCAGAAGCCTGATAACAGAGGGCAACTAGCTCTTCCTGAATCTGGTGGTGCGCACTTTCAAGCTACTGTATCTTCTGCCCAACAGGATCGGGGATAAGAGGGAATGAATGGGGTGGGACAAGCCTTTGATTATATTGGCTGCGTTTCCAAGGCAGCATGAAGTGTAGATGGAGTCAATGGTGGGGAGACTGGTCCGTGTAATGGGCTGGGCTACATCTACAACTTTCTGCAATTTCTTGCGGGCTTGGGCAGAGCTGTTCCCTAACCAAGCTGTGATGCCGACCAACATTTGTCCTTCTGCCACTAACACTGGAACAGATTATATGGTCATTGTGAGACGGCTGTTTGTGGAAACTTGCTGTGTGGAAGCAATGAATTGTAAGCGGGTTTCATTGGGAAAAACAAGCATTGTGGTTGAACTTGGGCTATGAGCCATTTGAGACATTTATGGCTTGTCTGTAAATATCCAGATGGCACAGTCCCCACCAAACCATATAAAACGCTATTCCAACTTGGAGATATATCGGTGTTCCTTCATCATCATTAGGTCTGGGTCTTTCATTATTTAGTCGTTTTCAATGATGTCTCCCCTCATCTTTCTAAATTCCAGCGAGTACAGGCCCAGTGCCATCTATACGCTCCTCATACCAATGTTAACCTAATCATTCCCAGGATCATGCTCGTAAACCTCCTCTAGAGCCTCTACAACTCCAACACATCCTTCCTCAGATGTGAGGCCTAAAACTGCACATACTCCCTGTAACCGCGTGACTTTCCTCCCACATGGTTTGTAGGTCAATTGACTCTCTGTAAATTGCCCCTAGTGTGTAGGGACTGGATGCAAAAGTGGGATAACATAGAACTAGTGTGAACGGGTGATCGATGGTTGGCATGGACTCGGTGGGCCGAAGGGCCTGTTTCCAAGCTGTATCATAGAAACATAGAAAATAGGCGCCAGGGTAGGCCATTCGGCCCTTCGAGCCAGCACCGCCATTCAATATGATCGTGGCTGAATCCATTCAGTGCCCCGTTCCGGCTTTTCCCCCATTGAATCAAACAGTTCCGTCGCTTTGTGTTGTGAATAAACGGGCGTTTGGAGGGAGAGAGCAGGATATTTAATTAGTGGAGGATAGATTCTCTGAAGGCAGCGAGAGGGAACTTGGCACACACGTGAGTTAATAAATGTACACATTGATCTGCCACAAAGGCCCATGCTCATTAATGTGTCGAAGCAATGAATTCTAAACAGGTTTCCTTAGGGGAAACAAGCACTGTAGGTGAACTTGGGCTATGAGCCATCTGAACATTTCAGCTCATTTATAGGCTCAACATTCATGGTGAGCTTGTATAATCCAGATGCCTTAATACTCAGTTGCCATTCAATACGGTTTCTCTTGTGGAATTGCATTAATCCTCCAACCAGTTTCACTGCACTTTCATTAAAATTCAAGTTTTGTAGACTAATTTTAAATTGAAACTCTGATTCAAGAGCCAAATTGTCACGTGGACCTGGATCAGAACAAAGAATTTCTTACTTATTTTAGTTAAGTGTAGTTTAGTGTGGTGCCACAGCGCAGAAACAGGCCCTTCGGCCCACCGAGTCCGTGCAGTCCAGCGATCCCCGCACACTAGCACTACACAAGGGGTGGAAGATTGCAAATATTCACATGGTCTGCCCTGTTTCGACGAATGCACAATCAAATAAGATCAAATAGAACAAGTTGTTCTACAACTTTAGGCTGTGCACGCCACACGCAGGACTAGCCAACACCAGCACTTAGGACAATTTACAATTTACCAGAAGCCAAGTAATCTACAAACCTGTACGTCTATGGAGTGTAGGAGGAAACTGGAGCTCCCGGAGAAAACCCACGCAGGTCACGGGGAGAATGTACAGACTCAGTACAGACAGCACCCGTAGTCAGGATCGAAACTGTGTCTCTGACGCTGTAAGGCAGCAACTCTACCGCTGAGTCACTGTGCCGCCCCTACTTGCTGCCACTTTATAGATGCATTAAACGCTGCGACACAACAAATAAATGTACAATGAATTATCGAGAGACCCAAGGAACTGCAGATTCTGGAATCTTGAATAAACCACTTTAAAAGTTACAAATACAGACACTAAATGCTGGAGAAACTCAGCATCTCTGGGGAAAAGGAATAGGTGACGCTTCGGATCGAGACCCTTCTTCAGGCTGAGAGTTAGGTGGGGAGAAAACTAGAGGAATGAAAAGGTTCAGAGCCAGCACTGACGACCAAGGTGGAACTCACTTGGTGATGATAACAAAGGAATACAAAGAATGAAACTAGCAGGACAACTCGGGTGGGGGAGGGATGGAGAGAGGGGATGCAAGGGTTACTTGAAATTAGAGAAATTAATATTCATGCCACTGGGTTGTAAGCTGCCCAAGCGAAATATGAAGAGCTGTTCCTCCAATTTGTATGTGGCTTCACACCGACCGTGTAAACCAGCATCTGTGTTACTTCCTACACACTTTGTCTGTTTAGAAAATATCCATTGACCTGGCCTCCACAGCTGTCTGCGGCAATGAATTCCACTGAGTCACCACCTTCTGGGTAAAGACATTCCTCATCGCCAAAGAGTCAGAGTCGTACAGCATGGAAACAGGCCCCTCAGCCCAACCTGCCCACACCGACCAACATGTCTCATCTATACTAGTCCCACCCACCTGCGTTTGACCCATATCCCTCTAAACCTGTCCTATCCATGTACCTGTCTAATTGTTTCTTAAATATTGTGATAATCCCTGCCTCAACTACCTCATCAGGCAGCTCGTTCCATATGCCCACCACCCTTTGTGTGAAAATGTTCCTATTAAATCTTTCGTCCTTCACTTTAAACCTTTGTCCTCTGGTTCTCAATTCCCCTACTATGGGCAAACGACTGTGTGTTTACTCGATCTCATGATTTGTATAAAGATACGATCACCCCTCATCCTCCTGCGCTCCAGGGAATAGTCACAGCCTGCTTAACCTCTCCCTGTAGCTCAGAACCTCGATACCTGGCAATATCCTCATCAATCTACTCTGTATCCCATTCCAACTTGCCACTATCTTTCCTATGACATGCTTCCCAGAACTGAACACAATACTCTAAATGCAGCCTCACAAAAGTCTTATATAACTGCAACAAGACCTCCCAACTTCCATACTCAACTATAATCTACCCAACTCCTCATCCCCACTCCTCGAGCTCACCAAACAACATTTATGGTGTTGTCCAGATTGCATGGAATAAAGAGATAGTATTGAAACAGACCCTTCAGCCCATCGAGTTCACCACCCTCAGTAAAAAAATTACTCCATTCTAAAGGTGCGTCCTTTCATTCTGAGGCTGTGCCAGAGCTCTGTTCCTAGACTCTCCCAGCACTGGAAACATCCTCTCCACTTCCACTCTATCTGGGCATAAGCACCAGCACTACCCTGTGTTGGCTGCCTCTCTATTCCCTGCCAAACCCGGCTTGTTGGAGCTGGGGACATCAATTGTGCTTTATTTGTCTCACGTGCAATTGCACAGTGAAATTATTTCTGGTATATCTTACACATGCAGGCGCCGCCATCTTTTCCAAAGTCCTAAAGTCCGGTCCGCCCGTGCGCTTGGTCCACTGGAGCGGCTCCAGATCCCGGTAAACCCCAAGCTCCTGCAGGGCCTCACTCCGTCACCTTCCCCTGGATCGGCCCGTGAACCGACGTTCCTCTCCTCGCCCGGCCATCTTTGTGTCCCGGGGGGGGGGGGGGGGGGACAGGGGGGAGACTCTCCCAGGACAGACCCGACCTTGAAGGCGCCACACGGGCCCTTCCGGCCGGTTCTGTTCTGTCATGGTCACCGTGTGTCTGCTGTGGATCTCGGCACATGGCAGCTTAAACTGTGGGAAGTTTGTGCCGTGTTTCACTGCAGTGTACGGCTATCACCTTCAGCTTCAAAGTGAAACCATTTCCCTTTCTATTTCCCCCCGTTTCCCCCAGGAACGGCAGGAGGGCATGCGGCCAACCTTCTATTATTAAATCCCAGTGACTTAGTTTTATCTCCTCTGCTTTCACTTCCTGGCAGGCAGGTGTTGGGTGACACACACTTGGCATGGATTCCCACCACCGACCGCGGCCTGATAAATCCCCAAGGGAGGACTAGTGGAAATTAGCCATAGTCCACAACAGGACACAAAGTGCTGGAGTAACCCACCCGATTGGGCAGCACATGGACAGCTACATGGATAGGACAGGTTTAGAGGGATGTGGGCCAAACGCAGGAAGGTGGAACAAGCATAGATGGGGCATGATGGTCTGCGTGGGCAAGTTAGGCTGAATGGCCTGTTTCCACGCTGTTTGACGCTAGGACTTTATGAAAGGACAACACAAAGCATTGCTATCATCATTAGCGTAAGCGCTCAAACAAGGGTCAGGGAATTATCAAAGCCATTTATTGGCCTAATAGCTTTGGGGAAAGGGAGGGAGTTGGCAGGTAACTGGACTCATTTACAGGGGTAACTCAGCTGGTCAGGCAGCATCTCAGGAGAACATGGACAACCCAACATGGCGCCTATCTTTATCCTCCTGAGTTGCTGCCTCACCTGCTGAGCTACTCCAGCATTCTGTGTCTTCCCCTGTAGCTCTCATCACTCTTCCCCCTGGTTATTGGTTAGTTGTGTTTATGACCATATGTACCGAGATGCAGTGAAAAGTCTTTATTTGTGCTAATTTAGCACCATGAATTCATCACGCGGTCATAAAAAATGCTACGTAAATGGGCGATCTTTGACATAATTGGCATTTCATCGATATATATATATATGCTAGATTCTGGCTTGCACAATAACATGCTCCTTCTATATCTTTGTTGGGTTTCTTGGTAAGGGACCGTTGCCATGGCAACAGGCCCGGCAAGTGCATGGTACAGGGAGCACAGTGAGTCTATTAAATCTCACCGGCGATTTCACACAAGGCAGCCCGGACTGGATCTGCTGTCCCAGATTTATTACTTTTAACAGCAGAGGTGGAAAGAAAGAGACTATAAACCTTGAGCTAGAGTGAGCAGCTCTTCTCATGTTTGGAGCAGGTGTAGTGTGCATCTGGCAGAAGTGCAAATCAGGACATCTTGGCATATTGGGTGGCGGCACGGTGTTGCTGCGGTAGAATTACTGCCTTACAGCGCCAGAGACCCGGTTTCGATCCTGACTACAGGTGCTGTCTGTACAGAGTCTGCATGTTCTTCCTGTAACCGTTTGGGTTTTCTTCAGGTGCTCCGGTTTCCTCCCACACCCCAAAGATGTACGGATTTGTAGGTTAATTGGCATTGGTTAAAAAAAATTAATTGTCCCGAGTGTGTAGGATGATGCTAGTGTACGGGGTGATCACTGGTCAGCGTGGACTTGGTGGGCCGACGGGAATGTTTCTGCTCCGTATCTCTAAATTCCAAAGTAAAGTTTAATATCCAACTCCTCTTGGAGTGCCGATGTCCCTCGATACACTCCCGACACATTAGGGGCCATTTACAGGGGGCCAATTAACCTACAAGCCTGCACATCTTTGGAATGTGTGAGGATACCGGAGCACCCAGAGGAAACCATACCCACAGCCAAAGCATGCAAACTCCGCATGGGCAACACTCGAAGTCAGGATCGAACCTGTATCTCTGCTGCTGTAAGGCAGTAACTCTACCTCTGCGCCATCGTGCTACCCAGATGGGATTAGCAGCATCTCTAGGCTCCACACAAATCGCATGTCATTTGGACTTTATAGCGATATCTCCATTCCTTCATTGTTACTGAGTCTGACCCTCCCCATCACACTGAAGAACCTTTCACCTCCCAATTTTGAACGGTTCATGATGACTCACCACTGTTCTCTCACAAACATTTAGGGATTTGCAATATATTCTGTGAAATGCATGTGCTGGTTGATTGTGCAGTATGCGTGCTGCTTATGTTTGGTGATTGTGTCCCTTTTTAAAAAGCTACTGTAATGCGCCCTTTTAAATTGCCCCTCGGGGACAAATAAAGTGCTTTGATATTCTCGCCTTGCCAGTGCTGTCCTGATACTTCCTGAAACTAGGAAATGTCAATAAATTAAATAAAATTCGAAAACACATTATCCTTCCATTGGTAGAAGAGTAGTAAGAAGGAACTGCAGATGCAAGTTTACAAAAAAAAAGATAAAGTGCTGGAGTAAGTCAGTGGATCAAGAAGCATCTCCGGACAACATGGATAGGTGACTTTTTGGGGCAAGCAACTTCTTCACACTGATTGTACGGGGAGGGGGGTGTGGGGGGGGGGGTGAAAGAAAGCTGCCAGTGAGAGACAGGCCAAAGCCTGGCAGGTAATAGGTTGATACAGGTGAGGGGGGGGGGGGGGGGGAGGGGGGGGGGGTTACATTTTATTTATCTCTGTGTGACCTTATGGGTCCATGACACAAGGAAATACAGATGCTGGAATCTTGAGCATTGCACAAAGAAATGGAGAAACTCAGCGTGTCGGGCAGCATCTGTGGAGGGAAAGGAGAGTCTGAAGATGGGTCCCCTCCCAACCCAAATCGTCGTCTGCCTGTTCCTTCCACAGATGCTGCCGGACCCGTCGAGTTCCTCCAGCAATTTGTGGTTTATGGGAAGAAGCTTATTCCCAGGCCTTGCTCCTCAGCGCCCCCTGCTGGGTATGTTGGAGGAGGATGCAATCCAGCTGGGGGTCGCTGTTGCTAGGCATCTCGACCTTTGATGCATAGTCTAGCTTTGCATATGAGTCGCATTCAGACGGCAGAAGGGTGGAAAAGCATATGGCATCAAAACTCATCCCTCCACATGGGCTCACACTCACACCCGGGGCAAAGTCACTCGACATAAAACCATCCATCACCAGAATACATTTCAGCATTTAAAACATTGGCCGCTTCCTTCACTTTATTATATCGTCGCCAACCATCACTTCTCAGGTCAGGGGTTATGAGGGCGTGGGCACAGAATGGTTTGGACAGTAGAAACAAGGAACTGCAGATGCTGGTCTGAGAAGGTACCCGACCCGAAACATCACCGATCCATGTTCTCCAGAGGTGCTGCCTGACCCATTGAGTTACTCCAGTACTTTGTATATTTTTTCATGGTTTGGATAAATTAGTTTAGTTTAGTGATACAGCGTAGATTCAGGCCCTTTGGCCCACTGAGTCCACGCTGACCACCGATCACCCATTCACACAAGTTCTATGTTATCCCAATTTAGCATCCACTCATTACACACGAGGGACAATTTACAGAGGCCAATTAGCCTATAAACCTGCAATTTGGAATGTGGACGGAAACCGGAGCACCTGGAGAAAAGCCACACGATCAAAGGGAGAATTCCACGAACAGACAGCACCCAAGGTCAGGATCGAACCCGGGTCCCTGGCGCTGCGAGGCAGCAGGGCTGCGCCAGTGTGCCGGATTACATCCTGCATGAAGGCAATTATAGGTTATAAATAGAGAAAGCAAAGATATCTTACTTATGGAGAATCCAAAAATAGTGATTATAAATATAAAATAGTCATGAATTAAACCAATTATGTGAGTCCACATTTTGTCAGTGACGGTCGATAGAAATGAAGAACAGGACCTCAACTTTCCATTGGGACAAGTACAAACTTGAAAGATTCAGGGAATGCATCCCTATTTCCTCCAGACCATCTTTGTTGCTTTGTCACTTTCTCCACTCTCTAGAGTTGTAATTTAATCCCTTTTAACCTTTCATCTGATGACACTCTCCTTTGTTCTTTCATTCACCCTTTCCCTGCTTCTCAAAAGGTCACCGATCCCACTCTGATTAAAAGTCACTGAGCAGGAAGATTAGTGATAGCATTTACATCTCACACTACTTTAGGAAAGCAGCCAACATTATTAAGGACTACTCATATCCTTGTCATTCTCTCTTCTACCTATTTCCATTGGGCAGAAGATACAAAAAATTGAAAGCATGTACAACCAAATTCAAGAAAAGCTTCTTCTGTGCCGTTGTCAGATTCTTAAACAAATTTCTCATATGGTAGGGATGAAGTCCCGATCTTCCAACCTATCTTGTTGTGGCCCTTGTAGTTTAAAAAAAAAAAATCCTGCACTTTCTCTGCTGTTGCAACACCATATTCTGCACTCATTTTATTTTATTTTGTCTTTTGCACTTCCGCACGTACTCATGCATTGTTTGATTTGCCTGGATAGCAAGCATTGTATGTTCTCCGTGTGCTCTGGTTTCTTCCCACAACCCAAAGATGTACAGGTTTGTAGATTTATTGGCTTTGGCAAAAATCATAAATTGGCCTCTCGTGTGTAGTATTGTGCTAGTTTAGTTTAGTTTAGAGATACAGGGCAGAAACAGGCTCAGCAATCCCCACACATTAACACTTCCCTACAAACATTGGGACAATTTACACATAAACAAAGCTAACTAACCTACATACCTGTACGTCTTTGGAGTGTGGGAGGAAACCGAAGATCTCGGAGAAAACCAACGCAGTCACGGGGAAGAACGTACAAACTCCAAACAGACAGCACCCGTAGTCGGGTTTGAACCCCAGTCTCCGGCGCTGCAAGTGCTGTAAGGCAACATCTCTACCGCAGTGCCACAGTGCCGCCCGCTAATATACGATGATCGCTGGTCAGCGCTGACTTGATGGGGCGAAAGGCCAGTTTCCGCGCTATGTCTCGAAGCTAAACATAATTAAGAGGGGATGGGGTATGATTGTCGTTATGTACTTGGAGTAGCATGGAGACAATGGACTGTTTACTTGGTTTATGCTGCAGATACTTTAACAGAATCAGCTTAAATCAGCAGGTTACTGGCTTGTTGTGTTGAGCAAGTGTTGCGAATGATGCATCAGAGTGAGAAGGGCATTTATAATCTGTGTCATGCAGGAAGAAAGATGCCCTATGAGTCTTCACCCTTTCCCTGTCACAATAAATATCTCGTACTGCAACCAGAAGAGAAACAACAGATTGGACCCCGTTATACAACACATTGTCCCTGCTATCATTCACTATGAGGTTCCAGCAACACATCCACTCTGCTTTTGAAATGAATTATTCAGTAAACAAAGGATTGGTCTCACTCCAGCACTTTGTTTTTTTTTTAAATCCAGCATCTACAGTTCCCTTATGACTTTAGACTTTAAACTTTAGAGATACAGCATGGAAACAGGCCCTTCGCCCCTCCGAGTCCGTGCCGACCAGCCAATTAACCTACAAACCTGCACGTCTTTGGAATGCGGGAGGAAACTGGAGCACCCGGACAAAAAAACCCATGCGGTCACGGGGGGAACGTGCAAACTCCATACAGACAGCCCCTTTAGTCAGGATTGAACCTGGGTCTCTGGCGCTGTAAGACAGCAACTCTACCGCTGCGCCACCGTGCCACCCTGCCTGCATTGTATGCACTATGTCACCAGATAGACTGGGAACCAAAGACATGGACAATACATCTGCAAGTTTGGCATTGTCCGGTGGGATAGTAATGATGGAATCTGACAAGTATCTTTGTCTCTGCGCTAAATGTATATTGAACGTCACACACTTTAATGGTTACACAGGTTAGGCTCATTTAGTCAAAGAACTTTCCAGAAGATCCTGAGAAATCGCCTGTCATTTTGACTCAAGGCCTTTTAAAATAATAATTTGAGACTTTTGCAATTGAATTATTCTTAGAGAAGAACATTTATTTAGTTAGCTGAGCGACAGATTCAATGACAACTGCAAATTGATAAGTTTTTGGCAGTTTTGTGCTGCAGTCTCTTACAGAAAGAAACAGAAAACCATTTTTTTTCTCAGTGTTCTCAAACAGCAGGCATTTTATCCCCTACTTTGGACAGCAAAATAAATTAGTCACAGGGTCATGCAACTCAGAAGGGAGCTATTTGAACATAGGGTGTTACTGGGTTATGAAGGCTTCTATTTCTGCCGAGTTGATTTTGTACATGTCAGAAAATACACAAAAACACTCAATATGGAAACCATACCTCCACAACATTGCAACAAAAACATATAAAACGGATAAGAAAGAACAATTAGTGACAGTGGAGAGAGAGGAAGCTAGTTCTGTCGACACAAGGAACTGCAGATGCTGGTTTACAAATTAAAAAGTGCTGGAGGAACGTAGCGGGTCAGGCAGCATCTTTGGAGGATGTGGATAGGTTATGTTTTGGGTCGGGACGCTGTTTCAGACTGATTATGGTGGTTGTGGGGGTGGCGGGAGGGAGAAGAAAGTTGGAACAGTGGTGGGAACTAGACAAACCTGGCAAGTGACAGAATTGAAGTGAATTGGATGTAATTGACAGATCCAGCATGGAATGGCATAGGTGGAGCAACAAGGAACTGCTTCTCCAGCATCTGCAGTTCCCTCTTAAACACAAGGAACTGCAGATGCTGGTTTACAAAAGAAGATACTAATTGCAGGCCCCCCCTCTACAATCAGAACTGGGAAGGAGGCAACAGAGGCTTATTGATCAGTGGGTGGTACGGGATATCTCTGAGAGGGTTTGAGACAGAAAGACACAAAATGCTGAACTATCTCAGCGTGTCGGACAGTATCTCTAGAGAATATGGATAAACAAACATGGATCAGTCTGAAGAGGGGTTCCGACCTGAAACGTCGCCTATCTATGTTGCCAGACCCGCTGAGTTACTCCAGCAATTTGTGTCTTTCATTGGTAAACCAGCTTCTGCAGTTCCTTGTTTTCACGAAAGGTTTGAGAGATCACCTCAGCAGTGTGCGCTGTTCAGTTTAGAGATACAGCGTGGAAACAGGCAGTTTCGGCCCACCGAGTCTGGGCCGTGTACAAGTCATATCCCACACACCAAGGACAATTTACAGAAGTGAATTCACCTATAAATCTGCTGGTCTTTGGGATGTGGGAGGAAACAGGAGCGACCACAGGTTAATGTGCAAACTCCGAAAAGACAGCCCCCGTGGTCAGGATTTAACCCAGGTCTCTGGTGCTGTAAAGCGGCAACTCTACCGCTGCGCCACTGTGCTGTATAAAGTTTACAGTTAGTTGGGCAGCAAAATCCAGACTGAAGTTAGTAAAACAGCAAGACGGAATTTGTGAACAGAGTTGCCATGGTGGATTGTGATTGTCAAGTTTTCTTCAATAAATACATTCCTTTCACTTTAAACTCTGGATTACTGGGAACTGTTAGCAGAGCTTGAAGAAATACAATGAGATAAGTAATGAAAGTCAGACAATCAAGGTACATCTGCTTCCAACAAATTCATCCCTGTGGCCTTGTACACAGCAGTGCCAGTCCAGACAAAGGGAATCACATTCTGCCGTCAGTCCAACCTTCACATTTCAACACACCCCGAGATGAACGTTGATGTGAACAAAATACTGGAGTAACTCTGCGGGACAAGCATCATCTCTGGAGAAAAAGAATGTGTGGCGTTTTCGGGTCGAGACCCTTCTTCAGACTGGAGGAGGAGGCTCAGGCCAGTCTGCAGCAGTGTCTCAACGCGAAGTGTCTAGATCCCCAGTAGTGTACTGGAGGTAAAGCAGAGATTATTGCACACAAGGATGTGGGAACTGAAACATGACCTTCTGACTCAGATACAACTCACCGAGTCACAGCTGACACCTTGCTTAAGGTAAATGTTCCCGTCACCTAGTAACAAGGGAATGGATGTTGCTAGGTGATTGGACACCCACAATGGCAGCAGCTACAGGCCCTTTAGCTCAGCGTGACTAAGCATACACTAGGTGCCGAACAATTGCTCTTGGTCTGCCAAGTCTGCACTAACACTATCCTATACACTAGGGACAATTTACAATTTTTACTGAAGCCAATTAACCTACAAACCTGTAGATCTTGGGATTGTAGGAGGGAATCATAGACCCGGAGAATACCCACCGCCACAAGGAGAACGTACAAACTCCGTACAGGCAGCACCTGCAGTAAGGATCGAACCCAGGTCTTTGGTATGAACACTGAATTCTCCAATTATAAGTGACTCCTGCCCCAACTCCCCACTTCTACCTCCCCTCTTCCCTGTGCCCCACCTAGACTCACACCCATTTCTCCCCTTCCCCTCCCCTATCACACACATTCCTTCCTCTGGCTTCACAATTCACACCTCTTCCATCTCACACCTTTAGTCTCTGTCCAACCACCTTCCTATCAAAGGTACACAAAAATGCTGGAGAAGGAATAGGCAACGTCTCGGGACGAAACCCTTCTTCAGTTTCGGCCCGAAACGTTGCCTATTTCCTTCGCTCCATAGATGCTGCTGCACCTGCTGAGTTTCTCCAGCATTTTTGTGTACCTTCGATTTTCCAGCATCTGCAGTTCCTTCTTAAACACCTTCCTATCAACACCCCACCCCCTCTACTTGTATCCACCAATCACTCACCAGACTTTGCCCTGCCACTCCTCTTTTCCAGCTTTCTCTCCTCCCCCTCCCCCATTCCAAGGGAGGTCTGTACTTACAGACATCAGCAACATAATTGCAATCGAGCCATCTACAGTGTACAGATACATGATAAAGGGAATAACGTTTAGTGCAAGTTCAAATCCAGTAACGTCCAATTAGGATAGCCCGAGGGTCTCCAATGAGGTAAATGGTAGCTCGGGAACGCTCTCTAGTTGGTGATAGAATGGTTCAGTTTTTGTGATTTCTGAGTGTGTGGTTCAAGTGCTGTTTAACCAGGCTATTGCCCATTGAATTGGATTATCATTGTAACCTCCACTACACAAAGCCTTGGGTCACAATGTGCAAGGGTTTTGTTTGCAAACTTTGTTGATGTTAAATCAAACAGAGCATAATGTGCCGTTTTAACGAGCATTGCCTGCCTCACACTGCAAGTGTATCCACACAGAGATATAGTGGATCCACACAGAGATATAGTGGATCCACACAGAGATATAGTGGATCCACACAGAGATACAGTGTATCCACACAGAGATACAGTGTATCCACACAGAGATACAGTGTATCCACACAGAGATACAGTGTATCCACACAGAGATACAGTGTATCCACACAGAGAAACAGTGTATCCACACAGAGATACAGTGTATCCACACAGAGATACAGTGGATGAATGAATGAATAAATGAATAAGTTTATTTATTCACATACAAGGAATTTGCCTTGGTGCTCCGCCCGCAAGTGACAACATGACATACAGTGACAGTTAGGAATGACACATAAAACATTAAACATTAATAATGAAACATTATCGATTAAACATGTGAATTACATAAAATACCATACACACAGAGATACAGTGGATCCACACAGAGATACAGGGTTACAGAGCCAGTGCATACACACAGCCCAAGGCACTTTTCACACTCAGCAAGAAGAGTCCTCGTTTAATCTCATCTAACTGCAGAACTGTTCCCTGGCCTAGGTAGGGGCCAGGTTCAGAATAACTCCTGATTACTTCGTGCAGCAAGGAAGTGAAGAAAATGCCTGCTCGAAGGAGATAAAGTCTTCCCGACGTGCCATGGCAGTGGTGCCTACCCGGAGGATCCACAGGCTCGGCGGACTGTAGAACTGGGAGGGATCTACTGGAGATGTCCATGCATAGAAACATAGAAAATAGATGCAGGAGTAGGTCCTTCGAGCCAGCACCGCCATTCAATGATCACCCAAAATCAGCACTCCGTTCCTGCTTTTCCCCCCATATCCCTTGATTCCCATAGCCCTAAGAGCAAAATCTAACTCTCTCTTGAACACACCCATTGAATTGGCCTCCACTGTCTTCCATAGCAGAGAATTTCATAGATTCACAACTCTCAGGGTGAAAAAGTCTTTCCTCATCAGTCCTAAATGGCCTACCCTTTATTCTTAAACTGTGACCCCTGGTTCTGGACTCCCCCAACACCAGGAACATTTTTCTTGCATCTAGCCCGTCCAATCCCTTAAGAATTTTATATGTTTCTATACGATACCCTCTCATCCTTATGAATTCCAATGACTACACGCCCAGTCGACCCATTCTTTCAACATATGACATGCCCAGTTGACCCATTCTTTCAACATATGAAGGCCAACATACCATTAGCTTTCTTCACTGCCTGCTGAACCTGCACGCTTACTTTCAGTGACTGATGTACAAGGACACCCAGGTCACGTTGCACCTCCCCTTTTCCTAATCTGACACCATTCAGATAATAAGCCTTCTTGTTCTTGTCACCTAAGCAGATAACCTCACATTTATCCGCATTGTGCTGCATCTGCCATGCATCTGCCCACTCACCCAACCAATCCAAGTCACTCTGCAGCCTCATAGTATCCTCCTCGTAGCTCACACTGCCACCCAGCTTTTGTGTCATAGGCAAATTTGGAGATGTTTCATTTATTTCCCTTGTCTAAATCGTTAATATATATATATTGTAAATAACTGGGGTCCCAGCACTGAGCCTTGCGGCACCCCACTAGTGCCATTCTGGAAAGGACCCATTAATTCCTACTCTTTGCAATGCAAGGGGCGGTAGGAAGGTGAACCGGGGTAATGCCAGCATCGCCTTCAAGCTTGGCTACAGGAGGCGCCCCCAGGACACAAACATGACCGGACGTGGAGAGGGACGTCGGTTCATGGGCCGGTCTGATCGAAGGTGACGGAGTGGGACCTTGCTGGAGCCTGGGGCTAACCTAGATCGGGAACCGCTCCCGTAGATCAAGCGCGCGGGCGGAGCGGACTTTGGAAATGCTGGCAAAACATGGAGGCGCCCGCATGTGTAAATATGTAAAATTAATTTCACTGTGCAGTTGTACAGGTGACAAATAACGCACCATTGAACCATCGATGATCAACACCAGGCATTCCAAAAGATAAGGAGGGAGGCACAGAATGTGTAGCACTCCACATGACAGCACCTCCACTGTGTTTAGTTTAGTTTAGTTTAGTTTAGAGATACAATGTGGAAACAGGGCCTTCGTCCCACTGAGTCCTGGATGACCATAATCTTTGACACCCTTACTAGATACAGTGTGGAAACAGGGCCTTCGTCCCACTGAGTCCTGGATGACCATAATCTTTGACACCCTTACTAAGAACCAGAGGGCACAGGTTTAAGATGAGGGGGGAAAGATTTAATAGGAACCAAGGGGCAACTTTATTTACATAAAGTGTGATGGGCGCATTGAAAGAGCTGTCGGAGGAGGCAGTTGAGGCAGGTACTATGTTAAGAAACATTTAGACAGGTACATGGATAGGACTGGTTTAGAGAGATATGGGTCAAACGCAAGCAGGTGAGACTAGTGTAGATGAAGCATGTTGGGCGAATTGGGCCGAAGGGCCTGCTCCCACGCTGAAGGACTCTAAACAAGAATCTGTCAATTTCCACTGTAAAAATACCCAGTGATTTGACCTCCACAGCCATCTGTAGCAATGAATTACACAGGTTCACCATCCTCTAACCAAAGAAATTCCTCCTCATCACCTTTCTAAAGGTACATCCTTTTATTCTGAGGATTCCCCAGATATGCATGTGACTCACTCCCGTCTGCAAATGCTTCCTATTTCTTTGCAGGTAGCATCGAGCAGTGAGGCCTGAAGATTCAGAACAAACAATATATCCAAGTCTGAAGAAGGGTTTTGACCCGAAACGTCGCCTATTTCCTTCACTCCATAAATGCCGCCTCACCCGCGGATTTCTCCAGCATTTTTGTCTACCTTCGATTTTCCAGCATCTGCAGTTCCTTCTTAAACAATATATCCTTTAATCCCCCGATCCTTCCAGTCTTTTCAGGAATGACTGCAGGGATGGCTTGTTAACAGGATATTCAGTTGGAGCCTGGTAACCCACAGGAGCGGGCAAGGTCATGATGGTTCTCAAGCAAAGGAAATGTTTACCACATCCCAGCCTTGTGTCTTTTCCTGATTACAGTAAGCATTTGTTAACTCAGATAATTTAAAGGTATAAACACTCTAACAAGCCCAACACTGCCACAAACTGACGGACCAGCTCGCAATCTGAAAAACAAATCTAACACAAAGTATAAAAAGCTATTAAAAGTTCTAATCCATCTGAAGAAGGGTTCTGTCCTGAAACGTCACCTATGCTTTTCTCCAGAGATGCCCCCTGTCCCTTTGAGTTACTCCAGCATTTTGTGTCTATCTTCGGTATAAACCAGCATCTGCAGTTCCTTCCTACACATAAAAAGTCCTGATGTTGGAAAGGGCAGGCATTCATCCCATTATCCTTTCTCTGGCACGTTGTCAGAGTTATCCATTACGAGAATGATCCCGGGGTTGATTGGGTTAATGTATGATGAGCGTTTGACGGCACTGAACCTGTACTCGCTGGTGTTTAGAAGGATGAGGGGGATCCTCATTGAAACATACCGAATAGTGAAAGGCCTGGATAGAGTGGAGAATTAGGGGTGGCACAGTGAGGCAGTGGTAGAGCTGCTGCCTCACAGTGCCAGAGACCCAGGTTCGATTCTGACTACGGGTGCTGAGCTTAAGGAGTTTGTACGCTCTCCGTGTGACCGCGTGGGTTCTCTCCGGGTGCTCTGGTTTCCTTTCACACTCCAAAGACGTACAGGTTTGTAGGTTAATTGGCATCGGTAAAAATGGTAAAAAATTTCCTAATGCGCAGGATACGAGGGATCGTTAGTCGGCACGGTCTTGGTGGGCCGAATGGCCTATTTCCGCGCTGTATCTCGAAATTAAACTAAACTAAACAAACTAAACTAAGGTAAACTAAACTGGAAGCCATCAGATAATGAGGTCACAAGCCAATCAAATAGTTTTGGTATTAGTTCATTATCGACGCATGTACGGAGAAAGAATGATGAACTATGTTTTGCCTGTTACCTGGGAAAATCAATGGTTCTATGGTACTTTATCATCATGTGTACCTAGGTACAGTGACGTTCATTGTCCTGTGTGGGCCAAATGGCCTGTTTTGGGCTGCACATTTCGTATCATCAGCTTCATCTGCAAGCTTCGAAGATGTGCAAGTGTATCACAGTTCATCAAGCTTCAGTATCACGTCTAGAATGCATCCATGGAGCTTCCAATCTGCATGTGAAATCATTCTACTGCATAAGCAGCTGCAATTAGCAAATCACTAAAATAACCTGTAAAGTTAGACCCCCTCCTCCCAGTACACTCATCGGATTATTATTTTTTTACTGTGGAATGAATCATATCCATAATGAGTTCACATATCTAATTAATAGATTAATTACTGCTGGGCTGATTTTGCTAAATTTAATTCAAATTCTCTTCCATTAAATGCTCGCTATTGCTGAATTACTGGGAGGGGAATTGATAGGATGAATATGCAGAGTCTTTCACGTACATTTCCCGCCTCCAGTTTAGTTTAGTTTAGTTTAGTTTCAGTCTGAAAAAGGGTTCTGACCCGAAACGTCAACTATTCTTTCTCTCCAGAGATGCTGCCTGACCTGCTGAGTTACTCCAGCATTTTGTGTCTATCTTCTTTTACCCAGAATATGGGAATCAAGAACCAGAGGTAAAAATATGTTTGAGGTGAGAGAGGAAAGATTTACAGTAACAGGAGACTCAGGGGCACGTTTTTCACACAGAGTGTAGTAGTGGGTGTATGGAACGAGCTGCCGGGGGAGGTTATGAGGCAGGTGCTATAACAACAGATAAAAGACATTTGGCCAGGTGCGTGTATATGTACAAGGGGCGGTATGGTGGGGCGTCATGCTGTATCTCTAAAGTCTTAGACTTTAGACTTAGAGATACAGCGTGAAAACAGGCCCTTCACCCCACCGCATCCGCACTGACCAACAATCACCCCGTACTCTAGAACTATCTAAACGTTAGGGAAAATTTACAGAAGCCAATTAACCTACAAACCTGTTCATCTTTGGGGTGTGGGAGGAAACCGGAGCATCCGGAGAAAACCCACGTGGTCACAGGGAAAACTCTGTACAGACAGCACTCATAGTCAGGATTTAACCCAGGTCTGGCGCTGTTAGGCAGCAACTGTACCACTGCGCCACCATGCCACCCAACCCATGCCCTGTGACTGTTTCTTAAAGGGGGAGGAAGAGATGAAGACATGAGAAATTTATGAATGGAATTCCAGATGTTCAGATGATGACAGTGAGAGCACAGCTGCAGGTTATGTTTGTAGGCTGCTGTCTGCACAAGGCTTCAATGCATCTCCTTAAAGGACAGAAAGCAGAAATTAAAAGATGATACTTGTTTCTATTGCCTTTTTGCACGTTTTTTTCTTTTCACTGTCTTGTACAATTTACATATAATTGTGTAGACTCAAGGAACTGCAGATGCAGGTTTATGAAAAATGATGCAAAGTGCTGGAGTAACTCAACAGGTCAGGTAGCAGATCAGGAGAACTCAATCCATGTCAGTATAGTTTAAAGATATAGCATTGTGTCCATGCAGACCATACATCACCCGTTCACACTAGTCCTATGTTATCCCAGTCCCCAAATCCACTGCCTACACACAACAAAGGGCCAATTAACCTGCAAATGAGCAGGTCTTTGGGGTGTGGGAGGGAACTAGAGCACCCACAGGAATCCCACACGGTCACATGGATAACGTGCAAACTCTGTACAGGCAGCACCCACCCGAGGTCAGGATCGAACATGGGTCTCTTGTGCTGTGTGAAAGGGGTGTGTGAGAAAAATGGCACAGGGGGTGAGGGGGTGCTTAGAGGTTACCAAAAATTGGATTATTACCCAAAATCATGTAATTTCATGTTTGGCAAGGGCCAAGACTTCTGTGCATCTCTGAGTACAAGAGAGCAAGAGGAATGAATAATTCCATAGTGACAGTATCCCAACAAGTCCTGATATCCCCTTCCCGCACCAACCAGCACCCCAAAGCTCAGTGAACCTCCCCTCCCCCAACCACCAGGCCACCTGAAGGATGTGCTGCCGTTTGAGAGGGTCCAGAGGAGGTTTACGAGAATGATCCCAGGGATGATTAGGTTAACATTTGCTGCACGTTTGACAGCACTGGGTCTGTACACGCTGGAGTTTAGAAGGATGAGGGGACACCTCACTGAAACTTATTGAATAGTGAAAGGCCTGGATAGAGTGGATGTGGAGAGGATGTTTCCACTTTGGGAGAGGCTAGGACCAGAGGGCACAGCCTCAGAATTAAAAGACGTACCTTTAGAAAGGAGGTGAAGAGGAATGGTGTTGAATTTGTGGAATTCAATGCCACAGGCGGCTGTGGAGGCCAATGGATATATTTAAGGCTGAGATTGACAGATTTTTGATTCGTACGGGTGTCAGGTGTTATGGGGATAAGGCAGGAGAATGGGGATGAGAGGGAAAGACAGATATGTCATGGTTGAATGGCGGAGTAGACTTGATGGGCTGAATGGCCTAATTCTGCTCCTAGAAGTTATGAACTCATCCTTGCTAATAAAGCCAGGGCTTGTAACACCACTGGAATGACTAGGTTCAAATAAATAATTCAACATGTGGGCCGTGCCTTATAATTAACTGGCTATTGCAATAATCGCTTCGTCCTTTCTTTCGATGGCTTCTGGAGGGGAGATTCCTGCAGGCAGTGGCCTGGGGCTCAGCAGATCTGAGCAGCTGCCCTCTCCCAGGCACAATAAACACTCTCAGCTGTGTGCCTGTGTCAGTGACTGTGGGGAACATGGATGGTTCCTCTCCTGCACTTTTTTATATTTGTCCAGATATATGAATAGGAAGCGTTTATAAGGATCTGGGCCAAATGTGTGCAATGGAATCAGTCTGAAGAAGGATCCCAACCTGGATACAGTGGATGAGAGGATGTTTCCACTGGTGGGCGAGTCTAGGACCAGGGGCCACAGCCTCAGAATAAAAGGACATACCTTTAGAAAGGAGATGAGAAGGAATTTCTTTGGTCAGAGGGTGGTGAATTTGTGGAATTCATTGCCACAGATGGCTGTGGAGACCAAGTTAATGAGTATTTTTACAGCGGGGATTGACAGATTCTTGATGAGTAAGGGTATCAGGGGTTATGGGGAGAGATAGATCAGCCACGGTGAAGTAGACTTGATGGGCTGAATGGCCTAATTCTGCTCCTATAACATGACTTAATCAAACGTAGACTGTCAATTCTTTCCACGGATGCTGCCTTACGTACTGAGTTCTTCCAGCAATGTTCTTTCACATCACATTGCATCATAAGTGGCGAAGCCAGCTTCCTTATCTTTCAGGATCACACCATGAAGACCTGAGTCCAATCTTTGACGAATTAGGCAAAAAATAAATAAATTGGTTTAGGACTTGCTCAACATGTGGCTGGTAAGAGGAGAACACAGTTCAGCTTTCGACTTCAGTGTCTCGCTGTCAGACCCTGGGAATCCGGAAGGGGCGCTGAGAGGGTTGCTAGCGAGGATTGGTTAGAAATTGAAACAGTCTGATACTGTGTGATGCATATTTTTTTTCAGACAATTCGCCCATCTCCTTTCTTTCATTGTTTTATTGGTTGTGACTGGATATGACTGCAGTCTGATGAGCTCGAGGTGTTAATTTCAAGTCAGTTTACACTGACACGCCGTCCTGTGCTAAACCCCACGGTTTAAAATGAACCACAACCAAGCAATATACAAGTACAAGAATCTTCAACTTCAGGAAATAGCTTGTTGAGGCAGGCAGTTTCCATCCAGGGCTGGAGAAACAGGGCGCAGATTTACAGGAAGAATCAGTGGTCAGTCAGAGTCACACCACCTTCTTTCGGGGTCCCCCCTTTTTGCCTTCTCTCGCCTCCCTCCCTCCCTCCCTCCCCTCTCCTCTCTCTCCCTCTCTCCCCCTCCCTCCCTCTCCCCCCTCCTCTCTCTCCCGCTCTCTCTCTCTCTCCCTCTCTCTCTCTCTCTCTCTCCTCCTCCCTCCCTCTCTCTCTCCTCCCCCCCCCCCTCCCTCCCCTCCCCTCCCCCCCCCTCCCCTCCCCTACACAGCGCTGCCTCTCAGCTCCAGACCAAAGATCTTTGCTCCAGACCACTGTAGTTGGCACCAACTCACTCCAAGCCGGGATGTAACAACTTTGCCGGTTGCGGTCTCTCCTCCCCCCCACGTTATTTCGTCCTCCCGGCGGAGGTTGGATTATTGCTGAAGTTGGAGGGAAGCGGCTGCGGAGATCGGGAACAGACTTCCCGGGACTTGAAGCGGAAAGTCGGATCCAACTGCTCGTTATACAGCCGGTGAGAAGTCGACTGAGTGTGGGTGTCGTGTTTATGGGGCGTTTCTGCTTGTTTCTGTTGCTGTTGCAAAACATAATCTCCCTCCATGGTTTTAACTGTGTGTCTGTTTAATTTCCTTAAAAAGTGACAGAAATGTTCTGGCATTAGGTGGGAAACGAACATCTGTTTGATAAATCATAACTCGGAATGTATCCATGTTCTGTGTTGTTCTCACTTATTCGTCAACTGTACTGTATATGGCCTGTGTAGCCCAGGAGAGATTATCCAGATATATACATATATACGCCTTACCATCTCATTTGACCGAACACTTTATTATATATAATAAAATAGTTATTATATTTTTATTAATTTTGTAATAATGTATACTATATATATGCAGTCTGACCCACTGAGTTACTCCAGCTTTTTGTGTCTTCCTTCCGTGTAAACCAGCATCTGCAGTTCCTTCTTTAACACATATATATGTGTGTGTATAATAAGCGTGTATATGCGTGTGGGTGTGTATATACAGTGCCCTCCATCATGTTTGGGACAAAGCCACATCATTTATTTATTTGCAAACAAAAAAAATCATATGTGGTTAAAGTGCACATTGTCAGATTTTAATAAAGGCCATTTTTTATACATTTTGGTTTCACCATGTAGAAATTACAGCAGTGTTTATACATAGTCCCCCCATTTCAGAGCACCATAATGTTTGGGACACAGCAATGTCATGCAAATGAAAGCAGTCATGTTTAGTATTTTGTTGCATATCCTTTGCATGCAATGACTGCTTGAAGTCTGTGATTCATGGACATCACCAGTTGCTGGGTGTCTTCTCTGGTGATGCTCTGCCAGGCCTGTATTGCAGCCATCTTTAGCTTTTGCTTGTTTTGGGGGCTAGTCCCCTTCAGTTTTCTCTTCAGCATATAAAAGGCATGCTCAATTGGGTTCAGATCAGGTGATTGACTTGGCCACTCAAGAATTGACCATTTTTTAGCTTTGAAAAACTCCTTTATTGCTTTAGCAGTATGTTTGGGATCATTGTCTTGCTGTAGAATGAACCGCCGGCCAATGAGTTTTGAGGCATTTGTTTGAACTTGAGCAGATAGGATGTGTCTACACACTTCAGAATTCATTATGCTACTACCATCAGCAGTTGTATCATCAATGAAGATAAGTGAGCCAGTACCTTCAGCAGCCATACATGCCCAGGCCATAACACCCCCACCACCGTGTTTCACAGATGAGGTGGTATGCTTTGGATCTTGGGCAGTTCCTTCTCTCCTCCATACTTTACTCTTGCCATCACTCTGATGTAAGTTAATCTTTGTCTCATCTGTCCACAATACCTTTTTCCAGAACTGCGGTTGCTCTTTTAAGTACTTCTTGGCAAACTGTAACCTGGCCATCCTATTTTTGCGGCTAACCAGTGGTTTGCATCTTGCAGTGTAGCCTCTGTATTTCTGTTCATGAAGTCTTCTGCGGACAGTGGTCATTGACAAATCCACACCCGACTCCTGAAGAGTGTTTCTGGTCTGTCGGACAGATGTTTGGGGATTTTTCTTTATTATAGAGAGAATCCTTCTGTCATCAGCTGTGGAGGTCTACCTTGGCCTGCCAGTCCCTTTGCGATTAATAAGCTTTCTTCTTAATGATGTTCCAAACAGTTGATTTTGGTAAGCTTAAGGCTTGGTTGATGTCTCCAACAGTTTTATTCTTGTTTCTCAGTCTCATAATGGTTTATTTGACTTTCATTTGCACAATTTTGGTCCTCATGTTGATAAACAGCAAATAAAAGTTTCCAAAGGTGATGGAAAGACTGGAGGAAAGACTAGACGCTGAGAGCTCCCTTTTACCTGCATTAAGGAAGCATTTAAACACACCTGAGCGATTACAAACACCTGTGAAGCCATGTGTCCCAAACATTATGGTGCCCTGAAATGGGGGGACTATGTATAAATAAAGCTTTAATTTTACATGGTGAAACCAAAATGTATAAAAATGGCCTTTAAATAAAATCTGACAATGTGCACTTTAACCGCATGTGATTTTTTTTCTATTACAAATCTCAAACTGTGGAGTACAGAGGCAAATAAATAAATGATAGGTCTTTATCCCAAACATTAAGGAGGGCACTGTATGTGTGTGTATCTGTGTGTGTGTATGTATACATATATATATTGCACGTGGCCTAACATTATATATACCCATACGGATATACACACACACACACACACCCACACACCCACATATATATATATATATATATATGCATACATATACACACACATATACACACATGTAAATATTTATATATCTGCGTATATATATATATATGTGTGTGTGTGTGTATATCTATGTGTTTATATACATAATGTTAGGCCGCATGAGATATTAATGTAGATAGGTGGGAACTTGGTCACGGATAAAGACTGAAGGAATAAATGATAGGTCTTATCTTGTTTAAATTTTAGAGATATAGCGTGGAGATACAATGGCCCACAGAGTCTATGTCACAGATCACCAGTTCATACTACTTCTGTGTTATCCCACTTTCTCAACCACCACCTGTGCACCAGGGACATGTTTTATAATATAGGGCAATTAACCCACAAACCTGCACGTCTTTGGGATGTGGGAGGAAATCCAGGTGGACACAGGAAGAGAACGTGCAAACTCCACACTGACAGCAGCCGAGGTCAGGATTGAACCCTGGTCTCTTGCGCCGTGAGCCAGCGGCTCTACCAGCTACGCCATTAAGGTCTGAAGGAGAGAAAGAGAGAGGAAGATACAAGGAGAAGGTTATGAGTAAAGGGCTGGGTGGATGAGAGCAGGATGCCATTGACTAGATCCAGGAATGGACTGGTGATGG
Organism: Leucoraja erinaceus; assembly: GCF_028641065.1. Classification (NCBI taxonomy): domain Eukaryota; kingdom Metazoa; phylum Chordata; class Chondrichthyes; order Rajiformes; family Rajidae; genus Leucoraja; species Leucoraja erinaceus. The sequence goes on along the minus strand of NC_073391.1, from coordinate 30,042,444 downwards.
GGGTTATTCCAGACCCAGTCAGTGTCAGGTTTACCATTGCTCAGTTGGCTGAAGTCTTGCGGCACCTTGTTAGAGGAATGAAGTTGGCCCTTGTCCACCCTGGAATGGGCAAAGGGGTGTGTGGCCTGGACCCAGAGAGAAATTAGCACAACTCAAATAGGATGTTTCTGCTAGTGGGAGAGCCTAGAACTAGAGGTTATAGCCTTAGAATAAAAGGGGATGAGGAGGAATATCTGTAGCCAGAGGGTGGTGAATCTATGGAATTCATTGCCTCAGACAGCTATGGAGGCCAAGTCAATGGATATTTTTAAGGTGGAGATTGGCAGATTCTTGATTAGCAAAGGTTCTTGATTAGACTTGATTGTGAAGGGTTATCGGGAGAAGGCAGGAGAACAGGGTTGAGAGGAAAAGATAGATCAGCCACGATTGTGTGACGGAGTAGACTCGAATGGCCTAATTCTCCTATAATCTATGAATTCATGACAAATTCATGTTGCTTCGTAAAAGAAAAATGATCTTCCTCTGAGACAGGAACAGTCTCTGAATGGGAGATTGACACAAAATGTGGAGCAACTCAGCTGGTCAGGCTGCATCTCTGGAGGAAAGAAATAGGTGACGTTTCGGGTCAAGACCCTTCTTCAGATTTCTTCAGACATCATGTTCCTTCCTCCACAAGTCTCTGAATGGGGCTCTGTGGGGCTTTGGCACCAGTATCTGGCTCCCAAACATTTCCTTTTGTGCTGGCTATTATATTTTTGTTCTTCTGGCACTTACTGTTAGTGTAGAGAAGGAAAGCCGAAAGCATTACTGGAGCTGGTTTATTAATGTCCAGGAAGGAATTGCAGATGCTGGTTTATACTGAAGTCAAGACACAAAATGCTGGAGTAATTCACGTCAGAGTCAGGCAGCATCCTGGAGAAAAGGAATGGACGAGTTTCGGGTTGGAAACCTTCTTCAGACCCTTCTTTGGACAGTCTATTAATGGGCTGCTTGCCACCATTTGCAGTTATGTGGCGTTCGAGAGTTAATACCGAGGCTAGCAAGGACCCTCTAGTTTCTATTTATTTTTGAGTTCGGTGTCTAATCAAATGGGAACTATCCTGTGTTCCTCTCTTGTAGTTTTGTAGTCATGAGAGAATGGTAGTGTGCTGAACGATATCCCACTTAACATCTTACTGCAGCTAGACTTAAGCGTTTATTAAGAGTATGAGAGAGACAGCAGGGGAGGAACGGGCTTTTGGGCTCACCGCGCCCACACCGACCACTGATCACCTTGATCAATTGTTTTTAAGAGGAGTAGCGATCACCAATTGAATGTTATTAGTCAGTGTGTGTTTGCAAACTGTGGGCTGTGTGTTAATTATTTCATAACATCTCCAAGAATTCTGGGTGTGGATCAGATATATTTTATTATTTTAGTTGACATTCAGCTGCGCTGAGGGAGTGCCATGTTTTTGAAAGCTGCAACTCATTAAGCTAAGCTTGCCTGTTCCGCTAGTGCAGGCAGGCGGATGTTAAAGATCTCCCAGCACTATTCAAAAGAGAGGCTCTTAAAGCCATAGTTTAACGTCATGCGTCCCGAAATGCACCCATGACACCAGCGTACCTGCACCAGCGGTATAACCGGTTTGTAGACGCAGTGCTCAACAGGTAATATAATAAACAAAACAAAATCATTTCCATACTTCAAACATAAAACAAAATAGTGCAAAAATAAAACATAGCCCCAAGTCCCCAATGCAACCCCGGCAGTTTGTAGTTTGGAGTTTAGTTGGTCTTCACAGTGTTGAAAACCTGATGGCTGTGGAGTAATAGAGGCCTACAATGTGTAAACAGGCCTTTCGGCCCAACTTGCCCACACGGGCCAACATGTCCCATCTACACTAGTTCCACCTGGCTGTGTTAGGCCCATATCCCACTAAACCTGTCCTATCCATGTAACCTGTCCAAATGTTTCTTAAGCATTGAGAAGTACCTGCCTCAACTCCCTCCTCCGCCGCCTTGTTCCATACACCCACCACCCTTTGTGTGAAAAAGTTACCCCTCAGATTTGTATTAAATCATTCCCCCCTCACCGTAAACCTATGTCCTCTGGTGCTCGATTCCCCTACTCTGGGCAAGAGGCTCTCAGAGTCTACTCCATCTATCCCTCTCATGATTTTGTACACCTGCATAAGATCACCCCCCATCCTCCTGCGCTCCAAGGAATAGAGCCCTAACCTGCAAAACCTCTCCCTAGAGCACAGGCCCCCGAGTCCTGCTGGGAAGGAGCTGTTTCTGAACCAGGACGTGACAGTTTTCAGACCTTCTTTCCCGATGGTAGGTGTAAAATGAGTGTGTGGCCAAGGTGGCGTGGCCCTCTAATGTTGCTGCCTGTGCTTTTGAGACAGCGCCTCTTATAGATCCCTTCGATGGTGGGGAGGTGACCCACGTGGTCACAGTGAGAACATGCTAATTCCGTACAGACAGCACCCGAGGTCATGATCGAACCCGGGTCTCGGGTGCTGCAAGGCACTGTGCCGCCGTGCAGAATTCATTGTACGTACCTGTGTGTGTTGGGGTCTTTACCATACATTGGAGTTGCCTGTGTCTAGTGGGGTCTGAATCATACATTGTACACACAATACCTGTGTCTGTGTAGTGGGGTCTGAACCATACATTGTAGGTGTCTGTGTATGTAGTGGGACCTTGGGCTACACATTGTGATATAAAAAGTTGTTCTTGTTCCTGATTGTACACATGTGCTTTGCTTGTATTGTCCCATGCAGCATGTTTGACTACCTGATCATTAATATTGATTTGACTTGTGCTGGGTGACAACACTCCCTTTAATGATCCCTTGAATGCAAGCAGATGGCAGGCACATAGAACTATTCCCCGGTCCATTGACCACATTGATGGTGATATCGTTCCCCCGGAGGTTGGTAGCACCGTATGCCAAGACGACGATGTTTCAGCCTGTGCCGGGACAAGGAATTGCAGATGCTGGTTAATGCACAAAAGGAGAGGAAGTGCTGGAGTAACATGGTGGGTTGGGCAGCATCTCTGGAGAGCATAGATAGGTGCCATTTTGGGTTGGGACCCTTCTTCACCCTCATAGGTGGCGTTTTGGGTTGAGTCCCTTCTTCAGACTGGGTACGTGATATTTCGGGTCAGGACCCATCTTCAGACTCCCAAGGTGACATTTCAGGTCAAGATCCTTTTTTGGACTCAAAGGTGATGGTTCGGGTTGTCACCCTCCTTCAGACTAGCCTGAAGAAGGGTTCCCACCCGAAACGTTACCTATCCGTGTTTCCCCAGAGACGCTGCCTGACCCGCTGCGTCTTGTCAGATTGTGCCTTCTTCCTCTGTCGTATGTCTTTTAGACCTGCAGCTCCGTTGAGGCGAGCCAGGTCAACATGTCATCGTCCAGGTCAATCAGACCTCGTTCACCATTCGGTGGCCGGTGTTTGGGGCAACTGGTGACTTGGGTCCCCACACTCACAGGAGGTGCTGTCCACGAGGCCCCACCTCTCCATCGCTACTCCATAGCGCCCGACGCCTGTCCTCAAGCGGTTGAGGGTTGTCCACTGCTTTCGAGACAGGTCCTGGCCAGGGACGTCCATGGGGTTATTAATGTAATGGTGTAGCCTAGATGGTTCCGCTGACTTCCACTGGTCTCTCCATCTCGCCTTGACCCAGGCGGTCTTGGAAGCATCAGCCGGCGTTGTGCAGAGCAGCTCTTGGGCTTGCGTGGCAAAGGGGCGCCATGACTTGAGATTGTGCCAATGGACTCTAGCTCCTCCGTCAGAAACGCTTACCACCAGCATTCTCTCCGTCCCCAACCCTCTGGTAAACGCCAGAGATGCTGCCTGGCCCACTGAGCCACTTTGTGTCTATCTTCAGTATGAACCAGCATCTGCAGCTCATTCCTACACTGACCCCCTCTTCCCCATGTTTAACGGCATGTCTGTCACCCACAGTTTGCAGCCTGCTTTTTGGACTCTCAGCTTTTAAATCGAGAGGTTTGCCAAAAGAGAGAGCGGGAGAGAGCAAGTGAACAGGGGGCTTTTATGTGGGATTTTGTTTGGGTTAAATGGGTTGCTGTGTTTGCCCACACACTGAGTGATTGGACTGCAGAGCAACCCGCTGTAGGTGAAGGATGTGGAATTTCACATGAGCTGTCATGTTGTTGTATAAATGGAAAATAAAATCTTTTTGAATGTATTGCTTACTGCAAAACAAAAAACGTACCCAAAATACCAGCAAGGTCAACGATCAGTTAATCACCCCTCCCTCTCCCTCTCTCTCTCTCTCTCTCTTTTTTTTCCATTCCAATTACTTTATTCAACAATTGCATATCGGAGTGTACCAAAAGTGCATAAACTTTCAATGGGCACAATACATCAAGCAGTCATTATTGTACAATGGTGCAGTCTTTGTCTACAATGCTCTCGACCCCCCCCTGCGGGGACCAGCGTTCACGGAAGGCCTCCAGCGTCCCCGTGGACACCGCGAGTTCTCTCTCCCAGGACGCGCGAGCACGGACGTAGAACCGGAAGAGGGATGTAGGCGGCCGACTCTGGTGTGACCATCGACCGCCCGCTGCCTGGACCCGCGAATGGCCATCTCGGCCTGGCCCAGGAGCAAACCGACAGGGAGATCCCACCTTCCCGATCGGCCCTGCCCCTGTGCCCTGTGTCCAAACACCAGGATCGTGGGACTAAAATGCAGACAAAACTTGAGGAGCCGCCCCTTCAGATAGTGGTACAGGGGCAGCAACGTCTCACACTCCATGTACACGTGGAACACGGTCTCTTCCTCGCCGCAGACAATACAGGCGGTCGGCGAGTCCGTGAACCGACAAAAGTTTATTGCGCACCACGGCTCTGTGCAACACTCTCCACCCCAGTGGAGGACGCCCTTGTAGAGAGACCTCCACTGAGGATTACTCCCGCTGTCAGGTGGTAACACGGACCACCATGGCGTGTCCGGACGGAAGGCGAAGGCGAGGAGGTGTGGAGTGTGCAGGAGCATCCCGTACAGTACACGTCTCTCCGCGTCACGGAACGGCACGTGGCGCATCGCGGAAAGGAAGCTCGTGTTGTGGGGCCGGCGCCCGGGAAATATATCCGGAGCCTGGGGCCAATGAGCAATTCCGGAGGAGCGGGGGTAAGCTCAGTCACAAACACTCCCATCACACGCGTCTCCTCGACACCCGCCATGACAGGGTGAGGACCAGCCCCCCTCGCAGATACAACACCCCACTCCCCCTGGTGGAGCAACACACTGGCTGAAGACGACCAGATTCCTCACTCTCAACACATCGCGATAGAAACTAGGCAGACCCTGTATGGCGGGGCGACTGATGCCCGCCACTGGTAACCGCGGAAACCCCCTTAGGCAACAGCCCCGGCAAAAAAGATACATGGCTAGAGTGGCCGTCTGGGGGAGGGGGGGAACCGCCACCTGGGTGCCAAGGACTGGCCGCACTCCTCTAATGGGACCTCGGGACTGCTGCGGAAACCCAGTGCTTCCCATCTCTCTCTATCTCTCTCTCCTTCTCTCCCTTTCCTTTTCTCACCCTTTTTTTTTCAATTCCAAGACTTTATTCGACACAACAAATGATACAACAGATCAAGTCATAAACACAAAGAAATTACATTATATCAAGTGTCATTATAATACAACTTTACAATCATTGTTCACAATACTCTCAACCCCACGCGGTGACCAGCGCCCACGGAATACCTCCAAAGTCCCCATGAACACCGCATGTTCCCTCTCCTGGGACACACGTGCACGGACGTAGGCCCGAAAGAGGGGCAGCAGCCGACTCTTGCCTGACCATCAACCGCCTGCTGCCTGGACCCACGTATGGCCATCTTGGCCAGGCCCAGTAGTAAACCGACAGGTAAGTCCCACCCCCCCACTTGGCTCTCCCCACACCCTGCCTTGTGTCCAAACACAAGAATCGTAGGACTAAAATGCAACCAGAAATTTAGAAACAACCCCTTCAGATATTGGTACAGGGGCAGTAGCCTCTCACACTCCATATAGACGTGGAACACGGTCTCTTCCTCGCCACAGAAAATACAGGCAGCGGACGAGCCCGTGAACCGACTCAAAAGTTTGTTACATGCCACCGCTCTGTGCAACACTCTCCACCCCAGGTCCCCAATATAAAGGGGACAACTCCCTTGTACAGGGACCCCCACTGGGGACCTTCCCCGCCTTCAGGTGGTAACACCGTCCGCCATGGTGTGTCGGGACGGGAAACGTAGGCAAGAAGGTGCAGAATGTGCAGGAACATTCTATACAGTGAGCGTCTCTTCGCGTCACGAAACGGCACGCTAATCATCTCAGAAAGGCGGCTCAGGTTGTGTGGAGCCGGTGCCCGAGATATATCCCGGAACCGAGGCCCGATGAGCAGATCTGACGGAGCGGGTAAGAGCTCATTCAAAACCACTCTAGGCGCACGCCTTTCCTCGACACCCGCCATGACTGGGTGAGGACAGGCCACTCCCGCAGCCGCAACATCCCCCTCCCCTCGTGGAGCAACACGCTGGCTGAAAACAACCAGATTCCTTACTCTTAACACATCCCGGTAGAAAACAGGCAAGCCCCTTGGGGCGGGTCGACTGATGCCCGCCACCGGGAGCCGCGAGACCCCCCTTAGACAACGACCCCGTCGGAAAAAATACGTGGCCAAAGCGTGCCATCTGGGGGGGTTCTCTATATACATATATCTCCTCAGAGTCCTGAGGCGGAGAGCAGCCACATGGGTACGCACGCATACCAAGGACTGGCCGCCCTCCTCTAACAGGAGCCCTGGGACTGCTGCGGAAACCCAGTGCTTCCCATCTCTCTCTCTATCTCTCTCTCCTTCTCTCTCCCTTTCCTTTTCTCACCCTCTCTCTTTCCTTCTGTCTCTCTCTCTTCCCTTCTCTCTCTCTCTTTCCTTCCTTCCTCTCTCTCTCTCTCTCTCTTCCTTCCTCTCTCTCTCTCTCTTTCTCTCTCTCTCTCTCTCTTTCTCTCTCTCTGTCCTCGCTCTCTCTCTCTCTCTTCTGTCTCTCTCTGTAAATATCTCGGTCTCTCTCTCTCTCTCACTGTAAATGTCTGTCTTTGCCTCTGATCTCTGTAAATATCTCTGTCTGTAAATGTCTCTCTCTCGTTCTCAGTCTCCCTGTGCAGGAATTTAATTCACATGTTAAATGCTGAGAGATACAGTGAAAGAGTGACAACTTTAAACGAAGGGTGTTGTGGCAAGATGGGGAGGATTGTATTAAACAGGACGTGTGTGTGTGTGTGTGTTCACACGTTATATACCCGCATAATGCCATAAGAAAGGCACCATTAGATATGATGGTGAATCCAGTTTTATTCTCTCACTGGCACAATGTCAACACTTGTTTTGAAAGCAAGGTTTTTAAAGAACTTGCCTCAGACACCACTTTTAAACATTGATGACAGACTGCCTGTTTCTCAAACTAGAATCGCAACGAGAAGTGGTTTTGGAACCTGTGATCGCAGACAAAGTGACTTTTGTTTACTGACTGATCACTGCACAGATTAGCAGGCTTTCTTCCATGCTTTTCATAGCAGAAGTTGACCCTGTTATGTTTGCATTTGTTTTTTGTTCTGTAAAAATACTTGAGTGTGGAGAATGTTTGATTCATGATATGTGAAAGGAACAATTTGCAGGGCTCGCAGTTGAGAACAGGGGAGTGCAAGGTTTAGTTTAGAGATATAGCATGGAAACAGGCCCTCTGGCCCACTGTTCATGCCGACCTTTGATCACCGCGTCTCTCTGCCTCTCTCTCTCTCTCCACCCCCTCTGTGTGTGTGTGTCTCTCTATTTCTGACTTTATCTCTCTTTCTGTGCAAACTCAACATAAACAGTGCTCAAAGTTGGGATCGAACCTGGGTCTCTGGCGCTGTGAGGCAGCAGCTGTGCCACTGTGCTAACTGAGTACTGGCAGGACTAAGCCTCGTGTGTTGTTGAGTCGGGAGACGGTACATGGAGTAGTTTGTGAAGGTGGATGTGAAGGACCTGGTTTTCAGCATTTGCCAAGGGAACATCAGACAAGAGGGCTGGTGATCAGTGGACCATGTGATCTTCATGAGATCTTCTGAAACCGGGCTAAGATAAATGTTTTTGGAAAATTTGGGTCCCGACCCAAAACATAATCTATCCATTGTTCTCCAGAGATGCCGCCTGACCCGTTGATTTACTCCAGCATTTTGTGCTCTTTTGTGTAAACCAGCATCTGCAGTTCCTTGATTACATAAAGAAAAATTGCAACTGGGCTTAGCTTCAAGTTGAGAGGGAATCAACGTTTAAAGGAGATGTGCATGGTACCTCTTTTTACTCAGAAGGTGATGGGTGCCTGGAACGTGTCAGTTGATGCAGATACAACAGTGGCAGCTAAGAGATTGTATGATATGGAGAGTCGAGATATGCATTATGAGCAGGGGGACAAGAGATGGATGGCATCATGTTCAGCACAAATATTGTGGGCGAAGGGCCTGGTTTTTGTGCTGTACTATTCTGTGTTCTATCGGGCCAATTGGCCCTTCAAGCCTGCCCTGGGATGCAATATAAGACACATAGTGCTGGAGTCAGCCACACACAAGTACGGCACAGTGGCATAATGGCGGCACAGAGGCATGGCCAATAGAGCTGCCGCCTCACCGTTCCAGAGGCCCTGGTTCGATCCTGACCTCGGATGCTGTTGGCGTGGAGTTTGCACGTTCTCCCTGTGACCATGTGGGTTGCCTCCGACTACTCCAATTTCCTCCCACGTCTGTAAATTGCCCCTAGTGCAGGGAGTGGATGAGAAAGTGGGATAATATAAAGCGAATGTGACCAGTGATCAATGGTTGGCATGGACTCAGTGGGCCGAAGGGCCTGTTTCTATGCTGTACTCTAATCTAAATTAAACATCAGGTGGTGGTGCCAAGAGAAAAATGGCGGCCAGCATAATATAGTGTTGCAGCATTACGATTATAGGGAAAAAGTTCAATGCCTGCAATGGGGTAGGTTGGAAGATTGGGACTACTGCCTAGTTTATGGGAGGATGGTTCAGTAATCTGATAAGAAGAAGTTATTTCTGAGTCTCGTGGTACTTGCTCTACAATGGACTTGTTTGTCAATTGAGTTTGCATCGTTCTTTTCTTTCAACTGACATAGAATTGATGTGTAATTTATGCCTAATTTATGCTTTGAGTGTTGTCCGTGTTTCCGCAGTGCTGCTGCAAGCAGCATTTCTTTGCAGCTGTACCTCACCATACTAAAACTCAACTTGACTTGCTCCAAGGTTATCATTGGCACCATGCAATGTTCTGACATGACGATCGCCCATTGATGGTGGATGTGACACTGACCAGGCAAACTACGCCCCTCCTCTTCCATATCTGTGCCTGAACGCACCATTCATCCCCCATACTATCTTCTGGATTTGAGAACCCCCTGCTATGGCCTCTCCACATTGTTACCTCTGGTGGCAGGGATTATCGGGAGAAGGCAGGTGAATGGGGTTGAGAGGGAAATATAGATTAGCCATGATTGAATGGCAGAGTGGATGATGGGCCGAACGGCCTCATACTGCTCCTGTAACTTATGCATTTACGAAAATCTCTCTTTGTTCCCATGAACTTTGCAGTCAGACATGACCCCTGAGTAACATTCACCTGTGTCACACCTCTACTGAGAAGCAAGAGAGGGTGAGAGTGAGAGTGAGAGAGATACAATGTGAGAGGGGGGGAGAGAGTGAAAGTGAAATAGTGTGGGAGTGAGGGAGAGAGATTGAAAGGGTGAGAGTGTGTGAGGGAGAGAGAGGGAGGGAGGGAAAGAGTGTGTGTGGGAGAGAAAGAGAGAGCCCGGCCTGATTTTCCCCTCAGCTGCTCCTGCTGGTCTGGGCACATGCAGCATCCTGTTTTCTTTGGAACGGGTATAATGCCCGGCACTGAAGCCAACACAAGCAACACAAGATGCTGATGCTACTTTATCCTGGCTTGTGTCAATCTTCGCGTAAATGTGACCTCAGGCCCGGGTCAGGGTTGCCAACATTGGGTGAGAGCTGGGAGTGAGAAATTGGGGGAGACCAAGACTGAGGGATGGGGGGGGGGGGGGGGGGGGGGGGGGGGGGGGGGGGGGGGGGTCCCCCTCTCCCATTGGTACGGAGCTTTTGCATTTTTCAGCTTGAAATTGTGCAATCTGGTGCATACTGTAGCGAGTCTTTTAACACTCACACTTGAATGCAATATTTATGCTTTAAATTGGATTAGCTATGAATAAGGTTAGGCTAAATTACATTCCTAATTATATTCCACAGTAGAGCCAGGCTCTGATCAACAGGTGCAGCACATGAATGATCTTAGTGTATTCATGTATGGAAATAAGATTATAATCAGGCACTTGGCCCATGTTGACCAAGCTGGGTCTCACTGCACACCTGGTATTACTCCTGACCCTGACTCCAGTTGCATACCTTCTCTCATTCCTGACCCTGAGTCCAGTCTTACGCCTGGCCCCCTATTCTACCCTGATCATCGCTGCATACTTGCTTAGGTTCCTAGTGCTGAACACTCCCATTGTCCCAGCTTTGACTGCACACCTAGTACTATTCCAGACCTTGACTCTGGATGCACACTTGGCCTTGCTCCTAGCCCCTCTGCACTGACAATATATCTGGTCCACACATAGAGCCCCAGGATCTGACCCCCTGGACTTAACCTATTCCGTTCAAGACCCCAGGTGCTTATCTAATGCGGTAATCTTTTATGGGGCACTTCACGGACCACATTTTGTATAACAAAATTTGCTACGTTCATTGGCTTCCTTCTTATCTAACATGCTTGTTACTTTGTCAAAGAAGTCATCAATTGGTTGAACCAAATCTCGCATCCATAAAATTATACTCACTCAGTTGAATAAGTATTCTGTTACCATTTCCTACATTTTCCTAACAAACCGTCCTGGTCAATTTTAGTCCCAATATTTTCAGTATTTTGCTGTCTTCCTCTCAGATGGGACTTTTCCGAAATGCCAAGTCCAATAACTATATATTTAAGCAATAATATTCTATTTAATGTGATCTTGAGAGTACATAATATTTTCTGTGGTATTCATTACACAACAATGATATTAAAAAAAGGTAGACAAAAATGCTGGAGAAACTCAGTGGGTGCGGCAGCATCTATGGAGTGAAGGAAATAGGCAACGTTTCAGGCCGAAACCCTTCTTCAGACTTGATGCTGCCGCACCCGCTCAGTTTCTGCAGCATTTTTGTCTACATTCGATTTTCCAGCATCTGCAGTTCCTTCTTAAACAATGATTAAAAAAATCTTTGTTTTGATTGCACCTATCAACATGCATGCATTATTATATTACAGTTAATATATACAGAGGGCAAATTTTTGTTCCAATGCTCCCCATTCCCAATTAGTTTTACATTGAAGTGATTGCAATCCAAGTGAAGTTTAAATGGCATCAGAAAAATAAAACCTCCGGATGATATTCATTACGTGGTTGGTTGGAGTCAGTATCAGCACAACTACTATATTAAACTTTGAATCTTCAGATGTCCTGGTTTAAGCTAAAACTAAAGACAAATAATAACCTCCTCACACATTCCCCTGCAAGCATCTCTGTCACTCCTTTAGAATATGCCCCTTCTTTGAATAAGCTCTTAAACATCGCATCTGAATCAGTTTCCATCTGATTACAATCCTTGAAGATGTTCATCTACGTGTTCAATTAATAAAACACCGAGATTGGGGACATTTCTATTCAACCTTTCAAAGGAATTTTTTTTTGGGGGGGGGGGGTTAGAAATAGTCAGTGAGGTAAACAAACATAATAGTCGAATGGCAAATGACAATAGTGCTACCTTCCCAATATTTAACTGAAGGGTATAATGGGTTATCGGGGCTGTATGTTGTGACAGACAGCCTGATACCTTGCAAGTTATTTTAATATTACATTTATCCCATCCCCCTGGATATTCTGGATTAATAAATTAAGGTTTTGTCAACTAATTACAAATCAGGCGAATTACAAATTAATAACATTAGCCAACTCCGAAACACGAAGCGCTGAGCATTGGGATCTAGACATCATGGACAACTGGCCTCAGTTCCCCGCTCACATCGGGCTGTGCTCTCAGTCTGAACCAGGGGCTGCGGAGCGTTTTTGAAAGTGGGGGGACTGAGCGATCACTGACCTTGGGGGTACCCAGTGAGGGAGTGGAACGACCTAATGGGGGGAGGGTGCGGGAGGTGGGCAGAAGGGCCTGTTTCTATGCTGTATCTCTAAACTAAACAAAACTAAAGTAAACTAAAGAAAAGTGCCTTTTGCTGATTGAAACCAATGGAAGAGTTTTTACTGGCAACCTTGAAGTGGAACATAGGTAATGTTATTGTTCTTACTGTCTCAGCACAGGGCAAGACTAAATTCAATCAGAGCAACTTCCTTCCTTGTGTAATCTTTGTTTTGCTTTGCTCTGAATTTGTCGCTGAATTGATTTTGAAAGGCAGAGGGTGTCACAGTTAATTCTCTCTCGGTGAATTATTTTGGTGGTGATGTTCTCCACGGGGACTGATTAGATCAGCGTTTCTCAACCTTTTTACCCTTGTGGAACCCTTGAAATAATATTCAAGTCTCACGTCTCATTCTCATTTCATGTCTCTTTCTTTCTCTTTCATAAACTTAGTTCATAAGGCAAACGTAATATATTTTTATGAGAGAGAGAGAGAGAGAGAAAACAGAAAAGATGGAGACCATGCATGCGTCTGTACTCTAGTGAGTCACGATGATACACAAATCCGTCACACACAGGTCCTGTCCACTGACCACTAAAGGCTGTTTCACACTGGCGCTGTATAGACGTCACTAAATATATTCCCTATGATTATTATATTTTAAATTATAGTTGAAGACTTTATTATAATACCCAAGAATTTTCGAAGATTGTGCTGTACGTGTATAATAAAATTACAAATATGAAATTAAACACAAAAATGACTTAAAAATGCATTTATGTATTTATCACTATTTCTCTCTGAGCCCCGAGCGACTACTCGCGGAACCCTAGCGTTCCGGGGAATGCCGGTTGAGTGGGTCAGACAGAATCCCTGGGGAACATGGATTGATGACGTTTCAGATCAAGACCTTTTAGATGTTAGACTTTAGAGATGCACTGTGGAAACGACCATCAGCCCACTGAATCCGCGGCAACTAGCGATCACCTGTTCACACAGGTTCTGTGTTGTCCCACTTTCTCACACACCAGGGGCAATTTTTTTTATAGAGGGCAATGAACATAAAAAAGCCCACACGTCTTTGGGAGGAAACGCACGTGGTCACAAAAGCGAATGTGCAAGGGACAATTTACGGAAACCAATTCACCTACCAACCTGATTAAGAAGGAACTGCTGATGCTGGAAAATCGAAGGTAGACAAAAATGCTGGAGAAACTCAGCGGGTGAGGCAGCATCTATGGAGCAAAGGAAATAGGCAACGTTTTGGGTCGATGTCTCGATTGCAATCATGTTTCCGCTGACTGGAGAGCGGGCAACAAAAAAGCTTTTGCCTGCACCTCGGTACACGTGAGAATAAACTGCAAATGCAAAAACATTGTTGCTGCTGACATAGGTTTTCTTGCCTGTTTCCCAAGCAAGCTCCCATCTGCCTTTTGGGAGGTTAAATGATTCCTGGAAGGCACGATGCTCATTTGCCTCTGTCAATGCCCTGGTGCATTGTTCATATTAATCAGGGCACAGAGGATCAGTGCTTTACTTCACCATCTAATAGGCAATTGCTAAAGGCCTGGACTACCTCCATGGGATATGATGTGAAAGGACATTGGCTGGTGTGCCTCCTCATTACTGGTGTAAGTACTTCGAGCCGGAATGCAGTTAGGGTTGTGTCACCACCATTAGTACAAACCGGGCTTTGAGCCGGGTCTGAGGACAGGCCCTGGGAACTGGAAGCTGAATAAATTGCTTGGCAGCTGCAAATAATAACCTTGCTTCACCTGGCCATTTGCTTTCAATTCCGGCAGCAAGTGTCCAATAAAATACCTTGGGGACCCATATTTATGCTCTTGTTTCCGTAGGCATAAGACATGGATGCAAAATGAAAGCATGTGTCACATTGGCCAGCGTTCGATACAGAAAACTGCAATTTTCATTTTATTCCTGCCAAACCACTTAACCCTTTGGGTAGAGGCAGCACACTGGACGAGGTTTGCTATCTGCGTTTAGCTTAGTTTAGCTTAGTTGAGAGATATGAAGCGTAGTAACAGGCCTTTCAGCCCAGCAAGTCCACCCTGACCAGCGATCGCCCATACACTGGTTCCATCTCACACATTAGGGGCAATTTACAGAAGCCAATTAACCTACAAACCCGCACGTCTCTAGAATGTGGGAGGAAACTGGAGCACTCGGAGAAAATCCACGCAGTCACAGGGAGAACGTACAAACTCTGTACAGACAGCACCCATAGTCGGGATCGAACCCGGGTCTCTTGCGCTGTAAGGCAGCAACTCTACCGCTGCGCCACCGTGCCGCTCAGTAGCACAGATGTGAAAAAGGGAAAGTACCCTATGTTAGAGGAAAGACTGAAGTTATGGTATGCTTGCCTTTTTTGGTCGGGGCATGGTGTATAAGGATCAGGTATTCATGATGCAGCTTTATAGGACTTTGGTTAGGCTGCATTTGGAGTTTTGCATGTAGTTCTGGTTGCCCCATTACAGGAAGGATAAGGAGGCTGCGGAGAGGG